>NW_024723506.1:0-52500 GCF_018991925.1 Homarus americanus
TATGTAATTATCGGACAACGCCCATTTCAGTTAACGCCACGTTTCCAAGAACGATTCTAAGACATTAATCGGCATGACTGTAGTTCTATACTAATTACATTTCATTACTTAATTATGATGAAGAATATAATTATCATGTACTCAAAACATTTGAAGAAAAATTTCTACAAAGATATTGCCCACTCAGAGTTCTTCAGGAAGCGGCAGTCAATTCGCAGCATCAGCGGCATATTGAGCGCTGGGTAGGGGTGGTGGGTCACTGCCCCGACAGGAAGCTCTCACAGTCCCCAGCCAAGCCACCCCAGGACCCGCTGCCTTATCTCCACCTCCAACACTCCACCACCACACATTCAGACCAAACGGTCCCATGAGGCAATCAAGAAGATGGACTGTATGAACCTAACATGCACCACGCCCCTCCACCCCAAGTGAGTACAGTAAAATACTCTTTAATTACCTTTACTCTGCTCTGCAATTTTTTCAGCTTTTAGCCAGTTGAGTGGCTCACACTGGAGGTAAGTACAGTACTGGACATGTTCGCTCTTGAATACACCTGAACCAGTTTATTGCAAGCGCTCACAGTTCTAACTCCAAAGAAATTAGCTCTGGCAGCTTTCTGTACCTGCATCAATTTTGACATCCCCCCATCACTTGGTTATAGATAGTTTTGAGTGATTGTTTCTCACTTCATGTTGAGACCAGACATCTGTTCTGATGGGTTCCTGCCATTTATTTTTATTTTTTTTTTTACTAACGGGATTAGCCATCCCGGGCATAGGTCCCGAATGAGACCTGTGGATTATGATATATATACTGTATATATATATATATATATATATATATATATATATATATATATATATATATATATATATATATATATATATATATATATATATATATATATATATATATATATATATATATATATATATATATATATATATATATATACATACTATATATACAGGTTATACCTCTCTAGTCTGGCAACCTCGGGATCTGACTGGTGCTGGACCATGGAAATTCACCCTTTTCCTGCATAGATAGTGACTTGTGCTTATATGCTTGGAAGCACTAGCAACACTTTCTCTGCATCATGGTCTCTTTGAAGACATATTGAAGGGTTAAATGTCGTATAGTAGCTTCTCAAATTTCGCGAGTTTTTAATTCTTAACGTATTTTATTGGAAAAAATAAATAAATAAAAATTTTGACGGCGGAAACTTGAATTTCGACGGGTTTGAACGGCCCGCCAACGTGCAGACGACGTGCATAATCGTGTAAACAGCGTCATTTCTCTTGTATACAAAAGATTCATTATTGTTTATTACTGAATGGCGTTTTTATTGAATTAATGTTTATGTGTGCAAAATGAGCAATACAATTCATTAATAATACGTTGAATATTAAAACACACGAGGAAATGACACAGCATTGTTTTCGTTGATTACAAAACCAGTGACTGACTGGTTCTACATATAAAACTGAAGAAAATAAGACCTTCGCTGTAGCTGTAGTAAAATTAATATGGTTGTTTTAAGTAATGTTATTTAATGTTAATAAATGGAACAATAGAAGTAGCTAATGATAACGGTAAAGAAAAAAGAGAGATCGCGTATGTAAAGTGCGCATGCGCACATGTGAAAACATATCGTCATTACTTTACATAAGAATATGAAAGCAACACTTATTTACTGTTCATATATATTTTAATTAATGTTTCTGAATTTGTTTTTATTGAATTAATGTGTGTGTGTGTGTGTGTGCAAAATTAACAATACAATATATTAATAATACGTGGAATATTAGAGGAGACGAGACGGCTGCCGGCATTGTTTATGTTAAAGCTTACAAAACCAGTGACTGATTGGTTTTACATATAAAACTGAAGAAAATAAGACCCTGATTTTAGCTGTAGTAAAATTAATGTAAAAAAAAATAATATGTTTGTTTGAAGTACCTGTAATGTTATTGAATGCTAATAAATGGAACAATATAAGTAAGCTAACCATAAATGGTAAAAAGAAAAAGTGAGACTGCGCGTATGTAAGTGCGCACATGTGAAAACATATCGTCATTACTCTACATAAGAATATGAAAGCAACACTTATTTACTGCTCATATATATTGAAGGGTTAAATGTTGTACTCTGAATAGACAAGCAGAGAGAGAGAGAGAGAGAGAGCAGCCGAACTGCCGGATGTAAACAAACCTTAATTTCCCGTGGCTTTTTTTTTAAGGGGATTAGCCCACCCGGGCATAGGTCACTGACCCACATTGGGGCCTGAGGGGCAAAAATGTAATACTCCTGTAATAATAATAATAATTCAGATAAAAAAAAATAAAACAAATAATAAAAGCTGCCTATCTACCTATTGGACAAACTAAAATCGTTTGGACCGTACTGAGTTTCCGGACTGCTGGTGAATGCCGGACTAGGAGAGGTATTGAACAACCTGTATATATATATATATATATATATATATATATATATATATATATATATATATATATATATAGTAGTAGTATAGCAGTATATATATATATATATATATATATATATATAGAGTATATATATATATATATATATATATATATATATATATATAGTATATATATATATATATATATATATATATATATATATATATATATACAGTAGCACCGCTTAACACGTCAATTGAACCCACAGGGCACCGTCATAAGTGAAAACCGCTAAGTGAACAACAGAACATATGGGATTAATTCCAATAGAGACTGGCCCGACCCCCAAACTCCACTTTTTGACGACACACAACTATGTTGTAGTAAAAATTTTATCTTAACTTTATGATGGTATGCACACACAATTAATAATTAAGAGAAATATCAATAATATTAGGTTTTTTAACACTTGCATTAGTAGAAAAGATGGCTGGGCACACGGGGATGGGGGGTTGGTTCCGAGGCAGAGGGCAGATTATTGGCCCTCACCTGTATCACTTGTATCAATTGTATCACTATCCACCACAGAGGCTTGCAGGGCCTCTTTGTCAAACCCCTCAAAGGCCATATAAGTCCATATCCTCACTATAATTATCACTATCACTGACTTGGGCCGGCTGTGGTGGGTGGCGGGTGAAGAACTCGGTAATGTTTTGATGACTGGGCGACCTTGTGCGCATCGTGCCCGCGCCGCTTCCCGCGTATATGATGGGTTTTGGGTAATTGGTTCCAGGTCACCGAAAATTTCCTAAATTCAACAAAAATGGTAGAAAAGTTCACTTACTTTGAGGTGTGTATGTAGAAGGCTCCTGGATGATGATGATGATGATGGGATTTGGAATGGGGGTGGAGGAGAAGGAAGAAGAGAAGGCATTGGGGTGGAAGAGAAGTCACCCCATGGCGCCATTTCACCCATAAAATTTTAGCTCTCTTGGCGTGATTCAAGATTATTTTCTTTAAATCAACACTGCACTGCATTATATATTGTCAATATGTAAAATATATTTCAAAATGACCAATAATTTGCTTGGAAACACAGAAAAAAAGCGTTTAGTTGAAGAGAGTCTCAAGCAAGATGTTACCTCCAGTGAAAACAGAGAGAGACTAACTCCTGTTTGCTGTGTTAAGAGGCTGGATGCCGCGCATTAAACTAGTCACTTTACCTTCAATTATGTTCAATAATTGTTAAAATGACTAAAAAATTGAATATTAAACTTTTAAAATTATTGAATAGTATAAACTTCTTGATATTTACTAAAATAGTAAGGAATTTAAGCCCTAGAACCGATTAATGTATTGGCGGACTGATACTAAAGCTGGTTGCCCGGTCAGTGCAAGCGATAACATGTTGAGGTCGGTTCGTAAGAACTTCGTTAACCGAATTTTTTTTCGTTAACCGAATTGAAGATCCTTATGGAAGGCAGTTCGTTAATCAAAATTACGTTAACCGAGGTGTTTAAATGAGGGGTCACTGTATATATATATATATATATATATATATATATATATATATATATATATATATATATATATATATATATATATATATATATATATATATATATATATATATATATATATATATATATATATATATATATATATATATATATATATATATATATATATATATATATATATATATATATATATATATATATATATATATATATATATATATATATATATATATATATATATATATATATATATATATATATAATTATAATTCGCTGTCTTGCAAGGATTCTAGCAATGCAAATTATATTCTCCTAACTTTAGTCTGTTATATTATATAAGATAAAAACTGTAAGCCTATAACTAGCAAACCCTGGCTGGGAAGAGGGGGGAGGTGAGGTGACAGTGACACGTTTGACAGTTGGCACCGAAGGTCTAGTGTAGTATTTATTTGTTTATTTATGTCTTTTAGATTGAGATTTTGTTTTTCCCTTATAAAATGTCACTGAACTGACTGGGGAGAATATAATTTACATTGCTGCCATTCTTATAAGATAGTGATTAATTTTGATATACAGCTCCTCCCGACTTACGACCACCCACACTTATGACCTGCCTCAGTCGTACCAAAATTTTGTCAAATTACGTATTTTCGAGTCCCAACGTCAGTACACAGACAAAATTTTTGTTTGTAATTCTCTTTAAAATGGCTATCAAGCTTAAAAGTGAGAGTTTTGTGGTGCTGAGTAGAAAAAGAGACACCGATTTTAGATTTTCTATGTATTATTTTAAGCATTTTCGACTTATGACCATTTCGACTTACGACCTGGATTTGGGTCCCTAACCCCGTCGTAAGTCAGGGAGGAGCTGTAATCGTGCAATAGTTTGCACTAGACAAAATATTTTTTAATAATTTTGTACATTATTTTGAGTACATGTACATTACAGCTTTGCCCTTAGGACAGTGTGTGCATGTAAATTAGTAAAAATAAATGAAGAAAGTTACATATATCGAGCCAAAAATATTAGTTGAAAAACTTTATGTAGACAGAGCTTGAAATGCAGGATTGGAGCTTTGGTGGGCTAGCGTTTGACACGTGTACGACCCATTTTTTTAATTTTGAGTTTGAAATTGGAAATTGTAGCCCAGCCCCCGGGGTAATCCGCGTATAGTTGATACAGCATAAGAAAAATACACGTAAGTTGCGAGTCTACTGTATATTAAAAGTCCACAAATTTGGTTCCAATTTTTATCTCTGAGAGAACATTTTTATTGTTGAATTCCATAGCCCAACCAATTGTTTTGCATAAAAGTATATTAACAATAGTATTCTGGCATCATCAAAAATGCCACCTGGCAGTACTGATCTTAAACATTTTCCCATACAGGCTGTGGCAAGTAAGAAATGACATTTTGACTTATACACATACACTGTACAATTCAAAAATACCATCTGACCTTATGGCCTCAGACAGGTGATAAAAAACTCTGTATCTCTTAGAATATTTGGTTCAGGACTGTCGATAGAGCTTGATACTTAGGATTTGCCGCTCCACTGACACAGCCCTGACACTGAGGAGTCTTTGGGAATGGGCCTCAGAAATGGTTTGACACTGATCAAGGAATTTCCTCTAATTACCTAGAAAGAGCTGGTGTGTAACTTTATTGTATCTTTAAGAGTGAATTGTTACCATGCATGGGCCTCAGAATCATTTAGGTTAAGTTAGGTTAGGTTTGCATTTCAAGAAAAAACACTGTACATACTGTAAATGGTTTAGTGGTCCATTTCTTGGTACAGTACTTTTCCTTTATTGTTCATTTTACAAGAGTTGCATTCTGGTGGCAGAGTATGGCCCTGGATCCAAGGAGAGGTGCCAGGAGCTAATGGCTTATGGTAAAGAGGGTGCCACCTTGCATCCTACTCCTGGCAGGAAGGTCCAGAAACAGGCCCATCACCTTCACACTGACCGCTTCACTGAACGTGAGTACACGAACTCATGTTAATGGAATTTATTTGTGCACTGTACCCTGTACTCTTATTTTGTATGGTTACATTCATTGTTTCTGTATATGTACTGTTCTGTACCTGTGACAGCCTGTATTCATTCTACAGGATGATTTTTTATTTGAGAACCCTAAATAATTCCCATACACTAAAAGTTATATCAGCTTGGAACCTAATATGGTGGAGTCTCATTTTGTGTGGGTATATCATACTGCTACACGTCTGTGCATCAGAAAGCTGCTCAAGCAATGCTCTTTAACATGTGTTAAAATCGTTATATTCTACTGTGGACCTTTACTCTAGACCAACTTTGGGTTACCAAATTAGCCTTCCAAAAATGACACATAATGTCACATAAACTGCATTTACATTATTAAATAAATATTGTAAGAAAGCCCAGGAAGTTAATTATGCAATACTCCCATGGTCTTCACCAAACACTAGAGGTGTGGGAACCTCTTGGAGACGATGGGGTGTAGGCATTCGAAGACTTCAAAATCAACTGCAGACGCTTGTAAAGCAACTCCAGCTTCATTACCAATCTCCAGAGTGGCAGAATCATCGTCACTAGATTCTCCTTGAATTGTTGAGGTGTGAAATAGGTGGTGATGAGAGCTTGGTGGTTGTGTTTAATATACTCCTGGTAATGTCACTTTGTTGCAGGCTGGATTCAGCACTCAATGTTGCTGAGAACTTGTGTCACCTGCTGCTGAGTCATACCTCCCTCGGTATTGCCACACCACCAACCACTGATTTAGCTTGTTGTTTTATTTTGAAGTCAAATTATATACTAATGTACAGGTACAGTAGGGTTGGGATATATAGCAACTTTATATAAAAAAATTTATATCGCGGCTACCAAAATTATCAACATTTTCCAATATATAGTGATAAATTTATTTACAGTATACTCACAACATTCGTGGGGTTATGTTCCTGGGACCTCACATAAAGCCAAAAACCGTATAAGTCAGAAACACTCCTAAAACCCCCCTAAACTGCCCCAAAAATACGAGTTGAAAAACTGTACGGTACTTAAATGTACAGTACTCTGAAAGACTAAAAATTTTATTTGTTGTGCAAAATATATGATGCCTATTGTAGCGTTGTGAATGTGGCCAGTAGTCTAATTTCTCTTTGTGTTTGTCTATTTTCTCTTTGTTTGGCTCACATACATACGTACATGTAGGAGATCTCACAATGAGGATGGAAACTCCCAATGGCGTTATCTTTATATATATTACAGTATATGTACAGAGCAGTCAGGTGCTGGGAAGTTGCTGCGTGGGAGAGGAGTTGCTGTGGAGGAGCTTCATTAGAGGAGGTCTTCCCTGCTTAATAGGGTGGTGTAGTCTGACCTTCACAGCGAGGCAGGGGAGTATTTATATCATTCTGCCGGATCAAGAGTTGAAATGCAAAGATGAGAAACGCTGCTGATTGGCTAAGATCAAGGCGGCAACTGACCAATCACCACTCAGTTCGAACACGAGGGCTGGTTTGTGGAACTCTCCGCTGGTTGGCTGGTAAGCGGATGGCAAGTGACCATCAGCAGTTGTAGGGGAGAGTATCCACTACACTATATTAGAATTATTCACTGTCTTGCAAGGATTCCAGCAATGCAATTTATATTCTGCTAACTTTAGTCTGTGCCATTTTGTCAAGTTTAGTCACTTTTATTGGCCTCCAGAACCTAACCCTATTTTCCCCATTGATTACGTGTAATTATATATCGCGATTTAGTATATAGCGAACATCCTTGGACCCTATCTGGTGATATATCCCGACCCTACTGTATACCTATACTGTGTATGAGAAACTTATGCCACAATACTGTACTTACCAAAGGTGGGCACATACAACTTTTCTTGCGCCGCAACCGTAACTCTGCTGAAATAGTTTTGCCGCACCCGCAACCATTTTCAAAAAGATTTGCCGCAACCACAACTTTAAAAATAAATGAACAAATTATAAAATAAAAAAAGCCGTTTTTTTCTAAAAACCAGTTTTTCTGATATGACCCAGAATGCGACGCTTAGCTTTAACCTAGGTATGTTAATGCCTAGCAATAATTCGCCAGGCCAACATACAGGCAATTAAAACATCTAATAATTACTTAATAAGTAATATTAGGAGGACACATTGCTACCTAGCATTTAATTGCAATTGTCGAAACCCCCTCCTTCACCCTCCATCGCACGCACTGCCACCTTCATCTCTTGCCTTAGAGCGAGCAGTAAATATAAGTCAACTCTCGAGGGGTGGAGATGGGTGGGTTATCAGCGTTGCATTCTGGGTCATATCATAAAAACTGGTTTTTAGAAAAAAACGGCTTTTTGTTCAATCCCAGAATGCGACGCTTAGCTTTGAATACCCAAGCAAGAGGTGGAGAGGGAGGTGACTTGCATTCAGGGCTCCGCTAACTTAGGTCCAGATTATGATTATAAACCGTGTAGAATATTTCCAAAATTAGGAACATTTACCAGAAGGTAAAATGTTAATTTACATATCTCAATTAGGATACTCACTTTATTATCGTGATGAAGAAGATCTCCATTTCCTAGATGTGACTGAGGCTCATATGCCGCAGAAAGGCCACAGACCCTGCTTATTTCCTTGTGTTATGTGCCAAAAATTTCTTGCCAGAGTCTGCTTGATTCACTAATTGAGATAAAGACTTAGTCATTTGACTAGAAGACAATTTCTTACCATCCCTGGATGAGGAAACATAAGGGCCTCGATTAGGGAATCTGGATAACCATTCCTGAAGATTTTTAACTGGGCACAATATTTGAGGAACCCTTGTCTCATCCATTAGGCATTTTATCCTAATAGGTTGAGCTTGGAAATCTTCCCTTTCATTTTTTCTAGGATCTCCGTAGGAAAAAGGGTAACATCCTACTCAGAAAGTACCAATAATGATGGATTATTGGAAATTGAAATCAGGTCACTTTTTCTCATACCTGTTGCTATTGCTAGAAGGAAGGCTGCCTTCTGTAGTAATTTATCCCTGTTCAGATTTATATTGTAATTAGGCCCCATAAGAAATTTAGTAACTTTTTACAGAGACCAAGGTGGGATTCTCTTTGGCCGAGGGGTTCTCTGAATGAAAAAGGAAAATCTTAGCATTTAATAAATCCTTGGGTTCAAAGTAATATTAAAACCCCAAGCCAGAGGGTCAGCCAATGCTGATTTATAAGATGCAATTGTCGATCCTTTAAGGGCTTTCTCGGAACAGAAATTCTAAAAATTCTAACACAACTGTTTCTGACAATGATTCTGGAGTTGTTGACTTGATAAATTGTTGAAAATGATTCCAAGCTTTCTCATTTTGCATGAAAGTTTGAAGTCTATGACCTGCTAATACTTGGTTAGCTATATTGGAATTACCCAACAACATATTTAAACTCCTTTTGAGAAACTCCAAGCATGAAGTGCCAAGGATATCTCGAACTGAGAATGTAGTTCCTGGTCTAGACATCCTTGTTGCAATTGTAGCGGATTCGGGCACCAGTCCAACAGATCCAGGCACCAAGGTTGTATGATTCAATATAGTGCAATTAAGAGGACCTTGCCTTGGAAGGATCTGAGTTTGTGAACCACTGTGGGCAATATTTTCACAGGTGGGAACAGATAGATTGAATTCCAAAGGTTCCAATCTAAGAATAGTGCATTTCCTCAGGGATTCGACCTCTCCAGAGATGCATAAAGTTGCATCTTGTGATTGTTAGGGAGGAAAAGAGATCTATCTTTGGAGTTACAAACTTCTTCACTAAACTCTTGAACTCTATTACCTTAAGGGACCATTCTGTTTCTGTCGATACTGGCCGGAGACGGGACAGTGCATGTGCCCAATTGTTTTGTACTCCCGGTATATAAGTTGCTTTGAGGTAAAGTGTTTGTGTTATGCAAACACTGAAGATTTTTTCTGACAGTTGTAGAAGGGGCCAAGACCTGGTCGAGACAAAACACTGCCCTTTTTTTTTTTTCTTTTTTTTTTTTGCTCACGGCAAACAGGATCGTTATATTCTGTAAATTTGGGTTTGCCGACAAAGGAATAGGACCACTGCTAATTCTTTTATATTTATGTGTTTGTCCCAAAGGAAGTTGCTCCACTTTCCTTGATTGAATTCCCCTTTTGAAGAATGGTATCCCCATCCTATTTTGGACGCATCCGTACAAACGACCAAACCTGTTTGAGGTGGAACCCAGGGAGAGGGACCGATTAGATTGTCCCAGTTTGTCCACCATAACAGATGATTCTTTATCTGAACAGGGAGAGAAAAAGTAACTTTTCTGTTTCTGCTTAGCAACTTCGAGCCCAGATGAGATAGTTGCTTTTTCCTTAACTTTCCCAATGGAACCACTATTGTGGCAAAATTCAACAGACCCATAAGTTTTTCCCAATCGTGCCAAGAAACCTTGTGCTTTACACAAAAGGCTTCTACTTTGTTTATCAAATCTGTTACTTTTGTTCCTGATAAACTGACTGACTGCTGATTTGTATCCCAGTGGAGGCTTAACCAATCCAACTTTTGATATGGTATTAAGTTTGATTTTACCTGGTTTTTCTTTAAACCAAGGTTTTGAAATAGTACTAGTGTACGTTGGGTCGCCCTTTGACAATCTTCGAAAGAGTTTCCCATTATCAGCCAATCGTCTAGATAAGCAAAGGTTCTTATGCCCTCCTTTGCAAGGATCTTTCTGGGAATATTTGCCAGTTTTGTAAAGACTTTTGGTGCAATTGTCAGACCGAATGGCATCACTGTGAATTGATCACTTAATTCCCCTACTTTGAACACCAGAAATTTTCTGTACCTGGGAGCAACAGGAACGTGATAATAGGCGTCTTCTAGATCCACTTTTGAGATCCAAGCATTGGGCGGAAGTAGGTGCCTCAGATGGTCGTAAGTGAGCATCTTGAAACTTCTTTTGGGAATAAATTTATTTAGGATTGAAAGATCCAAAATCCATCTTAATTTGTCGCTGCCTTTCTTGGGGACTGGGAATAGGCGAGACGTGAAACATTTCTCTGGCTGCAACGGTTCTATGACACCTCTGTTTAGTAGTTGACTTACAAATTTTGTAAGTAATGGGGTTGGTTTTTGACCCTTCTTTGGGGATGCTAGGGGAGGGTGCCTCAACCAAGTCCATGTGAGACCCTCTTTGATTGTTTTGTAAGCCCATATGGAAGAAGTCCATCTGTTCTCCCAACCCCCTACACGACCTAATTGTCTGGCTTCATTGGAAGGGGGAAGTTGCTGAGGTGGTGGAATAAGGTCTCCTTCCGTTTCTGAACAAACGGCCACCTCTATTACTTCTTTGATTATTTCCTCCTCTAAAATTTCCCCTTGGTTGATAACTGACCCGGGCAGCTGGTCAACAAATAAGCGCTACCACTTGAAGCATTATTTGTTGCTTGTTTCCTTAACTGGACTTTGTCTTAGGGCTTTCAACAAATGATAATGAGTTGTAATGGGAATATGGGATTCCTTGTAGAGCAGCAGCAAAACATTTGTCCACTTCTGAATTTTCTTCATAGTCCAGCACAAACCTAGTTAATAACTGACACATCATAATTGTGGGAATGAATGTTAAGTCTTTCAATAACTTAGCCCAGACTTCGTCTATTTCAGAGATCATCTTTGGGCAAATATCAGGCCAAGAAAGTGTAGCATTACCCTCCAAAAACAAAGAATGATGACCCAAAGTTGCATGTCCTTCCTCTCTCTTTGTATTTGCTGAGATATTAGGAAGCTTAGAGACATTTTCATAAAATATCTTGAATAAGGAATCCACAGATTCAGATGAATTGGTGAACAAAGAAGACTTAGCTCTTACCAATGTTATCCATGGCCTGTTAGAATCAACCTTACACTCAATATTATCCAGCAACTGTGTGTCAGTCGACAGCAGCCTGTTTCCACTCGCAGTAACCAACACTTTTGCCCCAGGTGGAAGTGGTTGCCAAGATGTGGATAGGATGAAGTCAGTCTCAACAGGTTCTTCCTGCTCAAGAGGCTGGATACTATGATTAGAACCAGGCTCATCGTTCCTGATCCTGGAATCCACTGAAATCAGATTGAGTAGATAGAGGTTTCTGTGGACTTCCTACTGCCTCACAGTCTGGAGGGTCCTATAACTTATTTTTCTTAGCAGGAGCAGTCTTGTCTAAGTGGGGATTAAGTCTTTTACCTAACACCAATAATCCTAAACTTTCTGCCAACTTGGGATCTTTCCATTGTTGCACATTCAAAAATTTACTCTTCAAGGCCTTATTCCACCTATTTTTAATTTGTAATTGCAATAAATCTTTCTTATCACCTGTAGCTTGATGAAATTGAAAAATTTGATCATAACAAACTGAACAATCCATTTGTGAAAATAGGTTATTTGAGACACAGCTGCCATGAATTATGCAAGCCACATGAGGATCTATCTTAGTAATCCAAGTGGCTCTACATTTTTTTATAATTACATGTAGTATGGCCCCCTTGGGTCTTAGGTGAAAGTACTACTACTGAATTCAATTTCTTTACTGACAGATAATTCCTTGTATGTAGTGCCTGAGCTAAACTTTCTAGTTTTTGTAGCTCATCACTCAATACTATCTAGGAGGACACCATGAGTCACATCATATCATTATAAAAATATAAGGGAGAAAACATTTTCTCCCAAACTTAATCAGTATGACTCAAAATTATCATATTATTAGTAAGTTAATTCATTAAGATCTCTTATTGTTATATAAGTCACTCATTTGACAATTATAAACAATTAACTCACCATGACGTATCTCTCTCCCGACTCTTATCTCAAGTATCCCTTAGTTCAATGAATTTTTTTTTTTTTACATAAAATAATTTCATTTAGAACAATTTATTTAGAGGGATCATCAATATCTCTATTTGCTGCCAATCAGGGGCACAGACATTATCCCCCAAGTAATAACTTAAGCGAGAATCTCTACTTGCGCACTATCACCCGGCAGGGTTGACAGTGCTGAGTCGCTAACATAGCACTCTATTCGCAACAGCATTCACTATTACTCTAGCAATACTTATTGGGTTGAGAATTCCACCCTGAATTGTTCTCATATAACCCATATAAGGATGTAAAGTCCATTTCAACATAACTCTAGATTGCTAGGAAGACCGGAAGGTCAACATTCCGGAAAGAACGCTATGTCTAGCAGCCTCGCTCAAGTTCGCCTGGAAAGACTAAACCCGCTACTGAGGACATCAAAAATAAAGTTATGAAGAGAAAACTCAAATCTGGTCTTTATGCTGAGAGCAATTTTATTTATAATACAAGAAAACCGAGGGCGGAAGCCCAAAGGTTTTTTGTGAACGAACATAAGAATAGGAAGAGAGTCAGTCATGGCATTCATACTAGCACGTGAATAATTAGGACAAAGAAAACTGTAAACAGTCTACATATATATGTATATACTGTATAAATAGATTATTCACATATTCTCTTTCAGTGAAGACGAGCCCGGGAGGGCGCAGCGACATTCACTGAGTGACTTAAGGGCAAGGGATAGTCACATCGACCTAAACGACTTCACAAAGAAGACGTGTTGTTGTCGCCATGACTGACCAGAGATCGTTTAAGAAATTATCCCAATTACAATAATTGAGAGACATAACAAAATAAAAGTCACTCTACTTCCTCACTGTGCTAATAAGTACAAATACCGTAGATAAAATCCTCGCGGAGCTTAGTATTTCAGCAATTATAACACAAATTCGTGGAGCTCTCCAATGTGTTTACTTATAGCTGAATCGCCAGGCAAGAGATGAAGGTGGCAGTGCATGCGATGGGGGTTGAAGGAGGGGGTTTCGACAGTTGCAATTAAATGCCAGGTAGCGACGTATCCTCCTAATATTACTTATTAAGTAATTATTAGATGTTTTAATTGCCTGTATGTTGGCCTGGTGAATTATTGCTAGGCATTAACATACCTAGGTTAAAGCTAAGCGTCGCATTCTGGGATTGAACAAAAAATGCCTATTTACAAGTAAAACAAAATATAATTAATACAAAAAAGTTAATATTATCAATATCTTATTAGAAAAAAATGTCTCACTGCCACTGGCCTCAGTCTCGGTGGACTGGCTGTCAACAGTCTCGTCAGTCACTTCAACTTCCGTGTCCATGGCCTGGTCGGCAGAGGCAGGATCACTGCTGCCGGCCACAGACTCCTCCTGGTCACAAAATGATCCATAATACTAGTAATAACAAGAAACAAAACAACAAGAAACTGACGCCATAACTGCAGTGCTACTGACTGCCTGACTGGTTATGACATGAATCATTCTTCCCTCCCCTTCCCTCGCTGTAGTTGCCAAATTTCATCTTTCACATTAACTCTAGTTTCTAGAGTTTATGTGAAAGATGAAATCTGGCAACTACAGCGAGTGAAGGGGAGTGAGGGAGCGACGGAAGAGGGGGGTCGGAGAGGGTCTCATCTGGTTTACAGTTCAGAAATATGCTGCCCGACCTGTATCATGTGTATGCTGACTCATTTCGTCAGAAACATAGATTTTTGTAATGCGCGGCTCTAGGGATGCCAGTTTGTTTATGCGGTCGTATTCCAATTTTCAATTATTGCCGAAAAATTTTGCGAGTTGAGCTTGAAAATGCTTGTAAAAGTTGTGCCGCAACTCTCTGGAAAAATATGCGGCGCAGCTGCCCACCTTTGGTACTTACATTCGTATGTGGAAGTCTGGAACTTCATGAAGTGGTGCACTGAACATAGGGAAATATCTGGTTACTGAAGCATGGGTGGATCATCAGGATCACTGGTGGAAGAGAGTGGTGTAGTGGCATTTGGTGGAGAGGTGGGTGGTGGAGTGGCGTACGACACTCACAATGTCATTCACATCCTTTACTGTGGACGGAAATCCCTGAAAGTTATTCATACACTCAGGCCATAGGGTGCACCAACAAGCATTCACTGTTTCTGGTTTGAGTTCATTGATGCTTCACTGATGTTGGTAATGCAGTCTGCAATGCTGTACTTCTTCCAACACTTGCTAACATCAAGGTCAGGGTCTTCATCCATGGCACTATGGATACGACAAAAAAAGCGGCGTGATTAATATGCCTTGAAGGTATGTATTACACCCTGATCGAGAGGTTGGAAAAGAGCAGTGGTGGTAGAGGGTAGGAACACCACCTCCGTTAGCCTGGTGCATTGTTTATCAATAATAACACCTTGAATTCCATCTTCTTGGAAGCAAGGTATTTTTCCACTTCCAGGACGAAGCATTTATGGAACCAGTCCAGGAATGCTTGCACAGTTACCCATGCCTTTTTGTTTGACTGCCAAAACACTGGCAAAAGGTTCTTGTTTTTTCCTTTAAAACCCTACGGTTTGCTGAGTGGTAAAGCAAGCCAGGCTTGATCATGTAGCCAGCCGCATTGCCACAGAAGATGAGAATGACTCTGTTCTTGGCTGCCTTGAACCCAGAGGCACACCTCTCCTGCTTGTTTATGTATGATCTACCAGGCATTTTCTTCAATATAAACGAGATTCATCGGCATTAAACACTTGCTGTGGGCTATAGCCTTTCTCTTATATTATTTTCTTTAGCTTGGCAGGAAATGTATCTGCAGCTGTGTGGTCAGCTGATGTGGCCTCTCCAGTCATCTTCACATTATGGAGCGAGAATCTCTTCTTAAAATTCTCGAACCAACTTTTACTGACACTAAAAGTTGGTTCAGTCACTGCACTAGCCCCTTCACGACCTGTTGACTCGTAAAAATGCGCATAAAGACTTTTAGCTTTTCGCAAATCACGCTGCTGTTGATCGGAACATTTTTGCGGAGCTGGTCCTCAATCCAAATGTTCAGTGCTTTCTCAGTTTTCACTATGTTCTTGTCATGAACAACCTGTGCCACTTTAGCACTTAAAGGAGCACTAGCTTGAACAGAATCATGAATTACTTGTTTATTCTTTCTTATGTACCGCACTGTGGATTCGTTCACACCAAACAACCGACCAACTGCAGCAGCACTCACCCCCTCTTTTAACTTGTCTAATAATTTAATTTTCTTTGCCAGAGTCATCACTGACTTTTGCCTTTTCTGTTTCACTCCACTATCACTGACACTATTCAGGGCAATTTGTACAAAGAAACACAAAAGTTTTGAGAGTATGACACAGGATGCTAGGTTACGGGTACTGGGTGAGGGCAAACAGACGGAGACTGAGATGCCGCTGGCGATTAAGGTGACTCGTTGCGCATACTAGCCACCAGGGCCACCAGCTGCTTACTGCAAATCTTCAAAATTACGAATCGTAAACCCGCGAATGGCAAGGGTCTACTGTATATTGTATTTTGTTCTATTATTTATTTAATTCTGTATGTTATATTATTTGTCATAAAACATACACCAAAATACAGTGAGTTCTGCTATAACGCGTGTTTTGATAACGCGAATTTGCTCTAACGCGATTTATGAATTAGGAACGATATTTGTATAACGCGAACGCTTGTTTGCTATAACGCGATTTTTGCTTACTATTTCTCCAATTTTGTGGTATTAATTGCGAATATGGTAAAGAAGATTATCTCCAAGAAGCGTTCTGGTGATAGAATTCCCGGTGATGATCGTAAAAGAAAGGATATAACACTTGAAGAGAAGCTCGATGTTATCAACCTCAAAATCACCCTTCTCCCCCATCAAGTTACATTCATATTTTTTCAAGGTAAAGTGTTACTTTTACTGTATGATTTCATTATTAGATATGAATGTAACATTTATTTAGACTGTGCTATCCTTTGTGTTAGGCTAACTACTAAATTTTTTCGATTTCGAGTAATCTGCACCTTACCCTATTTTCTCCATAAGCCCTGTTATTTCTATTACGCGATTTTCTGTAACACGATATTTTACAAGAACACAATTATCGCGTTATAGCAGAACTACCTGTAGGATTGATCATATGATCATACAAGAATACAGGGCGTCCTCACTTAATGTCGGGGTTACATTCCTGAAAACGTGACATTATGCGAAACAACGTTAAGCGGATCAATTTTCCCTTTGCGAAATAGATAAAATACGGGAGTTACGTTCCCCAGCCTCCCTTTGCCCCATGGAAAAAGTTACATATACAGAAAATCAATGCCATTTCTATAGAAAGTAGCATATAGAACTATAGTACTAAGTTTGTATTGGTACTTACCGATGGGTGGAGGTGGTAGAGCGAGTGTGTGGTAGGCAGTGGAGCGAAGGAGAAGGATGGTGGGAAAGGAGGAGGAGGAGGAGGAGGGTGGTAGCGGAGGAGGGCAGGAGAGGAGGAGGGTGATGAGTCACTGAGACTCTGCGGCTGCTTCCTCCTCCTTCTCCTGACTGGGGTTCCTCTGCCGCTGCTTGCTCCTCTTCTGTTGTTGGCGGGAATGTCTCAGCAACAACCGTATCTGAACTGGCAGCTTCACCAATCATCTTTATGTTGTGGAAGTTTTACCTACGCTTAAATCATTGAAACCATCCTCGGCTGGCCGTAAAGGTCTCTTCTTTCAATTCTCCACCCTCTGTTTACTTCATGTCGTCAAACAAGGATCTGGCCTTATGCTGGATAACCATAAGGCTCACAGGGGCATTGCGTTGATTCTGGTCCTCCATCCACATTGCCAGCATCTTTTCCACCTTCTCTATCACAGTGCTTCTAGTACGAGTCATCTTAGTGGCGCTCAGAGAAGAACCACTTCCAGCATTAACCTTAATCTTGTCAGCACTGGTCCGGATAGTACGCACCGTTGTGGGAGTTAGACCAAGCGCAGCGGCTATGTCCACAGCACATTCCCCTTTTCAAATCGGGTTAATGCGTCCATTTTCGTAGCAAGGGTAATGGTCTTACGTTGCCTCTTCACTACACTAGCATCAGTAGCACTTGATGGGTGCTTGGAAGCCATTTCAAATGGTTATAGTACAGTTTTAGAGCAAAAACACTTAAGCACTCACGAATGATGTGAAGTCGTAACAGAACTGGCTTGGCGTCGCTGTGACGTTCCGCGAGTGATGGCAGCGCACCGAACTGAGAGAGCGTAGTATGGCCAGACAAGAGCGGGTGATGCGCCGTAGAAAGTACCTCCGTGACAACGCAAAGGACGTATTATCGGATCACCGGGACGTTAAGCGGATTTTTGGTCTCTAAAGTTCAGCGACGTAGTACCGAAACAACGTTAAACGGGACGATGTTAAGCGAGGACTTACTGTACACTCAGTCTCTCACATATGTATAAATACAAGCTTTATATCTAAGACAGAATTATGTAAAGCATTTATGAATCACAGCCTCTTTCAAATTCATTTTAGGTACAAGTATATGCAAAGAGCAACTGACATCTAATGGAAAGACCAACCCCCTGAAGGAAAGGTGGGGGATAAGAGGATAAAAGGGGGGATAAGAGGGTGAGATGGGTGGTCACGGTGCTAATGGACACAAGAAGATCAAAGGGAAAGTCCGCTGTCATGGCCACTCCCATCTGATCTGACTTGACGTCATCTCACCTCACGAGACCTCTAGGTATGTGACCGCATGGTGTCTCCCCACACCCACACCATACCCTTCACGGCTCCACCCATACCATACCATCCACCCTCACAAATCTTATACTATGGTTAATAATTCATTAATTAATTGAAAAATATATGATTAGTTTGCGTGTAACGAATAAATATATTTTTTCAATTGTATTGGAGTAAAAGTATTAGAAAGTCATACTTAAGTAAAAGTAAAAGTACTAAAAAAATTTATTACTTTTTAAAAAGTAAATAGCCAAAATTTTGAATTTATTTAGTTACTTTGCAACTCTGATTAAGGTTCTTAAGTTCCCTTGGTTTAATAAGCTGCAATTCGGGGATCTATAGATACATCCAACATACCATAGTTTAATTTTACACCACTGCAATTCTTCAAAAGTGTCCTTCCCCTGCACTCTCACCTATCTGGTTCTAAGGTCCTGTCTAGCATAAATAACAACATCCCTCTTCCAAGTTGCCTGAGAAAGGTTCATAAAAGAGTCATATCCCTCTATACAGTATTAAATTCACAACCCTCCAGGTCGATCCTCCTGTTCTTACACAACACTTCAACAGCGCCTATTATAGCATATTGGCAGGTCTTGAGTAAGGTTTCCAACTCTGCTCTCTTGTCAAGAAAAGTGTCAGTATTAGTGTATTACATGACTCTCAAGTAGGTAACAGTCCTCATCAGCGACTCCGAGCTTGGTAAAGGCTCCGGCCACCCACTTTTCCCAGCAACTGCCCCGTTTACTAAACTCACTAGTCACCATATTTTGTAGGGTGTGTGGGAGTGAATCATGGGCATTAGATGCAGGAAATAAGTACACTAGTATCCCAGCATTCACAAAGGATAGATTCCTGGGACGCCTTCAAATGTAGAATTTTGCAAATAACAGCCTTTATGGATACTGACTTGGACAATTTTATTTATCATCTGATATTCATGATTTTTACAAATGTTGTGTACAGTATATCTAAACAGTATTGATTAAAAAAATAAAGAAATTCAAGAAATTTCATGTTGGCATATCTCTGCCATCCCATGAAGAATTTTCTTGCAAATTATTTATGTGATAGTTATCAACATAATTAACGAATTGTTGGAATTACAGTTGTACCCCACTTAACGCGGTCAATTGAACCCAGAGGGTCCCGCGTTAAGTGAAATCCGCGTTAAGTGAACAACAGAACATATGGGATTAATTCCAATAGAAACCAGCCCGACCCCCAAACTCCACTTTTTGACGACACATAACTATGTTGTAGTAAAAATTCTATCTTAACTTTATGATGGTATGAAAAAACAAGTAATATAGAAGAGGTTAGGTTTGGAAAGATAAAGGTTAACATAGGAAAAATAAAGAATAGGCTAAAAAACGAAAAATTTTGTGGAACACTTACGGTAGTAGAAGAGATGGGTCGGCATACGGGGATGGAGGCTGGTTCCGAGGCAGAGGGCAGATTACTGGCCCTCAGGTGAATCACCATTACTAGGTGAATCAGCATCACTGTCACTTACAGTTGTCAGGGCTTCCCTGACAAATCCCTCAAAGTCAACTTCACTTTCACTATCACTGGCTTGGGCTGGCTGTGGTGGGTTGCGGGCGAAGAACTCGGTTATGCTTTGCTGACGGCTGGCTTTGATGTTGTCATGATACACCGTGATGTACGGCTCCATAGCCTGCACCAGTCGGGTATGGAAGACTTCATAGCGTTCATCGTCATTGTCGCGGGAAAGGACGGACTTAATTTTTTCTGCAAACTCTATGGCACACTTAATATCACTATGACTTAAACTAGGTTCTTCGGAGAATGACGCACCTTCTTCCTCCTCTTCACTGGCGTGTTCTTCTTCCAACATCTCGTCGGCAGTCACTTCAGGATCTTTGATCACCTCCAGGATGTCTTCATTGGTGGTCTCGGAGAAGCCTTCAGCTGTAATATTGAGCGCAGCTTCTCTGGCAAGGTCCACTGCTACTGCAACAGTCTGAACCTGACCAGTCACAGGTTCACTCCTCCTCTCACCTGGTATGCCATGCAACACATGTCTCCATGCGTGACGAATCGTAGCAATAGTCAGCAGATCCCATGCCTCCACCAAGAAGTCTACAGCTTGTTTAACGTTAAACTTCTTCCAAAATTGTTTGACGAGAAGTTCTTGAGTCACCGCCTCTTGTTCCTTGTCCTCGTCGCTTTTGCTCTCGCTGTCGGTGTCACCCAGCTTACGCAACTCATCCTTGGTGTTGGTAGAGTCGTTCAGGAGCTTGAACTTCTTTGCAGAGTACGCAGCTTTCACATTGCAGATCAACTCCTGGTCCATGGGCTGGATTAATGACGTAGTGTTGGGAGGAAGGAAGACCACTTTTACGTTGGGGTGACGATCCATAAGTAGGGGCGAGTGTCCAGGTGCGTTGTCAAGGAGCAACAAAATATTGAATGGAACATTCTGTTGCTCGCAGAATTTCTTCACGTCGGGAACAAAACAGTTGTCAAACCAGAAGAGGGACAGAGAAGAGGACATCCACGCCTTACGTGCGGTTAGCCAGTGGACATTAAGCTTGTTCATGTCCATATTCTTGTAGGCGTGCGGCTTGCGGGCTGTGTGAATCACCGATAACTTTGGTTTACAGGTACCGGAGGCATTGGTGGTAAACAGGACGGTGATGCGTTCCTTCTGCAACTTCCGACCCCTTACCTTGCTGGCAGACTGGACAACGAAGGTCTTGGAAGGTAACTTTTTCCAGAAAAGACCAGATTCGTCCATGTTAAACACCTGGTCGTCACTGTACTGTCCTTCCTCCATAATCTCACGTAAGAACGGAGGAAAATCTCTAGCCGCCACACGGTCAGCACTCGCTTCCTCACCACCAATGTTGATGTTGGTGATCTTGTTCCTCTTCTTAAACCTATGCAGCCAACCAGAGGAAGCATTGAAGGGTTTGGGCTCTGCAATTCCCAGCTTACGTGACACTGCTGCGTATAGCTCACGTGCGTACTCCTGCACTGAGCGCGTGTCCACCGCCATGTTGCGTCGCGCCTGACGAACCAAATAACTCACCAGCAAATTTTCCACTTTTGCCAGCACCCTGTTCTGGCAATACCTGATAGATGAAGCACCTGCAGACTTTGTGATTTTCATGTGCTCTTTGATCTTGGCTGCATCCTTCTTGATCGTACGAATCGTAGATTCGTTGACGCCATGCTGGCGCGCGAGATCAACTTGCCGTCTTCCTTTCTCCAAATCTTGAACAATTTGGTACTTCACCTCGTAGCTTAAGAACGTCGTGTCTTCTTTGGCTTAGTGCCGCTGGGTCCAGGTAAGGAAAGGTCTCTCTCTGGGGGCGGTGGTGGTCCGGCGGAAGCCATTTTACGGAACAATGGATGCGCGTTTACACGGTGTGGCCTTGAGGGATGAAACTGCCGCAGCTAGGTCAAGCATCGTCTCTCCTCCCTCCCTCCCTCCCTCCCTCGGGGTGGTCACGTCATAATACTTTAAGCCAATTACAGCTAGCAGCAGAGGGGGGTAGGGATGCATGGCCAATCACAGTCCGATACGTCATATGACGTCAGTGATAACGCAACAAAGACACACACTGCGCAACCTTACCGCGCCGCTTGCCCATGCGGAGGGAGGAGGAGGGAGAGGCAGGCAGGCGGGCGGGCAGGCGGGTGGCGCGTGGCGCGTGGGCAAAATCTAAAAATAGCGTCTCGAGCCGGACACTCACCGCGTATATGATGAAAAATTCCGCGTTAAGTGAAAGTTCAGCTCTGGCGAGGCACCGCGTATATGATAAAATGCGTTAAGTGAAACCGCGTTAGGCGGGGTAATACTGTACTTTATTTTTATTTATTTTTTGTATTTAGCAAATTATTATTTTTATATTTTTTGTTTTATACAATATTCAACCTCTCATAATCTACTTTTTTAATATAAAAAAAGAATGGCCAACAAATTTTTTTTATTTCTTTGGCCTTTGAAATGAGACCTTATTTTTTTTAAATTGGCCCATAAATTGTGGAGAAATATCTGAAAATGCCATAAAAAATCTATTTTGGGTATGCCCTGGAGCAAGGGCTGCGGCGTTATGAAACATATACGTCTGACCACTTCCACAGTCGAGAGCATATTGACTTCCCCAGCTAGTCCAGCACCTCCTCCATCCTCCCTCCCTCTCTCCACATCACAGCAGCATAACAAAAAGATGCCAGATAACACCAGAGAAAACAGAAGTTGGTTATCTTTTCTCGTTTATTTCTATGAATACTATTTTACTAGAGGTTGTTAATATGTCTCAGAATGACCTAGAGCACACACGTGAGGGGGGGGGGGCGCATTTAACTGTCCATTTAATTGCCTCAGGCAGTTTCCTTAATACCTTATCTCTAATATTATAGTGTACCATAAATTAGGGACCAGAAAAAATTTAAATTAGAAAAAAAATATACTTAGGCCCTCTAAATACTACACAGGTATGTACAGTTACTCTATACAGTTGTATTGCATGTTAATAAAAAATAAATTAAATGAAAAGCAAGTAAATGTGGTGTGATGTTAGGGAAGTCAACTGGCTTGCAGTAGTGGCGACACATCGTCTGCTGCCTGCCTCACACGGCCCGTACAGTACCACCACCACCACCACAGCGCCATCAACAGACACGCACAAACGCACACCTGACACGCAATGCTGTGAATGAAACAAGCGTACATACTGAATATTAGGTTTTCCTTTAACAAACTTAGGACTGGGAAGAATATATAAATTACCCAATCATCAGTGTAATACTGTATCAACATTATGGGAGCAAAATAATTAGCAGTGTTACTTACGTATATAAAGTGTACTTTTCTTACCTCATAATAAGCTGCTGTAGACACCTCAGTAATGATACTGAAGATATTACTGCTCCTCCTTTAAGACATAAGAATGGAGGAAACTGCAGCGGGCCTATTGACCCATACTGGGCAGTCCCGTTTATACCCAACCCCTATTGCTCATATAAGCATCCAACCTATGTTTGAAGTTATCCAGCGTATTCGAGTTAATGATGATATTTGGTGACTCGTTCCATTCATCCACTACTCTGTTTCCAAACCAGTGTTTACCTATTTCACGCCGAAATCTAAATTTGTCTAATTTAAAATAATTGTTACGAGTTCGCTCCTGGTTGGATAGTTTGAGTACCTTTGTAATGTCCCCTTTGTTTAACCCTGACTTCCATTTATACACCTCTATCATGTTGCTCCTCACTCTACGTCTCTCGAGGGAGTGCAAATTAAGATGCTTTAACCTGTCTCTGTACTCAAGGTTCCTAATGCCTGGGATTAGTCTTGTCAATCTCCTCTGGATTCTTTCCAAGGATTCTATATCCATTCTGTAATACGGTGACCAGAACTGAACTGCGTAATCCAGGTGAGGTCTCACTAGCGCTAGATATAATTTTAAGATGACCTCGCTAGTCTTGTAACTAACACTCCTTTGTATGAACCCAACTACTTTATTAGCCTTGTTACGAGCAAAAACACATTGTTTACTTGGCTTAAGATTCCTACTTATCATTACTCCTAAATCTCTCTCACAGTCGGATTCCACAATGGCATCATTGTTCATCTGGTAACTGGTTTCCCTGTTTACATCTCCTATACTGAGTACTTTACATTTGTCCACAATGAATTTCATCTGCCATTTTTCCGACCATTCGAAAAATTTGCTTAGATCTTCCTGTAGTTTTGCAGAGTCCTCGTCAGATTTAATTACACGTCCTATTTTAGTGTCATCAGCAAATTTACTTATGTTGCTGTCTATGCCGATATCTATGTCGTTTATGTATACAGTATAATAAATAATAATGGTCCAAGTACTGAGCCTTGGGCAACTCCAGTAGTGACGCTGCTCCAATGCGACTTAGTGCCGGTTTATGATCACTCGCTGTTTCCTGTCCCGTAACCACGCCCTAATCCATTTAAGGATATTACCTTTGATGCCATGCGCTTCTACCTTTCTAATTAGTCTTTCGTGGGGGACTCTGTCGAAGGCTTTGCTAAAGTCGAGATATACCACATCATAATTTTGCCCCTCGTCCATCGATTCGAAAACTGATGAAAAGAATGTTAATAGATTAGTTAGACATGAACGCCCGCTTGTGAAGCTATGTTGGGAATCATTGATCAACTTGTGCTTCTCCAGGTGGTTTCGAATAGAGTTTGAAATGATTGATTCTAGTAATTTGCCTAGTATTGATGTTAGACTGATTGGGCGGTAGTTAGAGGATAGTGATCTATCCCCCTTCTTGAAAATCGGTATTACATTTGCTATCCTCCAGGATTCTGGTACTACTCCTGTTTTTAATGACATGTTAAACAACTTTGCTAAGGGCATACTAAGCTCTTCCTTACATTCCTTTAATACTCTGGCAAATATCTCATCGGCACCAGGTGACTTATTAGGCTTCAGTTTGTCTATTTGCTTATTAACACCGTTACTAGTCACTACTATCTCGCTCAATTTGTTTTCTTCACTATCTCTAAATAGAGTCGGTGCCTCGGGTATCATGTTTAAATTTTCGGTGGTGAAAACTGTTGAAAAATATTTATTCAGATTATTGCTCATTTCTCCGTCGTTATCAGTTAGCTCGCCGGTATCTGAACGTATTGGACCAATCTTATCTCGTGTTTTAGTTTGATACATTTGGTAGAATCCTTTGGGGTTTGTCTTCGCCTCCCCTGCTATAGGGGGCAGTGAAATTTTGCTCAAAGCTGCACTCTTCAGGCATTGTTCCTTATACATATCTAAGACTCCATGCCAAATTTGAAGCTGATATGTCGAGGTTTAGTCTGCCGCATTTTCTACTGAAATTTTTAAATTTACCTACAGTACTAGCCAAACAGCCGCTGTGGCGGTGCAAGGTTCTGTTCAGTGTTTATCAACTTTTTTTCATATCTCTTATTTCATTTAAGTTGTCTTGTTGCAGATGAGTATGGTGCTATGTTTATATTGATTATCAGCCTTTTCTCATTTCATTTCTCAATGTTGTGTTACTGTACTGTAATGTAGGGGAGACCTGGGTAAGTTGGCGCACTTGAAATTATTCAAATAGTTACCATTAAGCAGTTCACACCGCAGGATCACCACGTGCTTCCTCAGTCACCCATAAGCAGTCATTCTGAGACGCCGCACGTCTTGATTAGAGTGGGGGGAAATTGATTTTGATGCTTTTCCGCGCAGTTTTTTATCACTATGATGGTAAACCAAGTGGTCCTGAGCATTGGCGTGGTCCCATTGGAAAGCAGATCAAGGAGTCTTTGTCTGAGCTTCCAGTTGTCGCCTTCCAGCCAGTCAGTTTCCCTGATTTCCCTGTGTTTAATGATGAAGTGGAGAAAGATCTGTCCTGGGATCAGAAATACCTGTATAGGATTTGTAAAGGAGTTATCACAGGTGTTGTTGAAGATGACTTGGCTGCTATTGAGCCAGGTCCTCCCTGTGTGTCAAGGTGGAACACCTTATGGAGTAGAATCCTCAGGCTGTATGTAGCAACATCAAGACCCAGCCATGAGTTGAAAAGAATTGTCATTACAATAATAAAGTTCAGTGCTCCAATGTGGTTTTACATCAAGATACACCCTTACGTAACACACGGCTCAAGGAACGTATTCCAGTCCCTGCTATATATGAAACACCTGAATAGTGAGGAGGAGACGATAGTGAAGAAGGCTGTCCAGAGAAATGCATACTTCGCCCACACAGATCAACTTCTTCTTGGTATGTGTGCAGATGAGGACATGACTGTTAGAGAAAAAGCTGTCTCAATGATAAGAAAAATTAGAGAGGAGAATCAGCAAAAGGAAGAATGCACTGGCAGATCTGAAGAGGAGGAGGAAGATTCTGATGCTGCTGTTGACGAGAATTTGTTAAACTATACTGATGAGGAGGGTAAAGATGGAGATGGGAATGAGGATGTGCCTCCTGTAGTCAACATGAGAAAGGTGGTGACTCCGAAACTAAAGTGGCAAGCAAAAAACTATCATTCCATGATTAACTGGAGGAATGAACTCAAGACTGAGCCTCCTTACATTGCTTCTCTGTCAAATCTACAGGTTAATGACATTCTTGAGACACCATTAGTGGTGCCCAAGTGGCCAAACAGCACTCAGGCGGTCGAGAGAGGCATAAAAGTGATGACTGAAGCTTGCACTGAAGTGACGGGATACGAATCGAGAGATGGATATATTAGGCAAAGATTATTGTCTAGGAAAATGATGCCAAGGTTCCGCACAAAAAAGAATTTCAATATGAACTTGTAATGATTTTCTATACGGTGTACCTGTAAAATAACATGTGAATTAAATCGATGTCACCCATGTAAAATTTATCATTATCCTGGAAAACATTAAATGACACCTAATTTTTGGTATACACTAAAAGTTGACAAAAAGTCGTTCGCGATGCGGCAGGGTAAGTATGCATGAAATGGCATGAAATTTTGCACAGGTGTTTGTTACAGCCATACAAACGATGCCTGAAAAGTGCAGCCTGCAACTCAAATAAAAGTGTTTTTTCCCTGCCCCCTACCCTGCTATCTTCAGTTCATAATTCCTCTTTGCTTTTCTTATCTCTGGACTGAGATCATCCAGATTGTCCAATAAAGGGCTGGCAGGTAAGGAAGCCATATTGGTGGAGTGAAGGGAAGAGACAGGCTGTGAGCATGGTAGGGGTGATGCAGATGATGCTGAGCTGGTTGGTGAGGAGAGAGATGGGAGTGGTGGAGGGGGGAGTGGGTGGATCTCGGTGTTAAAAACATTGTTACTGTATTAGCAATTGTTTGGCTTTTCTTTTTAGTTCTCTATAAATTTCTTGATAAGTTTGTAAAACATTCTCAATATTCCACTTCATTTTCATGTTTAATTCCATTGATGGGTCATAGTTGTAAATCATATCTGTTAAATTTTTGGCACACCTGACTCATGTCCATAGTCCATACACTCAATGCCTTCGTCATCATCTTCATACCTTTATCACGTATCTGATGTGTAACTTTAGCACTGTGTGGTGCACTATTAGCAACACTTCTTCTAATTTCCTTGCCTTTCATCTTTATGGAACCAACAGTTGACTCATTCACTTCAAACACATAGCGAACCGCTGACACACTCATGCCCCAATTAAGTTTATCTAACACTTCAATTTTCTGTGTCAGAGTCATGACTTTCTTCACTCTCTTTGCTCCAGATGCACTACCACCAGTTAATAGCCTTTTAGGAGCTATGACAGTTATAATTAACGTTAGAATTGCTTTCACACGAGACTGGCGGGCGATGCGGGAGAACTCTCAGATGAGACTGGCGGGAGAGAACAGCTGCATGGGAGGCAGCACAATGCCATGACATCACATCATGGCAGATGCCTGTGTTTTTTTAAATAAGCACCTTACCTTTTTATGTTATTTTAGTGGATAAAATCCTCTGAGGTCATTTCGCGGATAATCGAATTTGCGAGAGTTGAACTTGCCTATGTTGAGGTACTGGTGTAATACTGTGCAGAAATTAGACAGATGTGGAAATGACAGAAGAGTTGGAGAGAGAGTTTTGGTGATCACATTGAGAGAATGATAAATATAGGATGAGTAAAGAGTGTTCAGTATAATTCAAACATAAATGGTACTGTCAACCTGTCTTGACCCCAAGATATGCTAAAGACTGTCAGTTGATTGAAAATTTCCAAGAGAAAGCCACCAGACTGGCGCCTGCACCACAGCACCTCGGTTACCGAGAGAGATTAAAATCCTACAACTGCCTATCTTATACTATAGATGGACAAGGGGTAACTTAATTGAAACTTATAAACATCCCCGAGGACAGTACTCGGTTGATGTCCATACCTGGAGTTGATGGACACCTGCCCCACTTAGGGTCACAAGTTTGGAAAATTGTCAAGGCAAACTTTATTTAGAATGAGAATTGTAAATTCTTGGAATAATCTGTCAGAGAGTGTTAGGACGACACCAGGTGTGACCTAATTCAAGACTAGATTTTACCAACACTGATGCAGTTACAGATACATTCTGGAGTCAGTATATGCCCAGTACTTGCCAACAGTGTATAACAGAGACGTGACTGACTTCCCAAGCAGTTAATAAGCCAATCAGAGGCTAAAAGTATAAAAGTACAGTAAATGTAAAAGGTAGAGAAGACCAAGAAGGGGATGGATGGATGGATGAAATTAAGCCCTTCTAGAAGTGAGGTAGATAGACATTCATGAAGCACCAATGCATATAGATAAGTTGAGTGCATGATATTTAGTGGTTTACAAGGATGTTACAGTAGTCAGAGTGAATGAATTCCAGCAAATGATAAGTGTGATTTTGCTCTTGTTTCTGGCCACCTTTCAGCATAGTGGGAAAAGATGTGTTATATTAATAAAAAAAAAAAATTTTTGTTGTCACATATCCCCAAATCATTGTAATGTGAATTTCACATGAAATTTTATGTTATTTAGGTTCTAATCAAACTTATATTTCTATGTTTGTCATTGATACCCCCAAAATGTTCTACACTACGGAGGGTATACGCAAACACTTGTTATCTTGAAAATAGGTTCTTATTCTCGTACGGGAGATATACAGAGGAAACAAATAGGCAGTGGGCTTCCACACCATAAGGACTAACGATCTCAACTCTCTCTGTCACTCCGCGCTGGCATGTACAGATGCCAGCATTCACAAGCTGAATACATAATATGTAAATATGATAATTCACATACATAACATGGTGCATAATAAATGGAAATATTACATAGGATTAATACATGTTCTGTAATACTTTACTATACATAATTAATAGAGTAATATAAGAATACACAGCTTAAGGTACTACTTCGTGTCCATATTATACACCTCCCTCCCCCCTATACGCTCATAGTTTCATCTTGAGCGGACCTTTTGTTTCTGAGTCGCTCGGACCTGCGGAGTACCGGGGCAGAAACACAAGGTGGGGATGGATTTACTGTAAAGACATCAACATTAGGGGACTCAACTGGGGAAGGGTCAACACTAGGCAGCTCCACAGGTCGGAGGAAACGACGGTTCCTCCACCATACTCTACCACTAGGAAGACGCACTTGGTAGTCCCTGGACCGGCCAATACCCATGACAACCCCAACCTTGTCCCAGCGGTGGGATACCGGATCTTGAATCCTGACCTGCTGGCCGATACTCAACCTGGGAAGGGGGCGGGCATGACAGTCGTACCGAGCAGCGACATCTGCGGCTCGTTCTGTTGCACGGCGATCATATTCTTCAGTCTTGCCTTGCCATTCTTGAGAAAAAGACTTCGGGTGGGAAGGAACACAAGACCTGAGATGATGTCCATATAGAACCTGGGCTGGGGAGCGTCCGGTGAAGTTCGGGGTGTTGCGTAACTCCAACAAACCTCGATTGAAATCCTCGCAGTCGATATTTCCTGAGGGTGACACCATAAGGATCAGGTGTTTAACAGTCTTGACTGCGGCTTCAGCGTGTCCATTCACCTGGGGGTAGTGGGGCGAGGTCACGACATGACGGACTCCCCAACGGTCCATGAAGTCCCGGAACTCGTGGCTGGTGAACTGGGGTCCTCCATCAGTCCTGAGGCGGAGGGGAACACCAACTTCTCTGAAGTAATGTCTGAAATTCCGGATGGTAGCAATAGCAGTTGTATCACTACCACAGGGGACGACAACAGGCCATCCAGACAATCGGTCGGCAATGACGAGGAAGGACTTCCCTGCCACTACAAAGAAGTCGGCCGACACAGACTCGAAGGGTCTTGAAGGGTTATCGTCGCACATTAAAGGTTCCTGTTGCTGGCTGGGTTGCAGAATCTGGCACGGTTCACAGACACAGACGGTACTTGCAATGTCTGCGTCGATTCCGGGCCAAAAGACAGTCTGCTTTGTCCGTCGCTTGGTGGCCTCCACTCCTCGATGGCTGTCGTGAAGGCGGGTCAAGGTACGGCGGCGTAGGGCAGCAGGAATGACTACTCGTGGACCATACAAGACGAGGTCTCCGTCACAATAGAGGTCCTCGCGTATCTTCCAGTACGGGAGTAGCGATTCATGAAGGTCGTATCGGTTAGGTGGAAATCCCTGGGACACACAGTCGACGAGCCGGATGTAGGAAGGGTCGGCCCGGGCTGTGGTGCGGAGATCTTCAAGGGTCTTGTCTGCATCCGGTGCTGTAGACTCTTCTGATGTGAAGACGGCCTTCAATGAGATTACTGACTTGAGGGATGCAGCAGCTGTAGAACACAACATCTCGTCCTCTGGGGTGGGGCAACTGACAGGGGCGCGGGACAGAGCATCCGGGATGCACAGCAGCTTACCCGCACGCCACACAGCCGTGAAGAGATAAGGCGAGAGCTTCTCTTTCAAACGTTGAAGGCGAGGCTTTTCTACTGCATCCAAAGAGTAGTGATTGATAATAGGTACAAGAGGGCGATGATCCATGAAGAGGGTGAAGTGCTGAAGTCCAATCAGGTAGAAGCGGCACTTCGCCATCGCCCAGACAACAGCCAACGTCTCCAGCTCAATCGTGGCATATCAGGTCTCGGCGTCTGTCAGGAACCGGGATCCACATTGAATTAAGCGGAGTTGTCCACCGCCATGGTCCTGCAGAAGGGCGTAACCAACGCCGTAGAGTCTGGAGGCGTCAGTCTGGAGGACGGTGGGTAGGGCTGGGTCGTAACAGGCGAGGACAGGTGGACTTAAGAGGGCCTGCTTGACTCGCTGGAAGGCCTCTTGATGATCTGGGGTCCACAAGAATGTCCTCCTGGGGCTCAGCAGGGGGCGTAACGGCTGGGGTGCGGCGGAGATGTCAGGTGAAAATTAAGCCAGCTTATTGACCAGACCCAAAAATGAACGGAGGTCTGTCAGGTTGGCAGGGGTTGGAAAATCCCTGATTCCACTTAATTTCTCCGGGTCAGCTGCGATACCTGATGCTGAGAGAGTGTACCCACAGAAGTTCACTGATGGTGCGGCGACTACAAACTTGTCAGCGTTGAGGGTAATCCCGTACTTTCGACATCTGGTGAGAACTTCATATATTCGGGAGAGGTGGGCACAGTAATCTTCGTCATGGAGTAAAATATCATCAACCACCTTGACACAATTCGTGACTCCTTGAAGGGCCGCGTCACCACGTTGACAGAATGCATCGCCCGTAGCGGCAAATCCCATGGGGCCTCTGCAATACTGATATCTTCCATATGGTGTGATGAATGTAGTCAAATGCTGGTCTTCTTTGGCCAACTCGATCTGCCAATAACCACATAAGGCGTCCATCGTTGTAAAAAACTTCGCCTTCGGGTCCACATTTCGAACAGCTGCGAAGGGTGTGGGTGAAGGGTGGGCTGGACGGGAAACTTGCTGGTTAAGTTTTGACAGATCGGTGGTGATCCGTACTCCACCACGAGGTTTGGCGACGGGGACGAGAGGGTGGCACCAAGGTGAAGGTTCGTCTCCGGCCGGCTTGATGATTCCCTGAGCAACCATGGAGTCAAGCTCTTGTCTAACTAGCTCCTTGTAGGCGTGAGGAATCAAACGAGGGGTGTGGATGGCAAAAGGTGTGGCACCATCCTTAAGATGAATCTTCATAGGTGGACCCACCATCGGCTTGAGTGGTGTGGATCCTAAAGATTTCTTCGTAACCAACACGTCAGCAAACTCCTTGAGAAGGTAAGCTCTTGCATCAGAAGGGGACGTGTTAGTAGAGATAGGGAGTTCCTTCAACCTGTTGACATGGGTGACCTTTAAAATAGGTTTGGGGAATTCCTTGGAAATAATGGCCAACTCTTGACAATGGCCATATGATAAAAGCGGAGTCGGGATCCCATCATGAACATCAATCCGGGCTGAGCAAGACTGCTTACCAAAGGTAAGAGTAGCCCAGAAAGATCCCAAAGCTGGAGCCATCTTGGAACCGTCAGCTGTCAGTTTCGTTGTCTGAGGAGGGGGCTGTAGGTTGCTCTTGGGTATTCCCAAACTTGCTAAGTGTTGTGGACCAATTACTGAGACGTCAGCACCGGTGTCAGGTAACATCTGAAGACTGGATGACAAGTTACCGTGAGAAATGACGACACTGATGTGCTGGGGCGTCGTGTCTGTGGAACGATGTACACGACGGCAGGAACGACTGGACACAGCGTCTTGATGCCTGCCAGAAGGAGGGGGCACGCCAGCACTACCTGAGGATGACTTCTTGGATCCTAGGTGGTGTCCTTTCTGTGTCTTCTTACGACAACATTTGTCATAATGGCCCACACGACCACAAAGTCTGCACTGAACTTTGCTAGCAGGGCACTTGACTGTAAGCCCAGTGACCTTGCGGTCGCAACTTCTGCACACGCTTTGAGCAGCTGGGCACTGGGAGGCATCATGCTGTCTCGCGCAGCTGTTACACAAAGCTGCTGCTGAAGGTGTAGCTGGAGGGTGAGGGGTGGGGTTACCTTGCTGCTTCTTACCCTTTCTGTTGGAAGACACCGCCCTCACCTGGTCAGATTGGGAGCGTAAAGCTGAAGTCGCACACCTGGCTGCCTCATACGCTCGACATATTGTAACAACATCTTGAAGTGAGGAAGTGGGGACAAGTGAAATGAGACCCTGAACTAGCTCTTCATCTCGAATACCCGTTAAAATGATTGTCTTGAGTTGTGTCTCTTCACAAACTTGAGAATTTCCAGGACAAACATCAACTTCCTCTGAACATCTCTTGAGTCTTACAAAAAATGCATCAAAAGATTCTCCATCAAGCTGCTTACATTGGAGGAGTTCTCTTCTTCAAAGTGCTTTGTTGCGCTGTCCCTTAACATGTTCTTGTAACCTGTCGAGCACAGCCTCTACCGTCAGAGTTGTCGTAGGAGGCACTTGAAGTGTGTGCTCGAGGGTACGTTGTGTCTCTAAGGACAAGCACATACGAAGCTGTATCATCTGTTTCGGCTGTGATAAACTTGACAAGTCAACCATTGTTGCATAGTCTTGCCAACGTCGACGCCATTCCCGAAATATCTGATAGGAAGCGTCAGACTTCAGAGAGGGAGGCGTCTGTACTGCAGCCTTTTGAGGTGTTGTTGATCCGACTCTGGGAAATGAGGTACCAGTACCTCTAGTCATAACAGCGTCAGTAGTAGCAGAAGAATCTTGTACAGTAGATCGTTGTGGGGAGGCTAACAGGGAAATCAAGGCTTCAAATCTGGCTTGATTCTCTCTTCTTCTCAGGTCATCCTCACTTCTACGTATATCTTCTAGTTCTCTGCGTCTTTGTTCATCTTCGTGGCGTCGTCTTTCAGACTCTCTGTACCGAATTTCTTCCTCTTCTCTCCTTGCAACATAGTCCTGGCGTTGAGAAGTTTCCATCCACTTAATCAGTTGAAAGAGATCTGTGGACGCAGGCACCGCAGGAGAGCTTGCTCGCGACGAACGAGGAGATTCTGTGGGCATTATCACTGTGGGGAGCGTGGGGCCTGAGTGTGGGTGGGGAGAGGTCTCCCAAGCTTAAACTCATAACCCCATCGTCCAGGGTATCATTTTGATCCCTGTGAGACATGCCGACAGCTTCTGTACTCTATCTGTGCAAGAGACCGGGTCAACCCCTCGTAATCTATGCACAGAATTACAGAAGTCTAAAGTAATACACAAGAATTTAATATAAAGTGGGCCTGTGAGTGCGTGTGTGTGTGTGTGTGTATGGCTCGTTGCCGGGAGGCTTGGCCCGCTGCCAGACGTAGAGGCAGCTGGGCAAAGTCGCAACTGAACCGAAGTTGTCTTAATGCACGCTGCTCAGTTACCCAATGACCGTAGGCGGGAGGGGACATACTGCTGGGCCGCTCCCTCAGTCATCTGACTGCAGTTTGCACAGACAATTCTGATTAAAATACACAACACAGCACTTCACAGAACACTTCACTTCACAGCACAGCACTGTACACAGCATAGCACTTCACAACACTGTAAGTCCTGAGGCTTGTAGTCTGGCTGTAAATCCTTGGCGAAGCTGAAGACGAGACGCCATTAACACAGTCCGGCGGGAAGGCTAAGTTCACTCTGAATCTCACTGAGAAATCTCACTGCGCCATCTATGTTTGTCTTTGATACCCCCAAAATGTTCTACACTACGGAGGGTATACGCAAACACTTGTTATCTTGAAAATAGGTTCTTATTCTCGCACAGGAGATATACAGTAGTACCCCGATTTACGCGGTCAATTGAACCCACAGGGTACCGCGGAAAGTGAAATCCGCGTAAATGGAACAACAGAACATATGGGATTAATTCCAATAGAGACTGGCCCGACCCCCAAACTCTACTTTTTCCGACACAATACCTATGTTCTAGTAAAAATAACATCTTAATTTTATGATGGTATGCTCACACAATTAGTATTAAAGAGGAATACAGTTGCCAGGTTAATGTCCATTCAAATAATGGACTCAATTCCCCCCCCCCTCTCTTCCCAGCTCACTAGCTCCTTCCTCTCTGAGAAATGATTGGGTGAAACACTAGATTTTAACGTTTAGTAATAAATAATACCTCAGACTAAATTTAGGATAATATAATTGACATTTCTGGATTCCTTGCAGATCAGGGAATATTTTGAATGTAAACTTCATATATTTTGCACAAAAGATAAAATACTTGCTTTGTGTAAACCAAATTATTACATTAGATCTAAAATTTGTATGTAATGCTAAATCCATGATGTTTATATTCAAAATGATCATCATATTGTAAGAATTCCAGCAATGGAAATTATATTCTGGTCCAGTAATTTGTATGAATTTTATGAGCTAGAACAAATATCTTCAGTTAATAAAAAAAAAAAATATTCTTCGAGACACTATCTGTCAATCAAAGTACCCCCAACTTGCCTTCCCCCCTCTTCCAACCGCGCCAGATGGTCGGTCGGTCCCAACCCTCCCCCCCACCCCCCACCTTCCCTCCCTACCAGAGAAATGTTGGGTGAAAAAACTAGTTTTAACTTTTAGTAACAAATAATACCTCAGACTAAAGTTAGGATAATATAATTGACATTGCTGGATTCCTTGTAAGACCAGGAACATTTTGAATATAAACGTCATATATTTTGCACAAAAGATAACATATTTACTCTGAGTAAACATTAGATCTAAAATTTGTATGTCTAATGCAAAAATCTATGATGTTTATATTCAAAATGATCATCAAATTGTAAGAATTCCAGCAATGTAAATTATATTCTGGCCGGGTAATTTGTAGGAATTTTATGAGCTAAAACAAATATCTTCAGTTAATAAAAAAAAATATTCTTCACACCATGCCAGATGGTCGGTCAGTCCCCCCCTCCCCCCCACCCCCACCAACCCTCCCTACCAGATAAATGTGTGGGAAAATCAGAATATTTACCTTTTTAGTAATAAATAAATAATACCTCGGACTAAAGTTAGGATAATATAATTGACATTGCTGGATTCCTTGTAAGACCAGGAATATTTTGAATATAAATGTCATGTATTTTGCACAAAAGATAACATATTTACTCAGAGTAAACATTAGATCTAAAATTTGTATGTCTAATGCAAAATCTATGATGTTTATATTCAAAATGATCATCAAATTGTAAGAATTCCAGTAATGTAAATTATATTCTCGCCGGGTAATTTGTATGAATTTTATGAGCTAAAACATATATCTTCATTAAATAAACAAAGAAATATTCTTCAAGGACACTATCTGTCAATCAAAATACTCAGCCCAAGCTGGGTCGGTCCCTCCCTCCCTCCCCCCCCACCCCCACCTTCCCTCCCTACCAGAGAAGCTTTGGGAGAAAATAGTAATTTACATTTTTAGTAATAAATAATAACTCAGACTACAGTTAGGATAATATAATTGACATTTCTGGATTCCTTGCAGGTCAGGGAATATTTTGAATGTAAACTTCATATATTTTGCACAAAAGATAAAATACTTGCTTTGTGTAAACCAAATTATTACATTAGATCTAAAATTTGTATCTCTAATGCAAAATCCATGATGTTTATATTCAAAATGATCATCATATTGTAAGAATTTCAGCAATATAAATTATATTCTGGCCAGGTAATTTGTATGAATTTTATGAGCTAAATAAAAAAGAAGAAGTTATACTTCACGCGTATATGGGTAGATGAACCGCGGAAAGTGAAAGTTGGTTCTGGCGAGGCACCGCGTATATGAGAAATCGCGTAAAGTGAAACCGCGTAAAGCGGGGTAACACTGTACAGAGGAAACAAATAGACAGTGGGCTTCCACCAGGGCTGTGGAGTCGAAGACAAAACCTTCGACTCCGACTCCTAAAATTTTTATGCTTCCGACTCCGACTCCGACTCCTTGGCCTATTTGTAACAACTATTTCTACCATCCTAATTGTAATTTATATGTTGTAACCTGCATAGGTAAAAAGTAAAACACCGTGGCTATACTGCTACAGCTTTATTAATGATCTGGACGATATTTAAGAACTACAAAAAGATGATAGGCTTGACTTTCAAAGTTTCAATCAAAAGAAAAATAAATTTATTAAGAATTCAAGATATTAACTAGAAAACACCATTTACATGTATATCTAAAAGTTCGATCTCAGCATATGAATTTTGTTTAAGCTCATAATCTGATGTGGATCTAAATGATGATCCTACAATTCCTTTTAAAGTAAAGTTATATATTTATGTACATTAAAGAAATGAATACCTTATTAAGGAAAATGGATAAACCTTACATGATTAAGTTATTAAATTAAATTTGCCTTAATCTCACCAAAAACAGGTTGTAGCTAATTGTTTTGTAGCTGAGAGCCTCTGTGCAGTTTTCAACGAAACAAAATTTGATATAATTCAAAATTTCAAATGGTAAAGAAGAGACTATCGTCCAAAATTATAGTGCTATACTGTGCCTGCTACAATAAATTCATAATAATGCTTATAAAATGGAAATAAATTCTTTTAATAATTTAAGAAAATTAGTGGGATCAGTGGAATCACTGCAATGAATATGCCTGAGTTCATATATTTGTTCTTAGGAACAGAATAGCTTCAGTCGGAGTCGGAGTCGGAGTCTGGACAATTTTACCGCCTCCGACTCCGACTCCACAAGCCGAAATTTCCTCCGACTCCTCGACTCCGACTCCGACTCCACAGCCCTGGCTTCCACACCATAAGGACTAGTGATCTCAACTCTCTCTGTCACTCCGCGCTGGCATGTACAGATGCCAGCATTCACAAGCTGAATACATAATATGTAAATATGATAATTCACATACATAACATGGTGCATAATAAATGGAAATATTACATAGGATTAATACATGTTCTGTAATACTTTACTATACATAATTAATAGAGTAATATAAGAATACACAGCTTAAGGTACTATTTCCTGTCCATATTATACAATATTAATAAGTGTTCATTGTCAGTGGTGGGTGAGATGGAGGAACGTGTGCGGTGGCTAGAGGCCATGGAAGCAGTTGGGGCTGGAGATAAGTACCGACATCTCATAACAACTCAGCTCGCTCTCAAGCTGCGGGATCTGGAACTTATTGACCAGGAACGTGCTAGGGATCTTGGTAGAGCCATAAGACAAAAAATGGCAACTTATAAAGCACAAGAATAATATTCATTCACTGAAAAGATTGCCCTGTACCTATGCTCTGAAAATTAAACTTGTTGACAGTAACATTTACATAAACCCCATTCAAAAGATTTGACATTGAATTTATTTCCTAGTAGCATGACATTGAATCTATTTCCTAGTAGCATGACATTGAATCTATTTCCTAGTAGCATGACATGATTTCATTAGTCAATAAGACCATTTAGTAATACAGTACTGAATGTAGGGCTTCAGACATGATGAACATTTCTCACAATAAACTGTTTGACCTTAAGCTCTGAAGCTTAGGAACTATAATTTTATCTAAAACTCTGTAGATTTGGAACTAAGTATGAGATGAGTGTAGGTTAATATTACACAAGCAAGTAAACAATAGATAATGGATTGTAATCACTAAGTTGTAAATTGCAGAAAAACAGATGTGATAGTTTATCAACACAACTACTCTAGTAGGTAACTTGAAGGTACAGTAATATGTGGTATTTATATTTTGTTCAAATTTCAGCTTTATTGTAGAACTTCATTACAATATCATCTGTAAAAATTAAATAAATTAATTTACTGTACTGCATGATCATATCAAACTTTTCTGAGTACTGTACCTGAGACCCATTCTAAACTAAATGAGGTGCTGAAGCCACACATGACTTGAGTTTGAGGACCTTTGCAGATTATCCACTTTTGTGGTAATAAGATCCCTACTCACATTCATCAATCATACTTAAGTACACAAGTTTTATTATCTGCAACCAACAAATGGGTCCTAAAATTTGTGTTATCTTGCTATTTTAGTACTAACACTACTGTACAATTTATATTTTCATGTAGATATTAATCACTAATAATATCATTTGCCTGTAATTAATATGTTCACTTGTTAACTGCCTCTCAGCTTCCAGGCTATAAAGTAGCCAGAGAGCAGATTATGTATCTTCAAGCCTGGGAGGCTGCAACTAATACAGGTATGACATGCAACCAGACAACACCAGCATAAGGCTAAGATATTAATCCAAAGTGTGAATACAGTACATTATACAGTACAGGAAAGGATGAGAAAATAAACAGACTTTGACTTTAATACAAGACTTGTGAATTTATTGTACTGCACTGTACTGGGGTATGTTAAAATAAGTTTCTTTGATGTATAATCTTTTGTATGTTCTATAAACTTTAATTGATAACATTTGTTTCATGACTTCTTTACTCCTAAATTTAACATTGAAAATATTAACCTCCCACATTCTTGGTAATTTTATGTTAAGTGTATAAGGGAAGGCTAAGTACAGTAATCAGATTGATAATACCTGTATAGGCATCTCCCATTACTGGATAGGGAACGGCTAAATTCCTGAAAAATTGTCTGTAACTCAAAATTTCATAACTCTAAATCTATTATGTCCACAGATTTACATTACATGTATACAGTATAATCAGAGATGCATTCCTACAAACAAATATGTTTCTCCCCTCAAAAAAAATTATGTAAAATTAAATAACATCAACAAAATTTTTAGTACAGGTACTGTGCACATTTAATTGGTAAATGATGTATCCTGTACATGAGCAGATCCAGGAATATCAAAAGGGGATTTATTAATTGATGGCAAAACATATGAAAGGAAACCAGTAGGGTATGCCAAATGTGAAGCTGAAGAGTTAAAAGTTAAAGTAAGAAAGATTTTCAGCAAATCAGCCAGGGGAAAAAAGTTAACGGGCTTCCTAGATGAAGCACCTAAACCACCTCGGATGTATGGTTTACCTTAAGTTCATAAGCCAGGCATACCGACGCATCCTATCACTTCGGGAATAGGCACTGCACATTATAAATTAGCTAAATGTCTGGCTAGTCCCTTGTTCAACACCCTTGGATCCGTTAGCGGTGCACATCTAAGAAATTCCAGTGATTGATTGGCAGGTTAAGAAGCACTGATTTTAAATTTAAAAAGTTAGTTAGCTTTGATGTTAAAGCATTGTTTACCAATGTCCCTATAGACAGTGCAATGGAGGCTGTGAGAAGGGTCATAGCTAATATTTATGACAATGACGTGCCTATAAAAAAGACAGATTATGTTAATCTCATGTCCATGTGTGAAAAATTTGGTGTATTCACTTTCAATAACGATGAATACAGACAGCATAGAGGACTGGCCATGGGTAGTCCCCTAAGTGCAGTGATGGCATGCCCTTATACGAAAATGTTAGAATCGGACATTTACATGAGGATAATGGGGAGAAGTACAAACTGGTTGAGATATGTGGATGACATATTAGTTGTAATTTTGGAAAAGTAAACATTGCAAATAAGTTAAGGATGTTAAACAATGTAAAAAATTATATACAATTCACAGTTGAACTAGAGGAGCAAAACCAAATACAGTAGAAGTCCAAAAATCCGGACTGCTTAGGGAATGGGTTGGTCTGGATTTTTGGATTTTCCGGATTATCAGGCAGTACTTTTAAAATTCAAATTTAAAGAGGAATAAAGAAGAGATGAACAGGTACATTTTGATAGCTTATTCATTAGCAAATATAGCATGCTTCATTTATCAAAACGAGCAGTTTTAAGGAAAAAGCTGTGAATTCTAGAATTATATTCTTTGCCTTTCTTATATCATAAATTGTAGACTTTCCAATGTCGTATGTTTCCATTAGAACAGTATTGCTCACACCATGTTCTAGTTTCTTAATTATTTCAAGTTTGTCACTCAATTTCAACGTGTTCTTCTTTCTCTTCACACAACGAAGTTTATCTACTTAAGGAGCCATTATTATGGGCTTGTACAGTACATGTACTCTGTAAATGAAAAGAGTTGGATTCAAAATTACATACGTTGTCACAGTTTGATTGCTCGCTTTAAAGTGGCGACGGCGTGGTCGCTTGTTGTCGCTGTGCAGCTGTGGCACTCATGCATGCGCACACACACAAAAGCCCGCTAAAAAAAAAATGAATTTCCTAAAAGTCCGGATTCTCGGGTGGTCCGGATTTCTGGCATCCGGATTTTTGGACTTTTACTGTACCATTTCTAGACATTATGATAAAGAGGGAGAATGGGAAACCTAAGATTTTGGTGTTCAGAAAACCTACAAAGAGGGGCGATTTTGTGCATTGTTGTCAGCCCACAATGATAGAACCAAGACAGGTGTGGTGACAGGGTTCGTTTTGAGGGCTCATAGAATTTGTAGTCATGAATATTTGGACAGTGAACTAAGGTATATAAATGAGGCTTTTAAAATGAAATATCCAAGAGGATTATCATGCGAATTAAAGATCAAAGCAATTAAGATATATAAGAGACCGGAAAATGACAGAGGTGAAAACTAAGGTAGACTATGTCACAGTCCTTATGTCCAATAAAACTGATGGTATAGAAAAGTTAAGGACAAAGGCTGGAATATATGCAGTAAAGGCTTCTGGAGCAAAAGATAGTGAAATTTAAAAAAATAAAGATAAACAAATGAGTGATGTAAACAAGCTCAGTGTAAATTACTAGCTTTTTTCTAACAGCTGTTCAACTTCCTACATTGGTGAAAGTGGACATGGGGTGGAGAAGCATGTAGTTGAGCATAAGAATGATGTACGAATACACAGGCAGTTCAACTCATTAGTTGACCACATTGATGAATTTGGTCACTTACCAAACTGGCAAGGTATAAAAGTAATTCATAAAAGATATAACAAAAATAAGAGAAAAATGAAGGAGGCCACATATATAAGTACTAGCAACACTATCAACCACAGAGATGGATTTGTGTGTCTAGCCAATTCTACATGAAAATTATTGGTAAAGTCAGTGGAAGGAGGTAGTCAAAAAGGCAAAATGACCAATCAGAAGGCAAAATTCTGAGGTATCCAGCAAGGTCAGTGACCTGAGTTGTATATACTGTAAGGTAACATCTGCATCTTTTGTATTTACTCTCTGAAGAACACCCTGTGAGGGAGAAACGTTAGAGTGATAAACAGAACAGCTCCTGCTGTCTCCTTGGTTTCTGTGTGTGTATATATAAATATATATTTATACAGTCAACCCTCGCTTTACGCGGTCCCACATTCCGCGTTTCCACATTTACGCGGTACCCTACCGAAACAGGAATGCTCACATTCCGCAGTGTGTGTACCCCTTTACGCGGAGAGCGGCTGGCGAGCCGCGCCATTTTTGGATCCAAACCTCACGCCATCTCTCCCACCCTCTCCCGCCATCCGCCATGTTGTGTAAGCGGCGCGAGCATGGTGCGCACAAGGTCGCCCAGTCATCAAAACATTACCGAGTTCTTCACCCACCACAGCCGGCCCAAGTCAGTGATAGTGATAATTATAGTGAGGATATGGACTTATATGGACTTTGAGGGATTTGACAAAGAGGCCCTGCAAGCCTCTGTGGTGGATAGTGATACAATTGATACAAGTGATACAGGTGAGGGCCAATAATCTGCCCTCTGCCTCGGAACTAACCGCCCATCCCCGTGTGCCCAGCCATCTTTTCTACTAATGTAAGTGTTAAAAAACCTAATATTATTGATATTTCTCTTAATTATTAATTGTGTGTGCATACCATCATAAAGTTAAGATAATATTTTTACTAGAACATAGTTGTGTGTCGTCAAAAAGTGGAGTTTGGGGGTCGGCCCGGTCTCTATTTCAATTAATCCCATATGTTATGTTGTTCACTTTACACGTTTCTCACTTTCCGCGGTACCCTGTGGGTTATATTAACCGCATAAAGTGAGGGTTGACTGTACAGTCAACCCTCACTTTATGCGGTCCCACATTCCGCGTTTCCACGTTTACGCGGTGCCCTGCCGGAACCCAGGATGCTCACATTCCGCGGTGCGTGTACCCCTTTACGCGGAGAGTGTCCGGCTCGACGCTATTTTTAGATTCGCCCCACCCGCCTGCTCCCGCCTCCTCCCTCCTCCGCCCTCCTCTGCCTCCGCCTGGCCAAGCCGCGCGGTAAGGTTGCGCAGTGCATGTCTCTGTTGCGTTATCACTGACGTCATATGACGTATCGGACTGTGATTGGCCATGCATCCCTACCTCCCTCCGCTGCTACCTGTAATTGGTTTAAAGTAATATGACGTGTCCACCCGGGGGAGGGAGGGAGGGAGGAAAGACGACGCTTGACCTAGCCGCGGCAGTTTCATCCCTCCAGGCCACACCGTGTAATCGTGCATCCATTGTTCTGTAAAATGGCTTCCGCCGGACCACCACCCCCAGAGAGAAACCTTTCCTTGCCTGGACCCAGCCGCCCTAAGCCCAAGAAGACACGACGTTCCTTAAGCTACGAGGTGAAGTACAAGATCATCCAAGAGTTAGAGAAAGGAACAAGACAGGTTGACGGCGCCAGCATCCACGGCGATGCAGCCATGAAGATCACAAAGTTCACAGGCTATGATCGCCAACCAGGTGCTTCAAGACAGAAAATACTTGAGAGCTACTTCGGTGGAGGTTGACGGAACATGGCGGTCGACACGCCGCTCTGTTAAGGACGCACGAACTGTATGCACAGTGCACTAAAGATGGGAATTACAGAGCCCAAACCCTTAATGCTTCCTCGGTGGTTACAGAGGTTTAAAAGGACAAGATCACCAATATAAACATTGGTGAAGAACCAGTGCTGACCGTGGTTGTTGCTTTTACGCGGAGATGAGGAAGGACAGTACAATCATCACTGTTTAACATGGATCTGGTCTTTTAGAAAGAAGACCTCATAGAAGAATGCCAGCAGGATCGGGCAGAAGATGCAGAAGGAGCGATCACCGCCCTGTTTACCACCACGCTCCCGTACCGTGTTTATCGGATCCACACAGCCCAAGCGCGCGCGTTTGCCAAGAACATGGACATGACCAAGCAATGTCCACTGGCTGACCGCACGCACCTCTTGGTTTGATGTCTTCTGTTCCCGGAGAAATCAGAGCAACAGAATGCCATCTGCTGACCCCTCCCAACACTATGTCTATATTACAGCCCATGGACCAAGAGTTAATCTGTAATGTAAAAACTGCATTCTCAAATTCCAGCTCTGAACGACTACACCAACACCAGGAAGATTTATGTTACCTGAGTGACACCACCACCGATAGCAAGAGGAAGAAGACGAGGATCAACAGTTGGCAGAGCAAAATACTTTTCATACAATTTGGAGATAGCATCGAAGCTGTGGCTTCGTGGAGGTATGGGATCATCTGTCTGTAGCAACTGTTCATCACGCATGGAGACATGTGTTGCAAGGCATTCTGGGCGGCAGAGTCAATCTGTGACTGGTGAGGTTCAGACTGTTGCAGTAGCAGTGGACCTTGCCAGAGAAGCTGCAGAGTGTTACAGCTGCAGGCTTCCGAGACCACCATCACAACATCCTGGAGGTGAGATCCTCATGACTACCGACAGATGATGACGTCAGTGAAGAGGCAGGTGGTGCGCCATCCAAGAAGAACACCGCTTATCCCATAATGCCATCTAGTGTGTCGAGAAAATCAAGCTCCTCCTTTCCGACGACACATGACACAAACAGGTATGAATTCACCTACCCAGCTGTTGCAGACTATGGAGCCCTACCAAGGTTTATCACGACAACATAAACACCAGTCAGCAAAGCATAACAGAGTTCTTCCCGTAACCCCACCACAGCCAGCCCAAGCCAGTGACAGAGGTAGAGACAGTGAAGATGACTTTGAGGATTTGTCCAGAGGCCCTGACAGTGTGGATGACAGTGATGGTGACTCACCCCAGAAGCCTGTTCTTGAACCAGCCTCCACCCATCTTCTACTTATGTAAGTGTTCAACCTAACTAGTTTTCCTAACCTAACCTTTATTTTCCTAACTTAACTTTCCTAACCTAACCTCTTCTATATTACTTGTGTCATAAAGTTAAGATACAAAACATAGTTAAAAGTGGAGTTTGGGGGTCGGGCCAGTCTCTATTGGAATTAATCCCATATGTTCTGTTGTTCCATTTACGCGGATTTCACTTTCCGCGGTACCCTGTGGGTTCAATTGACCGCGTAAATCGGGGTACTACTGTATACTGTACACAAATACTGACACGTTCCTTGAAAAGAGAAACACTACTGAAGGTACACCAACCAGATATTGTAGGAGTTGTAGAACTGTTGTACAAGAACAGGAGAATCGACCCAGAGGAATGTGAGTTCAGTATTGCTGGATATGACTCATTTATGAACCTTTCTCAAGAAACTTGCAAGAGGGGTGTGGTTATCTATGCTAGGCAAGACCTTAGAGCCAGCCAAGCAAGGGTACAGGGAAAGGATGTTTTTGAATAGTCCAAGTGGTGTGAAATTAAGCTAAAGGGACGAGACTTACTTATTGCCGGGTGTATCTACAAATCCCCAAACAATGGCCCACTAAATCAAAGGAACTCAAGAGCCTTAATAGACAATGCGGCGATGCTCAACCCTAGTGACATCGACTGGAGAAACGAGTTCACCACAAATGACTTGAATAACCCTGCTACTCTTTTTGTAGAAACTCTGAGAGATAATTTTCTGTTCCAACATGTTAGAGACCCGACACATTACGGAGGGGAGCAAACACCCAAGCCACTAGACCTCATCATAACAAACAAGGAGGGTATGGTGGCCAAACTGGAACACCTTGCCTCAGTTGGCACCATTCACCATATAGTGTTGTCATTCAGATTTAACTGTTACCTAGTTTAAGATAAGGCCGGGCCAAGGTGGAAAAATTACAAGGGAAATTACAACGGGATGAGGGAAGAGCTGAGGGATATCCACTGGTCTGACTCATTAAAGCACAAGAACGCAGACACTACGCAGAAAATCATAACTAGTAAAGTGACCCATTTGATTGATAAATATATACCCAAGACCAAACCCAGTGCCTCTAGGAATACAAGGGTATCCCTACACATGCATCATGCGGTGGTCGACAAAGTTAAGAAGAAAACCCAGAAATTCAAGATGTGGGTTGGGTCAAACGATGAGCAGGAGAGTAGGATGTATGCAAGAGCCAGAAACCGAGCAAAGATAGAGAGTAGAAGGGCTGAAAAAGTTGTTCCAGAGGCTGGTTGCAAGCGAGGTCAAGTCAAACCGAAAGGCGTTTTACCGCTATGCAAAGTCGAAATTGAAAACGCGAGTAGGAATATCAGACCTGAGGTTTGAAGATGGTAGTTGCGCAGATTCTGACCAGGATAAAGCTGAGGCATTGAACAGCTTTTTTTCCTAGGTGTTCACAAGAGAGGATGCGATTAACCTTCCTGCGTTTGACGACAGACGGTTCGACGCAGCACTGACCCACATTGTGTTCACAGAAGAGGGTATTAGAAATAAACTGTCAAAGACTCCTGGCCCTGTCATGGTACATCCTAGAGTGCTAAGAGAGTTGTGCAACGAGCTTGCTGAGCCCCTGAAGATCCTGTTTTGTAAATGCCTGGATGAACAAATGGTTCGCCAGTGAATGGAAAGTGGCTTATGTAAGTCCTATCTTTAAGAAGGGTGATCATCACTCCACGAACAACTATAGACCGGTGAGCCTGACCAGCATAATATGTAAAGTACTTGAGAGTATTATCAGAGATGCTGCGACGGAACATCAACTACGAAATTACCTTGTAAAGGATTGCCAACACGGTTTTATGCCGGGGCGGTCCTGCTTAACACAATTGCTCAAGGTATTGGATATTTGGACCCATATTCTGGAACAGGGTGGTAATATCGACAATATATACCTAGATCTTGCCAAGGCTTTCAACAGTGTGCCCCACGAAAGGCTGAAAATCAAACTGGAAGGGTACAGAATTCGGGGAAATGTCCTAGCGTGGATAAAAAACTTTCTACATGACCGCTAGCAGTGTGTGGTGATTAATGGCATGAAATCATCATCCCTACCTATCACAAGCGGAGTACCACAAGGCAGTGAATTTCTGTTACTTTTCTTTATCTTTTATCCTTTTCACCAAATGATCAGCTAGTTAGCCGCTTGGGCGATCACTCACGTCTCTGTTACACACTGTTGGCAAGTACTGGGCATGCACCGGCTCCTGAATGTACCTGAACCTGCCCTAGTGTTGGTCAAGTCTGGTCTTGAAAGAGCTCACACTCGGTGCCGACACAACTCTCACTCCAAAAAAGTTTGCCCTCACAGTTTTCTGGACCTGCGGCTTCTTCAATTTTGAGCTGTGACCCAGTAGGGTGTGTCATAGGAGGGAAGATCAGCTAAAACTCATGGCCCATCACTTTTTTGGTAGATTTTAGTGTATATAAACAGAAAATAATTTCAGTTTCAATATTTTGCAACCTTTTGCTAGGTAAATTTTAGCGTGAAATTTATCGAAAATCTAATGTACAGCTGCATTAGTGCATTACAATTAAATAGTGAACATTGCTTTCTGACTTCATTCTCTAACAACCCAACTAACAATATTTTTTTCTGTTTCAGATTCTGATGCATTTATAAGTTGATAATATTTGCGATGGCTACTTGTGTCAGGACGAGGAACCAAAAATCCAGCCATCTCAGTCACTATCTTGGGTCTGGGAGAGAGCTCCTGAAGTCGGAGTTGCCTACATTGAGAGTTGCTTTGAGATACGGTGTTTTAATCAGGCAAATCAGTGAAAAGAACCAAAGAACTTACACAAACAAAGACATTGCCAGTGATATGACCAAAGCTGTCTTGGCACAGTACACTGGCTAACGCTCAGTTCAAGCCTCCAGTCATAACAAGTCAGAAGAAGATTAGTGAGAGACTGCTAGCCAGTTGGGAAAAAGGCAAGAGATATCTCTCTTGGGAGAGGAAAACTTGCAGTTAAGGACGCTTTGCCAAACAACTGGACCAGTTATTTGACATAATTACTTGCAAGTGCCCAATTGTTCTCTGTCCTGAGTTTGGATGCGATCGTGAACTATAAATCCGAGGCCCACATCTCCTGTATTTGCAAGCGTGAACTGAAGATTCCTGTGATCGAACTGGCATTTGTCAAAGCACAGAGAGAGAAGACTGCAGTTTAGGGCTCTCATGATTTCTAGCCAAGATATTCCGAGTCCAAGAGACAGGAGGCTGCCACAGAGAGACAGAAGAGGAGAAAGTTACCGAGGAAAAGAGAGAAGGCCCAGGGTGAGGTAAAAAAGGCCGATGATTGGAGTCAAGCTGATTCAGAGTTTAATGACTTCCCCATGGCTGATCCGAGTGCTGACCAGGAGAATGGTGACTTTGTCCCTAACCCAGAAAATAATGATTCCAAACCTTCCAGGCATAAGATTCGAAATAGGAAAGACATCCCGAGCATAGCTCTGGCCAGCATGCGACACCACACTGGTCTCAGAGAAACTGCAGAGATAGCAACAGCTGCCTGGATTGGCGGTGGTTTGATAACACCTGATGATGTTCACCTGGTGATAGTTCATAACAAAGTAAGGAGAGCTCAGGAGAAACTTGTCAGTAACCTAGAAGAGGAGTTTGATAAGGGGATAAGAGAAAATGGAATCAATTGTTTGTTCTTTGATGGGAGAAGGGATGACACTAAAGTGTTCATGAAAGTTGGAGATTCTGACATGTTGTTCCCTGCCATGGTGAAGGAGGAACACTACTCCTGCTGCAGTGAACCAGGAGGGAAGTATTTGTGGCATTTCACTCCAGAGAAAGATGACATCAGGAAACCAGCTGAGATAGTGGCAGATAACATTGTGAACTGGCTCAGAGAGGAACGTAGACCAGACCCTGCAGGCCATTGGAGGGGACAGCACCAACACGAACACAGGGTGGCAAGGGGGGTCATACAGTGGATAGAGCGGAAGATTGGGAGGAAGCTGGTCTGGATTGTTTGTGACCTCCACACCAACGAGTTGCCACTCAGACATCTGATCCAGGAGCTGGATGGCAAGACTCTTTCAAACAACAGATGGTCTGGTCCTCTTGGCAAGATGCTGGACTCTGCCACTGAGTTAGAAATAAATCCGAGCTTTGAAAAAATCACAGTTGGCCCTCCACTCGTTGAGCTTGCACATACTGTCATTGACGACCTGAGTACTGACCAGTACTATGGTTACATGATTTGCAGTGCCATCAAAACTGGGGTCATGCCTGATAGACTTGCTTACCTGCAGATAGGTCCAGTCTCACATTCTAGGTGGCTCACAACGGCTCTCAGGTTCTGCAGAATTTGGGTCGCTCATCATAAACTGAAAGGGAACCAGCTTCACAACCTGAGACTTATTTTCCAATTCATCGTGAGTGTCTACTTGCCAAATTGGTTCAACACCAAGGTCAAGTCATCGTTCTCCGAAGGTCCGAGGCATGTTCTCTTCCAGCTTGAGCTCCTGAGGAGTCAGCCAAGGAAGGTTGTTCAGATTGTGGAGCAGACTGTGAGGAGATCTTCCTGGTATGCTCATCCCGAGGCAGTTCTGCAGACAATGCTCTGCAGTAAGGATGAGGAGAGAAGAGTGGCAGTCAAAAAGATCTTGGATATGAGACTTATGAGAGGATCTGGGCATGACGAATCAGTTGGTGACGATTCCTTCAGGGTCAGGAAGACTCCTGAAGTCAATCTAGGTGCTAAGACCCTCACTGATCTCATAGATCTGGATAACATCCAGGCTGGCAGAGCCCCCTCTTACCTGCAGCCTCACCAATGTTCAAGTCAGAGCTTTCCTGGACAACCCCATGCATGTCCCTGCCTGGCCCTCGCACACCCAGAGTATAGAGCGTTGTGTACAGCAAGTGAGCGAGGCCAGCAGTCACGTGTACAGCCAGGAGAGGAGGGAAGGCTACATCCGAGCTCAGGTGGTCAGCAGGGAGGTGATGAGTAGAAACAGAAGCAAGAAAGACATGTTCTCTATGGTGTGCAGCAACACCGGGTCGTAGTAGTAAAACCGGTTTTTGTATTTGATGATTTTGTTTTCTAAAGGAATATTAAATTTAATAAATGTGTCAAGATCATTCGTTTCACTATTCTGGATCATTTTCATCCTAATAAATTAACCTGATACATTTACTTTACTTTAAATAAGCTATTTAGTGGTGTTGGTAAAAGGGTGGGAATACTGAATTTTCATAAGATTTCAAGTTAAAATTTACCTAGCAAAAAATGAAAACTTTTCAAATCTGAAGATATCACATGATTCTGCACATAGAACTACATCATTAATACCATGGGCCGATTTTTCAAACTAAAAAAAAAAAAATTCGCCTCCGTATGACACACCCTAGTGACCCAGTGTGGGGCGAGCGTTCGCCAGCTCCAAGTAAGGGCACTCGACTGAGTAGTGCCCCTTGAGATGCTTGTGCACCTCAATTAGATCGCCCTTGCCTGTCTGTAGTATAAGCTAGGCAAGTTCATGCGCTCCAATCTCCCAGGGTAGTTTTGGTGCCGAAGTGCAGGCACCAGTCTGGTGGCCCTCCTTTGAACATTTTCAACCAACTGACAGTCCCTAGCATATCTTGAGGACCAGACGGGGTGACAGTACTCCAGATGGGGAAGCACTTCACTCCTGAAAATCGTTACATAAATTACAATTTTGTGGCAATCATATGTTGACAGTTTTGCATAGGGGTGTATTTTACTGGAAAGCAATACTTTTCTCTGAATATCTTTTTGCATAAGCAACATATAGAAAACAGTTCACAGCACGAAACGTATCTCTCAAAGCTGTCAATAGTAGAAATAGCATGAATAAGTTAATGTTGTTCAGTGGAATCTAATTTTCAGTCTGCAAGGCAAAAATGCACAGAAATCACCCTGTGTTCAGGGTACCAGGTTCGTGCTATGATAAGAATAATTGATGCTAATAATTAGTGTTATTCATTGAAATGTAGTGTTATTGTACTGTAGTATATAATAAATGGTTGAAAATAAAATAATAGTTTCACTTAATCACACAGTTATGCTATGGATGACTGTAAACAGTGCAAACCAGTGTCAATGAGGGTCACTCAGCCTCCTGGCATGCGACCAGCCAACACAAAGATGGCCGACGCAGAGGAGAATTGGCTTCAGGGAGCGCACGGCATGCCGCCTCTACCCCTTATACTTTTTTTTTTTTTTTTTTAGGTTAAAGTGGGGAAAGGATGGAAGGCATGCTGGGGCTCAAGGCACAGCCAGACATGAGGGATAGAGACGTCAAGACAGATATGTGGGGGTAAAGGTTGGAAAAGAAGTTTAATGAGTTACACAGAGGGGGACGACACCCCTTGTTTTACATGTATTACTGGTTGTACCTCACTAGTCCGGCATTCTGTGGTTCGGAAACTCCCGTGGTCCGGAACGATTTTAGTTTGTCCAATAGGTAGATAGGCAGCTTTTTTTTTTTTTTTTTTACTTGTCTGAACTATTATTATTATTACAGGAGTATTAAATTTTTGCCCCTCAGGCCCCAATGTAGGTTAGTGACCTATGCCCGGGTGGGCTAATCCCCGTAAAAAAACAACAACAACAAAGCCGCGGGAAATTATGGTTTGTTTACATCCGGCAGTTCGGCTGCTCTCTCTCTCTCTCTCTCTCTGCTTGTCTATACAGAGTATAAAATTTAACCCTTCAATATATATGAGCAGTAGATAAGTGTTGCTTTCATTTTCTTATGTAGAATAATGACGATATGTTTTCACATGTGCGCACTTACATATGCGCAGTCTCAATTTTTTTTTTACCATTAATGGTTAGCGACTTATATTGTTCCATTTATTAACATTAAATAACATTACAGGTACTTCAAACAACCATATTAATTTTTTTACATTAATTTTACTACAGCTACAATCAGGGTCTTATTTTCTTCAGTTTTATATGTAGAACCAATCAGTCACTGGTTTTGTAAGCTTTAACAAAGACAATGCCGGCAGCCGTCTCGTCTCCTCTAATATTCCACGTATTATTAATAAATTTTATTGTTATTTTTGCACACACAAACATTAATTCATTAAAAACAAATTCAGAAACATTAATTAAAATATATATGAACAGTAAATAAGTGTTGCTTTCATATTCTTATGTAAAGTAATGACGATATGTTTTCACGTGTGCGCACTTACATACGCGATCTCTCTTTTTTCTTTACCATTATCGTTAGCTACTTCTATTGTTCCATTTATTAACATTAAATAACATTACTTAAAACAACCATATTAATTTTACTACAGCTACAACCAAGGTCTTATTTTCTTCAGTTTTATATGTAGAACCAGTCAGTCACTGGTTTTGTAATCAACGAAAACAATGCTGTGTCATTTCCTCGTGTGTTTTAATATTCTACGTATTATTAATGAATTGTATTGCTCATTTTGCACACAAACATTAATTCAATAAAAAAGACATTCAGTAATAAACAATAATGAATCTTTTGTACATAAGAGAAATGACGCTGTTTACACGATTATGCACGTCGTCTGCACGTTGGC
>NW_024723506.1:57500-83000 GCF_018991925.1 Homarus americanus
CTGGTTACGGCCCCACTCAGATTTAACACCATCTACGCTGACCCTCTGCGTTCTATCGGTGAGCCATGATTTTATCCAATTTAAAACTTTCCCCTCGATACCATGAGCCTTAATTTTTCTCAGAAGCCTCTGATGCGGTACTCTGTCAAATGCTTTGCTAAAGTCTAAGTAAATAACATCGTAATTTTCGTCATTATCTACTACCTCGAAGACTTTCCTAAAAAACGTTAGCAGATTTGTTAGACAAGATTTTCCCTTTGTAAACCCATGTTGAGAGTCGTAGAATTATTTGCTTTTCTCTAGATGCGATCGGATGCTATCTGCTATAATTGATTCAAGAAATTTCCCCACTACTGACGTCAAACTGATCGGCCGGTAATTTGACGCTGATGCTCTGTCTCCCTTTTTGAATATGGGTACTACATTTGCCTGTTTCCACAAGTCTGGCACAACTCCAGTGTCTAATGATTTTGTAAATAAGTTTATGAGGGGTCCACTAATCTGTTCCCTACACTCTTTCAAGACTCGAGGGAAAATTTCATCCGGCCCTGGGAATTTTGTTTTCTTTAGTTTATTTATCTTCTTAAGAACATCCTCTTTTCTGATAGTGATATTCTTTAATTTCTCTTCTTCCTTTCCCTTAAATATCAGTTGCACCTCTGGAATTTCATCACAAATTTCTTCTGTGAAAACTGATAAGAAGTAGCTGTTCAATGCTTTGCTTATTTCTTCACTGCCATTTATCACTTCTCCCCTCCCTGACTTTAAAGGCCCAACTTTGTCCTATACGTATACCTGGAAAAATCCCTTGGGATTCGCCTTGGATTCTCTTACTATTTTGATTTCATAGTCTCTCTTTGCTTTCCTTACATTTTTCTTAACATTCCTAGATAGTTCATTATACCAATTTCTGAGTTGCTCCTCCCCTCCCTTTAATTTCTTATATATTCCTTTCTTTATTCCTATGTCATGTTTAAGTTTTCTGGTCATCCACCTTGGCTCATTCTTATTTGACCTAATTTTTTGGTATGGTATATTTTGTTCTTGTGCTCTATGTAGTATACTAGTGAATATATTATAGTCATGATCAATTGTTGTGTCATCTATGACCTCACCCCTTCCTACTGGGGACTGATGTGACTGTTCCCAGGTGACCTCACCTAGGTACCTTCTTAACCCCTGATAATCCGCCAACTGAAAGTTTGGGACTCTGACCATATTATCATTGTTTTTTGTTTCCCAATTTAGGGTGAACCTGATTTCTCTGTGATCACTGTTACCTAGTTCTTCCCCTACTGTGATATCTCTGATAATATTTTCTTTATTTGTCTAATATATTGTCACCTCTAATAGGTTCTGTAATTAGTTGTTTCAAAAAATTGTCCTGTACTGCGTCTAGGAAGTCTTCAGATTCATAGTCGCCTACAATGTTGTCCCAGTCAATATTTCTGAAGTTGAAATCCCCCATAATGCATAGGTTGTTATATTTTGCTGCCCTACTCATTTCCTGCCATATGGGCTGAACTGCTTCTTTGCTAAGACTTGGGGGCCTGTAAATCACTCCCATAATTAGTTTTTCTCTTCCTTCCGTGATTTCTACCCACACAGACTCGGTTCCTATTTCACCCTTTATTGAATTATTAATACAACAATTTAATGTATCCTTGACGAAGAGTGCGACCCCTCCCCCCTTCCTACCTTCCCTGTCTTTGTGAAAAAGGTTGTACCCTTCTATGTGGTACTCTGATAAAAAAATTTTGCTCGCCAGATTTATCCAAGTTTCGGTGATTGCTATGACGTCTACATTCTCGGTACATACAACCGCTCTCAGCAAGTCTCTTTTATTTCTAACGCTCCTACTGTTTGTATAGTATACATTTAAACCTACCCTTCCCTGGTCCTGTTTTACCCCTTGTCCTGAGCAACTAATTTTATTTCCCAGGACCTGCTTGTTTTTTGACTCTCACTTTCCCCGACCTCTCTCTACTGGCGAAACCCCCCCCCCTTCGGAGTGACAATTTCACGCTCCAGGGATGCAGACAACGTCTTTACCCCCTCACGAGACAAGTGTACTCCGTCGCGACTGTACAGGTAGTCGTTGTCATAGAATCGTTGCCAGTTATCAATGAATGCCCAACCATTGTTTGCACAATGTTTTTCCAGTCGGCAATTTATAGCAATTGCTCTGGACAGCCATTCACGACCAACCCCTCTTCTAGGCAAGACACCACATACTATCGGGATCCCTCCCCTATCTCTAATCTTCCCCAGCGCCTCCCTATACCTCTTGAAAAGTTCCTCACTCCTAACCTTACCTATGTCGTTTCCTCCCACACTAAGACACACTACTGGATTGGTACCCTCCCCTGACAAAACCCTGTCTAACCTCTCGGCTACATGCCTTATCCCAGCCCCAGGAAAACACACCCTAGTCCTACGTTTCCTATCTCTCGCACAAAAAGCCCTATCTACAAACCTCACCTGGCTATCCCCAACTACCACGACCTTACCTGTGGGCAGGGTTTGTACAACTGCCCTTTCCTCTCCTTGATCCATACCGTCCTGCCTCTTCTCTTCCTCGCCAGCTTCCTGCAGCACCTTGTAAGGGTTACTACACTCCACACCCTGGTCAGCTTTCCTGAGCCTGACCCTAGTCCCCTTGGAGACAACCACTCTCCACGCCTGCTCCTCCTTCGCAGGTGTCCTGCTAGGCAGGACACCTACCTGAAGGAGTTCCGTCCTGAGGGCTTCATTTTCCCCCTTTAGAGTGTCAACCTCACTCCTCAGCTGCCCCAGCTTCCTTAACAGCGTGGCAAGGAGGTCGTCTTTCCCCACACTCCCCTCCTCTTCCCCCAAGACACAACGATCCAAGGCGGCCATTTTCCTTGGTCTCTAACGGGAGCACTCGCGGGCACGACCTTCTCCAAGCTGGGTCAGGTAGCAACTGAGCTGGGTCAGGTAGCAACTGAGCTGGGTCAGGTAGCAACGACAGCTTCACAGCTGTCGTGGCTGGCAACCCTGAGAAACGGGCAGGGGGGTGGGGGGGAATGTCCAGACTGTAAGAATTGTAGTGGATACTCTCCCCTACAACTGCCATGACGAAGTTCCTCTGACAAGCCTAACCGCCTAAGACTCGCGCCAAGTTTCTCTGACAAATCTAGATGTCTGGACTAAGGGGGGGGGGTCGACACCGGCGATGCTTACTTCCGGTTCTACGTCCGCTGGATGTGTATATAAGCTCCCAGTCTCACCGTGAAGTCCATTCTAGCTATAGCCCTGCAACACGCAACACCTCCTCTAAAGAAGCCCCTACCCAATAACCAAGCAACTCTCCAGCACCACACTCTTTTGTATATAATATATTTATATAACAAAACCACGATTAAGAGTTCCTTTCTCCAACCCATCCTGAGTGCGAGACATCATAGCGTTAACACTACAGAATCCTCATAGCCTTAAGCCCAACTTACGATGTGATGTAATTCTAACTGTCAGCTTAATAATACTTATAATAATATTACTACTATGATAATTGCTTTTGTGCTTTAGTGTCAAGGCTTAAGTGTCAAGGACCTTTTAAACCCACAACTCAGCTGCATTCTAACTGCCTAGCTTATACTACAGACGGGCAGGGGGTGACCTAGTTGAGGTGTATAAGCATCTGGGGGCACTACTGAGTCGAGTGTCCTTACTTGGAGCTGGCGGACGCTCGCCCCACAAGGGGTCACAGCTCAAGATTGAAGAAGCTGCAAGTCCAGAAAACTGTTAGGGCAAACTTTTTCGGAGTGAGAGGTGTGAACTCTTGGAACAATCTACCAGAAAGTGTTGTGATGGCACCGAGTATGAGCTCTTTCAAGACAAAACTTGACCAACACTGGAGCGGGTTCAGGTACATTCAGGAGCCGGAGCATGCCCAGTACTTGCTAACTGTGCGTAACAGAGACGTGACCGATCGCCCAAGCGACTAACGAGCCGATCTTTTGGTGAAGAGGATAAAAGAAAAGGAAAAGTAATCAGAGACGTGACCTATCGTCCAAGCGGCTAACGAGCCGATCAGTGGTGAAGAGGATAAAAGTAAAAAAGTGAAAGATAAAAGCATCTTAATTTGCGATATGATCGACGTATATAAATGAAAGTCAGGGCTAAAAAAAGGTGATATAACAAAGTACTCAAACTATCTAACCAGGAGCAAACTCGTAGCAATGGTTTTAAATTAGACAAATTTAGATTTAGGCACATGATAGGCAAACACTGGTTTGGAAATACAGAGTAGTGGATGGGTGGAACAGTTACCAAACATCATCATTAACTGGAATATGCTGGGCAGCTTCAAACATAGGCCGGATGGATATATGAGGGATAGGGGTTAGGTGTAAAAGGGACTGCCATGTACGGGCTAATAGGCCCGTTGCAGATTCCTCCATTCTTTTGTTCTTATGTTCTCAGAATAAAGTGAAAGGTTACGGAAGTTGGCATTAGTTCCAACTCGTCCACCCCAACACACCAGAAACATACAGTAGGCCTATTACATTTATTTTTTACTTTTATCCTCTCCGCCACTGATCGGCTCGTTAGCCGTTTTGCTTGGGCAGTCGGTCACATCTCTGTTACGCACTGTTGGCAAATACTGGGCATGCACTGGCTCCTGAATGTATCTGAACCTGCCCTAGTGTTGATCAAGTCTTGTCTTGAAACAGCTCGCACTCGGTGCCGTCATAACACTCTCTGGCAGATTGTTACAAGAGTTCACAACTCTCAATCCGAAAAAGTTTACCCTCACAGTTTTCTGGACTTATGACTTCTTCAACCTTGATCTGTGACCCTTTGTGGGGCGAGCGCTCGCCAGCTCCAAGTAAGGACACTCGACTGAGTAGTGCCCCCTTGAGATGCATATACACCTCTATTAGGTCACCCCTTGCCCATCTGTAGTATAAGCTAGGCAAGTTCAGGCACTCCAATCTCTCAGGGTAGCTGAGGTGCCGAAGGGCAGGCACCAGTCTGGTGGCCCTCTTTTGAACATTTTCAACCAACTGACAGCCCCTAGCATATCTCGGGGACCAAACAGAGTGACAGTACTCCAGATGGGGGAAGCACTTCACTCTTGAAGATCGTTGCGAGGGACGGACTGTCTAGATATCTGAACGACCTTCTTATAAGACCCAATAATTTATTTGCCTGATTTACTTTCTTTGCGCAATGGCCCGAGAACTTCAGCTCATTGTCAACATACACACCTAGGTCCTTCTCACATTCAGTCTCAAATAGTACAGTTTCTTCATCCTGTTCAGACATATGATACGCCTCCTTACCGTTGGTATGTCCCAGGTGCATCCTCTTACACTTTGTGACATTGAATCTCAGCAGCCATTTCTTCAACCATTTTTGGAGCCCACAGAGGTCCTTATGCAGCTCTTCACAGTCCGCTTGGTTTTTTATTTCCAGAAATATCTTGGCGTCATCGGCAAACATTTGTATGGAGGAGTGTATAACGTCAAGCATGTCATTTATGAAACAAACAAACAACAGCGGGCCCAATACACTGCCCTGTGGTACCCCGCTTGTGACAGGTACGGATGATGATTTCGTGCCATTAATCACCACACACTGCTTGCGGTCATGTAGAAAGCCGTCTATCCACGCTAGGACATTTCCCCGAATTCCGTACCTTTTCAGTTTGATTTTCAGGCTTTCGTGGGGTACACTGTCAAAAGCCTTGGCAAAGTCTAGGTAAATATTGTTACTATTATCACCCCGTTCCAGAATATGGGTCCAAATATCCAATACCCTGAGCAATTGTGTTAAGCAGGAGCGCCCCAGCATAAAAATCGTGTTGGCAATCCTTTACAAGGTTGTTTCGTAGTAGCTGTTCCATCGCGGAATCTCTGATAATACTCTTCAGGCTCACCGGTCTATAGTTGTTCGTGGAGTGACGATCGCCCTTCTTGAAGATAGGACTCACATAAGCCACTTTCCATTCACTAGGGACCTTTCTTTCATCCAGGCATTTACAAAACAGGATCTTCTGGGGCTCGGCAAGCTCGTTACTCAACTCTCTTCGCACTCTAGGATGCACCATGTCAGGGCCGGGACTCTTTTGGACCTCTTGTTTAACCTTATTACTGTACAACCCTTGTTGTACTGCTTCCCCATTATACTTATGTTTTTCAATTCCACTGAAATTTTTGTATACAGTTATAATATACATAAAAGAAAATAATAAATAAATAAAATAAATAAATAAAAATTGAAGTGATAACCGTGGTAACATTATGAGATGTTCTTATTGCCACCATGCTATTGTACTATTCCAGATGTTACTAAATGTTACATAATGCTTCCTTGAGATAAATGTATAGTAACAGTATAGTACTGTACTGTATATATCAGGTGCCTACAGGAGAGATCAGGTTCTCAACTGGCTCAGCCATGTTAATATTGTTGTTATTATCCACTCTGTATCTGTGTTTTTCTGGCTAAATAAACTGATTCAATTCAATTCAGTTCAATATGGCACCACAAAAAATGTGACCAAGTCCCAGGTTGCTGATCTGACTTTCTGCCTCATTTACACAGTTGCAGGGTCTCAATTGTTTTCTTACTTTGACAACACAACAAACATACAGTAATGTATATCATTTCTTCCTATTGATTTTTTTGTATTTATTATTATTATTATTATTATTATTATTATTATTATTATTATTATTATTATTATTATTATTATTATTATTATTATTACACTTGTATTATTACTAGCGGAATCGCGCTCTATCGCTAGGCCACGGTAGGACGCCACCTTCTCGGAGGCTCCACATTGTCTCACTGTAGTGCATTTTGGTAGACCACATATTTGTTTTTTCCATTAGCAGTAAGCATGTACAGATTTTTGCCAGTTCCCACTCTGGAGCATCCAACATAGAACTGTCCATGAGAGAAGCAAGGAAACACCAGGTTTAGGCCAACCATCTTTAGGGACTGTCCCTGGCTTTTGTAGATGGACATGGCAAAGCTTAAACTCAAATGGCAAGTCAGTGGTGATGAGAGGTATCCTTGGCATAAAAACGTCTTCTTTAGCATTTCCTGTCAGTATTGTAGCTTCCAGTACATGTGGCATCATGTTCTTCTTGTGAGCGACTCGTCTCTCATTTTGAGTATGATGTCTCGTTTCTCAAACTCTTGACTGACAATCAGGATGGCTACTTTATCAACTACAGGAGCATTGAGTCTTCTTTCATGTTCTCCCATAGGGGTCGTGTCTGCTTTGATCCTGACTTTGTACTTTTCAGAAGGCATGTTTTCCAGGGCATTTTAAATGACTGTATATACTTGTTGCGCTCATGCAGCATTTCTTGGATAGAGAGGACAATGTCATGTCTGACACCTTGAATATTGCCACACCTGATAGTAGTCTGCTTTTCATGATCTCCCATGAAGTAGATTTGGAGGAACTTTGCCTGCTCATCTTCCAGTGGTAAGAGGGATCCTGCTTTGTGATAGACTTGACCCTGGACTTTGAATGTGCTCGCGAACTACTCTGGTAGCTCCAAAGAATGTCATCTGGAAGCATGAATTGTACTTCCGTATATTTTCCAAGAAGTGTTTTGACTCTGGTGCTGTTCCCAGCATGAGAGTCTTCAATGGTTGTGGTGGTTTTCCAAATTTGGCAGTCGTACTTTCCCATGAGAGCAGCACAATCCAGCAGATTCTTCTTTATACTTCTTTGCAACGCAGTGTTCACATTTCTTATCCATGTTGCCAATGACAACAGAGGGATACTTTTCGTATTCTATCTCATTATCATAGTTAAATGCTGCTCTTGCAATTGGATGTCACTGTGTATTCTTTCTTAGAATTCTGGATCCCGCAGCTCTCTGTCTATTAGCATTCAAACGAATTTCATGCGCTTGATCATTTTCTAGAGAACGCCTTTCTGCTGTTTGCTATCTGTCAGCATTAAGACGGGATTCCCTTTCCTGATCTGTTTCCTGTGACCGACTGTCTGCTGTTCGCTCTCTCTGAGCATTAAGACGGGATTCCCTTTCCTGATCTGTTTCCTGTGACCGACTGTCCGCTGTTCGCTTTCTTATAGCATTAAGACGGGATTCCCTTTCCTGATCTGTTTCCTGTGACCGACTGTCTTCTGTTCGCTCTCTCTGAGCATTAAGACGGGATTCCCTTTCCTGATATGTTTCCTGTGACCGACTGTCCGCTGTTCGCTCCGGGCGGCTCATCCGCTAGGCGACAGTAGGACGCCACCCTCCGGGAGGCTCCACTTTGTCTCACTGTTCAGCCCCCAAAACTTCTTCTTCCATCAATAGTTCATTAACGGTGTATGTAAGTTCCACCATGTTTTTCCCTACAACGGTACAGCAAAGTATAATTTTTTAGCATTAAACTGTTATTATTTTATTGTCTAATCATCACTACATATAACACCATCCATCATCACTACATATAACACCATCTATCATCACTACATATAACACCACCCACCATCACTACTTATAACACCATGCATCATCACTACATATAAAATCATCCATCATCACTACATATAACACCATCCATCATCACTATGCATATAACACCATCCATCATCACTACATATAACACCACCTATCATCACTACAAATAACATCATCCATCATCATTATATATGACACCATCCATCATCACTACATACTTTACTTTATACTTTTATCCTCTTCGCCACTGATCGGCTCGTTAGCCGCTTGAGCGATCGATCACGTCTCTGATTACTTTTTCTTTTCATTTATCTTCTTCACTAAAAGATCGGCTCGCTACCCACCCGGGCGATCGGTCACGTCTCTATCACGCACTCTTGGCAAATACTGGGCATGCACCGGCTCCTGAAAGTACCTGAACTCTCTCCAGTGTTGGTCAAGTCTTGTCTTGAAAGAGCTCAAACTCGGTGCCGTCACAACACTCTCGGGTAGATTGTTCCAAGAGTTTACAACCCTCACTCCGAAAAAGTTTGCCCTCACAGTTTTCTGGACTTGCCGCTTCTTCAATCTTGAGCTGGGTGGTGCTACATATAGCACCACCCATCATCACTACATATAACAGCATCCATCATCACGACATATAACATCATCCATCATCACTACATATAACACCATCCATCATCATCACTACATATAACACCATCCATCATCATCACTACATATAACATCATCCATCATCACTACATATAACACCATCCATCATCACTACATATAACATCATCCATCATCACTACATATAACACCACCCATCATCACTACATATAACACCATCCATCATCATCACTACATATAACACCGCCCATCATCACTACATATAACACCATCCATCATCATCACTACATATAACACCACCCATCATCACTACATATAACACCATCCATCATCATCACATATAACACCACCCACCATCACTACATATAACACCATCCATCATCATCACTACATATAACACCATCCATCATCACTACATATAGCACCATCCATCATCATCACTACATATAACACCATCCATCATCACTACAAGCCCAAGCGGCTAACAAGCCGATCAGTGGCGAAGAGGATAAAAGTAAAAGAAAACAGGGAGGTACTACCGCCTGGGAAGATATTGGAAGCATAATGTGTTGTCTATGGTAGACCCTGATGCCACATGGCATCACGAAAATTGTAACCAAGTCCCAGGTTGCTCATCTGAGTTTCTGCCTCATTTACACACAATTGCAGGGTGTCAATTGTTTCTCTTACTATTGACAACACAACATACATATATTGTTCCTCACTTTTGATTTTTTTTAATTTGTATTTCTTTGTGGTTCTTTACTATTATTAGTGTTGTTATTATTATTATTATTATTATTATTATTATTATTATTATTATTATTATTATTATTATTGTTATTATTATTATTATTATTATTATTATTATTATTATTATTATTATTATTATTATTATTATTATTATTATTACATTTTCGCCCCCCAGGCCCCGATGTGGGTCAGTGACCTGTGCCTGGGTGGGCTAATTCCCGTAAAAATTAAACATATCATCACTACATATAACACCATCCATCATCACTACATATAACACCAAAAATCATCACTACATATAACACTATCCATCATCACTACATATAACACCACCCATCATCACTACATATAACATCATCCATCATCACTACATATAACACCATCCATCATCTACATATAACATATAACACCATCCATCATCACTACATATAACACCATCCATCATCACTACATATAACACCATCCATCATCACATCACATATAACACATCCATCATCATCAATACATCCATCATCATCATCACTACATATAACATCATCCATCATCACTACATATAACACCACCCATCATCACTACATATAACATCATCCATCATCACTACATATAACACCATCCATCATCATCACTATACATCCATCATCATCACTACATATAACATTCCATCATCACTACATATAACACCACCCATCATCACTACATATAACACCATCCATTATCACTACATATAATATCATTCAGCATCACTACATATAACACCATCCATCATCACTACATATAACACCATCCATCATCACTACATATAACACCATCCATTATCACTACATATAACACCATCCATCATCACAACATATAACACCATGCATCATCACTACATATAACACCATCCATCATCACTACATATAACACCATCCACCATCACTACATATAACATCATCCATCATCACTACATATAACACCATCCATTATCACTACATATAACACCATCCATCATCACTACATATAACACCATCCATCATCACTACATATAATACCACCCGTCATCACTACATATAACACCATCCATCATCATTACATATAACACCATCCATCATCACTACATTTAACATCATCCATCATCACTACATATAACACCATCCCTCATCACTACATATAACACCATCCACCATCACTACATATAACACCATCCATCATCACTACATATAACACCATCCATCATCACTACATATAACACCATACATCATCACTTCATATAACATCATCCATCATCACTACATATAACACCATCCATCATCACTGCATATAACACCATCCATCATCACTACATATAACACCATCCATCATCACTACATATAACACCATCCATCATCACTACATATAACACCATCCATCATCACTACATATACTTTTTGCATCCTTCATCATCACACTACATATAACACCATCCATCAATATACTATAACGCTCATCCATCATCTTTTCATATAACACCATCCATCATCGATACATATAACACCATCCATCATCACTACATATAACACCATCCACCATCACTACATATAACATCATCCATCATCACTACATATAACACCAGCCATCATCACTACATATAACACCATCCATCATCACTACATATAACACCATCCATCATCATCACTACATATAACACCATCCATCATTACTGCATATAACATCATCCATTATCACTACATATAACACCATCCATCATCACCACATATAACACCATCCATCATCAGTACATATAACACCATCCACCATCACTACATATAACATCATCCATCATCACTACATATAACGTCATCCATCATTACTACATATAACACCATCCATCATCACTACATATAACACCATCCATCATCACTACATATAACATCATTCAGCATCTCTACATATAACACCATCCATTATCACTACATATAACATCATCCTTCACCACTACATATAACACCATCCATCATCACTACATATAACACCATCCACCATCACTACATATAACATCATCCATCATTTCTACATATAACACCATCCATCATCAGTACATATAACACCATCCACCATCACTACATATAACATCATCCATCATCACTACATATAACGTCATCCATCATCACTACATATAACATCATCCATCATCACTACATATAACACCATCCATCATCACTACATATAACACCATCAATCATCACTACATATAACACCATCCATCATCACTACATATAACACCATCCATCATCACTACATATAACATCATCCATCATCACTACATATAACACCATCCATCATCATCACCACTACATATAACACCATCCATCATCACTACATATAACACCACCCATCATCCTTACATATAACACCATGCATCATCACTACATATAACACCATCCATCATCAATACATATACCACCATCCATCATCGCTACATATAACATCATCCATCATCACTACATATAACATCATTCATCATCACTACGCCTGCTTGCCATCCATCATCACTACATATAACACCATCCATCATCACTACCTATAACACCATCCATCATCACTACATATAACACCATCAATCATCACTACATATAACACCATCCATCATCACTACATATAACACCATCCATCATCACTACATATAACATCATCCATCATCACTACATATAACACCATCCATCATCATCACCACTACATATAACACCATCCATCATCACTACATATAACACCACCCATCATCCTTACATATAACACCATGCATCATCACTACATATAACACCATCCATCATCAATACATATACCACCATCCATCATCGCTACATATAACATCATCCATCATCACTACATATAACATCATTCATCATCACTACATATAACACCATCCATCATCACTACATATAATGCCATCCATCATCACTACATATAACACCACCCATCATCACTACATATAACACCACCCATCATCCTTACATATAACACCATGCATCATCACTACATATAACACCATCCATCATCAATACATATACCACCATCCATCATCGCTACATATAACATCATCCATCATCACTACATATAACGTCATTCAGCATCACTACATATAACACCCTCCACCATCACTACATATAACATCATCCATCATCACTACATATAACACCATCCATCATCACTTCATATAGCATCATCCATCATCACTACATATAACATCATCCATCATCACTACATATAACACCACCCATCATCCCTACATATAACACCACCCATCATCACTACATATAACACCATGCATCATCACCACATATAACACCACCCATCATCACTACATATAACATCATCCATCATCACTACATAAAACACCATCCATCATCACTACATATAACATCATCCATCATCACTACATATAACACCACCCATCATCACTACATATAACACCATCCATCATCACTACATAAAACACCATCCATCATCACTACATATAACATCATCCATCATCACTACATAAAACGCACCATTCCATCACTCACTACATATAACAACATCCATCATCACTACATATAACACCATCCATCATCACTACATATAACACCATCCATCATCACTACATATAACACCATCCATCGGCATCACTACATATAACACCATCCATCATCACTACATATAACACCATCCATCATAATCACTACATATAACACCATCCATCATCACTACATATAACACCATCCATCATCACTACATATATCACCGTCCATCATCACTACATATAACACCATCCATCATCACTACCTTTAACACCATCCATCATCACTACATATAACACCATCCATCATCACTACATATAACACCACCCATCATCACTACATATAACATCATCCATCATATATCACCACATACATATAATCACCACATATAACACCATCCATCATCACTACATATAACACCATCCATCATCACTACATATATCACCGTCCATCATCACTACATATAACACCATCCATCATCACTACCTTTAACACCATCCATCATCACTACATATAACACCATCCATCATCACTACATATAACACCACCCATCATCACTACATATAACATCATCCATCATCACTACATATAACATCATTCAGCAACACTACATATAATACCATCCACCATCACTACATATAACATTATCCATCATCACTACATATAACACCATCCATCATCACTACATATAACATCATCCATCATCACTACATAGAACATCATCCATCATCACTACATATAACACCATCCACCATCACTACATATAACATCATCCATCATCACTACATATAACACCATCCATCATCACTACATATAACACCATGCATCATCACTACATATAACATCATCCATCATCACTACATATAACACCATCCATCATCACTACATATAACACCATCCATCATCACTACACATCGGTAAAGTAGTTTCCGAGATTCTCGTTCGAACACGCAAACAAACAAACCCACCCACAAACAGACGGGCGGCTCATTCACTTGGTCAAGGTAGGACCCCACCCTCTGGGAGGCTCCACATTGTCTCACTGTTCAGTCCCCAAAACTTCTTCTTCCATCAATAGTTCATTAACGGTGTATGTAAGTTCTACCATGTTTTTCACTACTATAACATCATCCATCATCACTACATATAACACCATCCATCATCACTACATATAACACCATGCATCATCACTACATATAACATCATCCATCATCACTACATATAACACCATCCATCATCACTACATATAACACCATCCATCTTCACTACACATCGGTAAAGTAGTTTCCGAGATTCTCGTTCGAACACGCAAACAAACAAACCCACCCACAAACAGACGGGCGGCTCATTCACTTGGTCAAGGTAGGACCCCACCCTCTGGGAGGCTCCACATTGTCTCACTGTTCAGTCCCCAAAACTTCTTCTTCCATCAATAGTTCATTAACGGTGTATGTAAGTTCTACCATGTTTTTCACTACAACGGTACAGCAAAGTATATTTTTTTAGCATTAAACTGTTATTATTTTATTGTCTAATCATCACTACAAATAACACCACCCATTATCACTACATATAACATCATCCATCATGATTACATATAACACCATCCATCATCACTACATATAACATCATTCATTATCACTACATATAACACCATCCATCATCACCACATATAATGCCATCCATCATCACTACATATAACACCACCCATCATCACTACATATAACAACATCCATCATCACTACATATACCATCATCTTCCATCATCACTGCATATAACACCATCCATCATCACTTCATGTAACACCATCCATCATCACTACATATCGGTAAAGTAGTTCCGAGATTCTCGTTGAGACACACACACACACAAACACACACACAGACATACTTGTTCGTTTTATATATTTATATATACATATATATATATATATATATATATATATATATATATATATATATATATATAGAGAGAGATTTTTCTTTTTATTATAAGATTTTGTTATTTATTATTATTATTATTATTATTATTATTATTATTATTATTATTATTATTTTTATTATTATTTTTATTATTATTATTTCGCCCCCAGGCCCTGATGTGGGTCATTGACTCGTGCCCTGGTGGGCTAATTCCCGGAAAAGAAAATTATCGGATTTAGTGCCGTTAAAACTCACTCGCTGATTCCTGTCTTGTAACCATGCCCTAACCATTTTAGAATATCTCCCCCAATGCCATGAGCCTCTACTTTTCTTATTAGTCTTTTGTGGGGGACTCTGTCGAAGGCTTTGGTAAAGTCGAGGTATACTACATCATAATCGTTCGTGTAGTCCACTGATTCGAAAACGGCTGAAAAGACTCTCCCCCCTGCTGGGATGACTTCCTTTATAAGTACACTTACTGATTGGAATCCAAGAATATCGCTCTCGCACCCTCTTTTCCATGTCTAGGTATTGTTTAATGTTATTTTGACTTGAGAAGTTTTGCATTAAAAATATCGATATCTCGAAGATAAAAAACTATAAAATAAGTTAAAGCAAATAACAATATAGTTGTCCGACCACGTGATCACCGCATGGTCAGTGGCAGGAGAGGCGTGGGGCGCCCTGTGGCTTTAGTCTTTGTGTAGCAGTGGTAGAGGTTGGGTGTCCCGCGCTGCTCGCAGATTTGGTTTTTGGTTATAGTGCATTTTGGGAGATTTTCACCCGAGGTTTGTGATACAATACACAAATATTATGTTTGTTATTTACGTTTTGCATGCAGTGAAATATAATTTTTTCAGGGTAATTTAGTGACTTTAGTGAACAATGGCAAAGAGGTCTAAAGATTTTCTCTCCCAGGATGATCTGGACCACATTCTGAACACTACTGGTGAATTACCTGAGAACCTAAGTGATCTTGACAGTGAGGATGAAGAACAAGTGGATAAGTTAGAATTTGAGGAACTATATGACAGTGATATAGACCAAGATTACAACCCTGAACCTAGTGATGTGGAGAGTTATGAGTCTAGTGATAGTGAAGTGCCCCTTCTGCCACCCTCAAGAGAAAAAGCAAGGCGTACGTCAACCTCTGCAAAACGTCGTGGTGCCTATAGGTGTCTTGCCCCTGCTCCTGCCCCTAGCGGTTGATCTCCTTGAGAACTGCGGCATGTCCTTTTTGGGGACCATCAAGGCGAACAAGAAGGAAGTTCCCAAGGAGATGACGGATAGGGACAACCGCAGGCTAGGGTCAACTGCGTTCCTGTTCACAAAGGAGCTGACTCTGGTGGCGTACGTCCCAACAACATCCAAGACGAAGAAGAAACTGGTGCTACTGTTGTCTTCCATGCACACACAGCCAACCATCAGAAACACCGGCAAACCAGAGGTGATCGAATTCTATAATGCCACCAAAGGTGGCGAAGACACATTCGACCAAATGTGTTCCCATTACTCGTGTGCACGGAAGACAAAACGGTGGCCGTTGTGTATGTTCTAGTGGATGGTGAATGCTGGAGTTACGTGGATCATACACAAAAATAATATGTCAAGGACAGGTGGCAAGTTACTGAAGAGGCGGACGTACATGCAAGCTTTGGCACAGTCCCTCTTCACACCATGGGCAGAGAAAAGGCTCCGCTCTCCATTTCTATCACGGGGACTCAAGTCCCTCATTTGCAGCGTCTGCGACCTCCCTTCACCTGGAAGAGTTGCAAGGCCACCAGGGACACCAGTTGCTGACAGCAAGGACCCTTTGGTGCGGTGTGTCGAGTGCCCAAAGGGGTCTGACCGCAAGACACGGCACAGATGCCACGGCTGCAGTCAACCGATGTGCCCTCGCCACTTCTACCCTGTCTGTGCTAACTGCGTGCCAAAGTAGGTTGAGTTCTTGGTAGTTGTCAGCAATACTTATTTATTTTATACTAGCCATCAATAAATATCAAGTTTCAAACCACAGGAGAAAGACTTTCTGAAATTTTTGTCACTTCAAAAAAATAAAAAAGTTTCACCTAAAAAAAATCCATTGAATATGCTTTCCATCACTGGGTAATTTATTAGTAATCCAAAAGTATCATTTAGAAGGGTAAATAATAGTTAAAATTATTTATAATAAATATATATTGCAGAAAGGGTATTTCTGCCTATCAAAAAATACCCTATTTTTTGGCTCTCTATCTACAGCTCGCAGTGATGCTGGGAGGTTGCGGCTGCCACAGCTGAGGCTCACCTGACCTGGCAGTACCCACACCAACGCTCAAGCCTTTAGCTGCAGTATTATAGTTCCTTAGCTTTTTTATGTTCACTCATATAGTAATTTTCAGTATTTTTAGTCATTTTTTCTAAGTCACCCCCCAAAGTATAAGTTTAAGTTATGTCATGGTTCCTAGGGGGAAACTAAAGCAGAAGAGTTATATTTTCCATGTATTTTTATAATTTTAATATATCTTAATTACAAGTACGGTTTTTATTGATCCGAAAATTGGGTATTTTTCTCCCTGGGTTTGCGATGTATGAAATCGAACAGATCGTTTGTGTTCTATGGTTAAGAAGTATTGAAAGATAAGAAAGTTTTATGAAATGAAAAATAAACTAAATATTACAGAAGATATTAACAGAACGAAGTCTAAAATGAGAACATGATATACAGATAAAGGAAAAACCGTAGTCATTACTTCTTAAAGTAGCTTCTCCTTTAGTTATATCTCCTTTAAGTGTACCATAAGATGAAAGTATACTTTAAGAAGTACATCTCACGAGGAAATATATTTCAGAAGCAAGTATACTTTAAGTGAAAGTATACTTTAATAAGGAGTATATCTTAAGAGGAAGCCTAATTCTAAAAGGAAGCATATCTTGAGCGTAAACATACCCTACAGGCAGGAATATAGCCTAAATTGTATACCAGAATAGGGAATTTAACTCAAGAGGCAGCACACCTTGAGAAGAAATATAACTTAAGAGGAAGTGTGAGAGGTTTGAATACTAGACCACGTTCTTTGCAGACTTTACTCTTACAGTGTCAGATGGTGACTGGCAACCGGGCGCTGCCACAGACAAGCTCCCACCTCAACACATGGGAAAACATATCGTACGATGGTACTCCATTTCACAATCTCACATCTCCCCCCTCCCCAAGTTAAAAGGAAATGACAATGCACATTTGAACTAACAAAAGGAAAACAATGCATTCATAAAAAACACTAATGCTAGAAAAAACCAGTCAAACAAAGACACAGGAGAAAAAAAAAAACTCTAAACTAATTTTACACCACATACACTACACCACGTAGTCAGTCAACCAACCTGGGGGCCTGCGGCCTCTCCCGGGCCTGGCCACGCCCGACTGGGGAGGGGCCAGGGGTGCGAGCGAGGGCGTGGGTATGGAGGGCACCGCAGAAGGGGGGCCTGGAGGCATAGCTTGATGCACCACCGGAGTGGTAGGCACAGGCGTTGCGCCGCTTCGCAGGTTGCGTCTGTTGCGGATGGACACCCTGCCACTGCCAATCAACCTGACGGCATACTGCCTGTGAGGGCTGGCTTCCACCACTATGCCTGTCCTGTCCCAGAGCTTGGTAGCTGCGTCCTGCACACGCAACTTCGTGTCCACGGCTAGGGGAGCTAGCTGGCGGAACACCTCCCCCCGCGACAGAAGGACCCCGTCCTGGGTTCTGGCGAAGCGCACCTCCCTCATACGAAGTGCCCGCCGCCAGTGCTGGTCCACCTTATAGTGCTGTCTGGCCACAGGAACTCCGTCACGGAGCTGGCGGCCGGTGGCAAGTTGGGCGGGCGACTTGTTCACCCCCCGTAGAGGCGTGTTCAGGTACTGGAGGAGTGCCTGGGATGTCTTATCGCAGTCCAGGCTACCCCCGGGCCCAGTGTTATCCCTGAGGAGCCTCTTGGCGGCCTTGACCCCAGCCTCTGCCCTGCCATTGGACTGGGGGAAGTGGGTCGACGAGAGGTGCACCTCGATTCCCCATGACTTGAGGAAATCTGTCATCTCAAGGCTGGCAAGGTTGGTACCTCCATCCGTGGAGATCTGCTCAGGTGCCCCCCACCTCGTGAAGTAACCCCGCAGACGGGCGATGATTTTTCCAGAGGTGGCCTTGTTGGGGAAGTGGGCGATCTCCAGCCAACCTGTGAGTCGGTCAGCATATGCTGGTACGTGTGGCCCTGCAGGTGGAACAAATCGGCCACCAATTGTTGAAAGGGATAGTCTGGCGCTGGGGTCAAGACCAACGACTCCGGAGGCTGGGAAGGGGAGTGGGTCTCGCAGGCAGCACACCGGGACCTATGATACTGCAGGTCACCCTCCATGCCAGGCCAATAGACAGACTGCCGGGCCTGCCTGAGCATTGATCGAGGCCCTGGTGCCCCACGTGCAGGTTAATGGCGACCCGTTGGCGGAGGGAGTCGGGGATGACAAGGCGCGTGCAGCCCTGGTCAAAGGTGTAGTTGACCAAACCCCTGACCACACCCAACCTGTCCCTCACCGAGAAGTATGGGCACAGACAGGCCACCTCCTGTGACTTTTGGGGGCGCCAGTCGCTCGCCAGCACCCTCGACACTAGAATCTGGTACACTGGGTCGTCTGCAGCCGCTTTGCACACTGTGTCTTCATCCATAGTGATGCACCCATCCTCATCCAGTGCTGCAATTGTGACTGCACACACTGCAGTGCACAGGTCCTCCTCTTGGTCCATGTCCTCCGCGTCGGGCGCCGCCCTGAGGGAGGGGAAGCGGGATAGGGTGTCAGCTGCACAGTTCCGCTTCCCTGGCAAGTACTTGACCGTGAACCGGTACTGTAAGGTCTTCTCCTTGAGCCTGAACAGGCGCGGATTCGCCACATCCGTGAGGGCTCTGTCCCCTAGCAAGCCAACTAAGGGGCGGTGGGCCGTCACCAGAATAAGGTTCGGGCAGCCAAGGAGGAACAGCCTGGCCTTGCGCAGGCACCATACCACAGACAGGGCCTCCCATTCTACTGCAGCGTAGCCGGCCTCGGCCGTGCTCAGATGTCGGCTACCGCACAGAGCCAACCGCCACCCTCCCCTGCAGCAGAAGGGCGTCTTTGGAGAGGCACAGGCACAGTATTGTTGCAGGACGACGAAGCCGATGCCCTCCCTGCTCCAATCCGTGACAGCTGCCGTAGGCCTGGATTTGGCGTAGTACACCAAACCGTCCCTGGCCAACTGACAGATGGTGTCCTGGGCCTGGCGAAACTTGAGCCACAGCTGGTCGTCCCAATACACCCGCTTGCCCACTGGTTACTTGAGGAGCTCACGGAAGGGCTCCATCACAGCTGCAGTGGCAAGGAAGGGAGCCAACTGGTTAACCAGGCCATGCCAGGACTTGATGTCAGTGATTGATGGCTGATCAGGCATGGGGAAGTCCTTGATGGCTGACAGACGTTGGGCAGTGGGCTGGTAGAGGTCCCACCCCAGGAGGAAACCCACAAACTCGGCTTCTCTCCTGCAGAACAAGAACTTTTCTGGTTTCAGTGTGATACCGGTGCGAGCGCAGGTCTCCAGAAAATCGTAGGTGTGCCAGAACGCCCTCTTCACACTGGAGTCATAGAGGATAGAGTCATCCAAGCACTTGTACTTGCGGGGCACATCCTGGACAGCGTCATCAAACCTCTTGGTGTAGGCATCTGACGCTGAACAATGTCCCATGGGCGTCCAGCAGTATCGAAAACGCCCCCACGACGTGATGAACGTGGTCAGGCGTCTACTCTCCTCCTCCAACTCCACCTGATGAAATCCCCAGAAGGCGTCGGCGACGGTTTTGAACGAGTGCACTGGCACCCCGGACACCATATCGAATGGTGCAGGTGTGTGGTGCGTCTCCCTCAGACAGCTTGCATTGAGGTGTTGGAAATCTACAGTGCGCCTGGGCTGACCGTTTTTCTTGGCCACTACGACCATCCTGGCGCACCACTCCGTAGCCTCACCAGCAGGCACTGGCTGGATGACACCTCTTCTGACATCCTCCTCCAACTGGGCCTTCACCTCCGCTTCCAAGTGTTTCGGAAAGGGAGCACGTGTGTGACAGGCGTAGGGGGTCGTGCCGGGCGTCAGGTGGATACGGTGAGGGGGACCAGTCATGACTGGCAGTGGGGACCTGCTGGTGTTGAATGCGGTAGACGAAAAGTGTGTGAGCAGCCATGCCTCCAACCTGGCCACATTCTCCTCCAAAGGAGGCAAGGGTATCTCAACTGGCCTAGGAGGGACACGACTGCTCTCAGGTAAAGGGTTCGGAGGTAGGTCGTCGGCAGTGTGCCGCTCCCCTCCATCGCCCACGGCAGCCACAGCACGTCTATGGAGCGGGAAGTCGACAGGCACCAAGTTGAGGCACTTGCAGGCCTCCAATGACAGGTAGAGGGCCTTGGCTGTCTGTACGAAGTAGACCTCCTGGACGGTGGACCCCTCACCCACACTGAGGCGGCAGGGGGCGGACCCCAGACACTTGAGCTGTTTGTTCGCCACGTCCCTCAGGCCATTACTGGCCCGAAGTTGCCCGGGACACAAACCGATGTCCCGGAGCAGGGATGCCCCTGCCACACACACCATAGTACCCTTGTCAGCCACAACCAGCACAGGGGTGGCGGGGGAATTGCCCCCAGCCTGGGTCACGATCACTTGTAACCTGGGGTGGCGGGATAGCTGGGCTGTTGCCACTGTGACAGCACCTGGCCCCACTTGCAGGGCAGTTGCTTTTACCGGAGGCATGTGTCATGCCGCAGTTCCCACAGTGCGCGCGACTGGGGTGTCCAGGACGGGTGGCAGCTACCTCAGACTCACCCGTGACGTCATCACCAACCGCCGCTGCCTCCGTGGCTGTTCCCACCACTGCCCGGCCAGACGTACGACACAATACACCAGCATCTCTCACTGCTGCCTCAAATAACATGAATTTGTTTCTAAGCACTTCAACACTATTATAACTCGAGTACCTCTAGAAAATTTCCCTTTTCAACACTGGGTTACTCAGGCCCACCATAACTTTACGTAATAGCATGTACTCAGAGAGGTCGTTATCACAGGTGGGACATTTAAATTCACACTCCACTACCTCTGCGAAGCATCGTTGAAAATACCTTTTCATGGGCTCCTCTTCACCTTGTTTGCTGTTCAAAAACTCGTTCCATTTCACAGCTTGGTTTGACGATTGAAGAACCACTCCACTGATGGCGTCCAGGGCTTCCTTGGGCTAGAGCTGCTCCCACTGACCGCTGGGATATCTCGAGTCAATCACCCTTTGGAGTGCAGGGACGCAGTTCAGGTGAATGTGGAGTGTGGCCACCAGTTGTTACCATCCGTTCAACAGCACCTACGACTCCATGGACCGCCTCCATGTCCTAAACGCCGCTGCTGGCATTTCTGCCTCACACTTCTCTGGAGTGACCGCTGCTGAGGGCTTCATGACTGGCATAGGAGCATGACCGTGGCCGCCAGTAGCTAGAGACGCCATCTGAGCCACCAATGTACTCATGGTCTGCTGCTGGGCGCGCCTGGTGTCCCTTTGAGGGCGTCGAGAATCGCAGACGTGTAGGGGCCATGTTGTACTGCGCACATCATTGTCATTCCTAAAAACCCCCTTTAATTCATATTACGCTATATAACATTCAAATCCACCGCGCTTGTAGAATCTCAGAGAACGGGAAAAATTGATAAAGGATAACTCACCTACTCAAGGTTACTGAATCATTTATTGAATTGTACCCAGGTACGGTCATATAATATTAATTGTATGTATTCATAGCATTAAGGAGAACGCAAGGTATCTATAGGATGGTTGTGAGAGTCCAATTGATCCGGGCTAGTGTACTAGTGTACTGTGTAGATCGTAGTTTGAAGGTCATACTATTTACGTCTGTGAATGTTTAGTGAACATAACTTCCGCAGATATCAGATGAAAATACATGAGAACAATGATCTGGAAAAAGGATAAAGGTATCAGAACTATGTGAAGTGTTGGAAGTGATCCAGAAACTATGCTTCAAAGAGAATATCTTGTATACCCACACGATGAAAATACGACGCTAGGCTTTGTTCTGGTTGGCGCCTAGGCCGCCTCGGGTGTGCCGCGTTGATATTATAACCCAATGAATTTACCCAGAAACTAGCAAACCAGACCCTTACCTTAGTGTCTAATTTAGGATTAAGATATGTATTTATAAAGCATAAGGTCACAATAGATAGGAAAATGAAGATGTGAGAACCATAAGAAACCAAAGTAAAAATTAAAGATTGGAAACTGTAGGCCTACTCGGTGAGAAGCGGCAGGGCACTGCCCTCAGTATCCTTCGTTCTCTCATCAACTCAGGTCAGTGAACTTTATTGGGCTGTATTCAGCACTAAAAAAAGAGACTGTGAGCGTCCCACCATGTGGTGACTACCAGCTTTGTATTCCATCTGAACCTGTGGATTCCCAGCATACCACCCCAAATGAGTAGGAATAGAAATGCTTGAGAAACTCCGCGATCGTCACTTGAGCGACCTATAATACCGGGCGTAGAAACAGTACTGGTATTTTGGTGAACCTCATCTCTACCCACCAAGGGTGGTGTGCAAACGAGGTGCCTGATATGTGGATCTAGAAATTACAAGGAGTCCCATACTTGCAGGTGTGGAGTGTAACAGGTGGGTGAGGCTGGTGCTACTATGTATGATGACCTAAGGGCTATATTCCATACAGGTGGAGCAGCCTGACGTGTTGAGGGTTATTGTAAGAAGAAATGACCGAGGTAAAGGTCACTAATTGTTATGCAATAAGTATGGATGACACGCAATTAATGTAAGACGTCTGGTGCCGAACAGGGTAACCAACATCTTCGTTGTTCTTCTGAGGAAGGCCAATTCACTTGTATTTTTGTTTACAGTATGTTTTAAGGAATAAATTAGTAAAGACATGTTATGGTTTCAACCCTTTTCCTTATCGATCTGGTCAATGAAAAACCTAACTCAATGCCTAGTCCACTCTGCTCGCTACCTAACGAGCTACATACTGCCCAGAGGGGGTCTGGTGGCAGCAACCTTTAAATTAAGACTATAGTTGTTATTCCTTAGAATTAGCGACCCCAGAATCTGGCAGTATACTAGTGACGGAATTGTTTATGCCACAGACGGAGTCTGCTCGCAAGGAGCGCACAGCATTCCATGGATAATCTTGTCCTCGGATTCTTCAAGAACCATCTTGCCCATAGGCGGCTCCCGAACCACGGTAGAGGTGACAACACAAACAGTGCCTGGAGATGCGTTGAGGAAGAGTCACTAATGTGTTAAAATGGTTTAACTTCAACTATACATAACATACGTCTGGCAACGAAACAGACGGCACTTACTTTACTAGAATTACTTGGCACATGATTATTTTATTATATTGATACATGAACACTGATATTCACAAAATCGACTAAGTTAAACTGACTTAACATGGCGGCGGGAAACAATCGTTCACATACCTGGAGATGTGTTGAGGAAGAGTCACGAGAGGAGTCTTCCTCGTGCATCGCTTATATGTGAGCCCCTGGCAGTTCCGTTTGCACACATACCAGACAGGCCAATTTCACCAACAACAGAAATTTGGTTCACCTCGGTCGCTGTACACTCAATTATGAACGTCAGTGTCACGGGTCAGGCTAATTTTCCACGTATATCCCTATAATCTATTGAGAGATTGAGTCTGTCAGAAAAGTGAAATGGACGTTAAACACGCACTAACAACTCTACTTACAGGAAACCACAAACCATAGCCAAGGAATTTACTGAGAAGAGACGTTAGGTCTTGGAGGACTTTGAGTTTGACAGAATTTTTTCAGAGATTAATGACTTTCTAAATAAACAACTGACACTAATCAAACTACAAACATCCGATTCTCTGATGTTTGGGCATCAAAATATTCTAACTTCAGTAGCACTTGGAACTCGATCTGAGAACGAAGGTGAAAGGTGGTACAGGAGGTTTTTGGGAAGCATGGTGGGTCACAAACAAATCTTTAGTCTCGTCACGTCAGATATGTACGTTATATTACTTCTTACACTGGGTGAATGACAATCCCACTGTTAAAGCATGAACACTGATGAACACTGATATTCATACAACAGACTGAATCAAACTGAATGGTTATAAACACAGAACATACCTGAGAACGAAGGTGCAAGGTGATATGTTTA
>NW_024723507.1:0-12500 GCF_018991925.1 Homarus americanus
TCATTTAAAGGCAGAAGGTCCACTATGAAACCAACGATTACTGGACAAAGCGTGCTACTAAGGTGAAACCCAAATAAACCGGGCTATCGGCAGTCCATTGCGACTTTTCCTCTCACCAGTCGTTTGCTGGCACCACTGCGAAAGGGGAAGCCAAGATGTGGTTTGCATCTGCCTCACAACATAAATCAACTCATTCAGCCCATCATCAGTTCATCATCCTCCTGTCATCTAGTAAAACCCTATACCCCCAAAGGCCTGTGGCATTGGGGCAGCGAAGATGACTGCCAGGAGTCTCTAGTCACAACTTTGCACATGGGCGGCACAGATAAGATGGTGGCGTTTGCTGCACTGGGATCTGGGCAACAGTGCAATCCTGTCTGTGACAGCCCTTTCTGGGAGCGACCCGGGGTTAATCATATGCAGTTGAAAAACACAACCAAAATCACAGCAGATACAACAAAAATGCCGTCTGACCTCTTGTGATGGCTGCATGGGATATCCCAGGACTTCCCTTCTGGATGCAAATATTGCATCCTGAAAAACTGCCGCATGGCAAAAGGCTGGCTAGGTAACATATGCAGCCATCAGTAGATCCCGGCTCCCAGATGAGGGCCAACTCTGGGAACGGGGGTCTCAGCTACACCTTCTTCTGGAAGATGGCACTTATTAAGAAAGAAACACATGGTTATTGGAGTTGTCTTTTACTGTCTATGTCATCCTACTCAGGCTAACTTAGATGCCTGTGGGATCCAACAGGCCCCTCATGACACTTCAAGGTCCTGAATCACTCCACGTGTGCCTTCATCGATACCGGCCCCAACACTGGATACGAATGGTGACATCAAGAGTCCTTTTAAACATCAGCAAATTAAAACTCCCAGAGAAATGGGTTTATTTTCATAGCTGCTTTAATGTCAGGATTGCGCTGAGATACTAACATTTGGCAGGGGAACCATGAGAATGGACTTGGCAAGTATGAAATTCAATGGCTGCTCCTCCTCAGCAAGTGTATAAAACTCACTATCACCAATTCCTTGGCTTAGGCAGGCCAAACTTGAACAAGTTTTAAGTAACTTTTCTGATCAAACACTGTCAAACTCCATTTACTACATTGTGAAGAAAGGGAATCGCTGAGATTCTATCATCTACGCATGGTCTAGCTCAGTGCAGGATCTGTGTTTTTCAGCACTGACTTCACATCTAACTTTAATCAAGCCCAACAGCCTCAAGAAAAAGTTTTAATATAAATATGGAGGATCCATCGATAACACATTCTTTCAAGAAACGCTAGACATGGAGCGCAACAACAACAACAAACAAAATTGATCAGGAATGAATGAGATTCAACCTATTGACAAACCTGCAGAGACTCTCCGGCAGACCCAAAAAACCACATTTAGATTAGAAAATGGCCAGCAATCTAAAAATATATCGATAAAAGAAACACATATGAAGCACAAAAACATGCAGATCGGCACACGAATGCATGAATTTTTTCATTTCCCTCGCGACTGATCACTAGTGACCCTCCGCTCGTGACGGTGACTTATAATTAAGACAGCGGTATCTTCGCGCACTGGAAAGATGCTACCATTCATTGTGGCAAAACACTTTACTGTCGATATTGATTACCTGATTCCTCGCGTCAGGGCGGCCCACTCAACTGTCCTCCATCCTGGATGATTTCATCAGATGAAAATAAAACAATTGATAGAATCACCGGTGTATCGCCAGAAGTTTTTATACCAGCGTCTCCTCTCTCACAGGAGAATATGGGATCTCATATATATTGTCTTTAACCCGTTATCGCCAGAATCTCCCTAAACAGAGCTTCATCACCAGAGATGGAAAACTTCCTCAGAATCTCCGTACGGTTTTAGACCATCTGCGCACCACTAACGCAGTCACGCACCTGCCAGTGGAAAGTGCAGAAACAGCGTCATCGACACCATACGCCAGGTTTCATCATTCTTTCAGGCTGCTAACTCAATTGAATGCCTCTGGTGCACCCTCAGCCGTTTTGTTTACCAAAAATTCATCGCATTGTGGGGAATATCATTAATATCCTGCTTGATCAAAGTTCTTCTCCATCAACAGGATTAAACAAGATTACTGCACCAACTCTCTTTTCCATTACCTCTACCTACTTACTCAAACATTGAAAATTTAGCCAGCAGAATTGAACATCGAAGTACAATGAAGGTCTTTCTTAAGACGACTCCAAGGCAGAACAAAAGTGTCAGCAACTACTTCAAATGTGAACGACCTCACCTTGTTGCTCACACTACACGACCCACAGGAAATCCTGAACACCACACCAGACAACGCAGTACACTGACCTTGCCAAGGTGATCTCACACAAGACTCAAATTCTCTAAATCTACCCTGGATTCACCACCCACCTCCATCCTAACTGAAAGCGGGCGACATGAGAGAGATCAATAACCCCACAACATCACCTACCAACTCCCCACCACCGCATATCAACGATGAGAGATTATCGATCAATCGCATCTCAATGGCAAACTCCGAAATCGTGTCTCCAGCTGCAAGGAGCTGAAATTATCTCAACGTCGGCCGGCAACTGAAAAGGTATACCGTAAGGATAGTTTGACAACACCTGAAAAAATGCCGAATCAGCCCCCCACCTGGAGTCGATTAATACATCGTAACGCTTGGAGGCACCACACGAGAAGGTGTCAATGCTTTTGATTAAGCCGACTGCAAACCGGGCAGACAAGCGCCAACGCCGGAAAGACGCTGCCGCCACCCTTCCTGCAGTAAATGAAGTCCACCCATGTGCAACGAATGTGAACGACGCTGCTGGTGCATCGGCCTCTTTAGTCACCTCATAACTCACCAACCTAGGTGTCATCTAACTAACTCATATCATTGTATCATAGCTGGATGATCGTCACCCACCAAATTACAGCAAAGTAGTAGTAGTAATAAAAGTAGTTAAGTAGTAGTAGTATGTGTGTGTGTGTGTGTGTGTGTGTGTGTGTGTGTGTCTATATAATAATTACCGGTTTATTGAGTTCTGTAGCCCAGAAGGCTGAAAATATACATTAGAAAAATGACTTCTTACATACAAGACATGGGTGGGTGAGTCGTTTAACAAAAGCTTCATTAGTGTGTGTGTGTGTGTGTGTGTGTGTGTGTGTGTGTGTGTGTGTGTGTGTGTGTGCCACATGAAGGAAGACGTCTAGGGACTGGTGGTGTTCAGGGAGGTATAGGGCATTCGACTGAAATACATATGAGTATAACTTAAGATACTGCGATATTGGTACTCTCTCTCTCTCTCTCTCTCTCTCTCTCTCTCTCTCTCTCTCTCTCTCTCTCTCTCTCTCTCTCTCTCTCTAAGGGCTTCGCACAAATCATTGTGTTTTGGTCACCAAGATCGCTCTTGGTGCCCTTCAGAACCTTACCAATGTCCAAAAGATCTCCTCATGTGGACGCCTTTAGATGTCCTCTGCCAGACATTGTGGCCTCCAGATGCTCCGGGCCGTTAACACAGCCTCACAAGGGTTTTATTATTGTGATGTATTAGCTTGATGACCATTGTTATTCTTAACTGTATTCCTGATGACATGATGATATAACACACACACACACACACACACAAGTGTAGCTGGACAGGTGCCAGAAGGTTGTCCCTCACTCTGGGGTGACCACTTGACTTATACCCCACAAGAAGTGAACCAATTGTGCACCAGACGACTTTCTCTTTCACAAGACTTTCCCTCCGCTCGTAATGTATCGGACCAGATGATGAGAAGGGACTAGCCGGATGGTTCCTGCATGGTCGGTGTTCCTCTCCTCATGCAATATCTCACGGCTGCTGGTTGCCGAGGAGCTCTCCAGGTTGAGACAATAGTGTGGAGACCTGGGTGGGAGAGGCTCTTCCCGGTCTGGACGCTAAATTTAAGATGTTCCAGTTGAGAGATTCCTTCAGCTCCTTGGATCTCTCAGTTCTGGAGCACTTCCAACATTGTTCTTTTTTCTACTAGGTTTGGAATCATCTGGGTCAGGGATGTCCACGTCTAGTTTATTCATTTTATTCAATGGTTTATTTATTTGTTATTTGTGTTATTAATTTTGTGTTACGTGTATTAATAATGTTATTTTTCTCTCCTCCAGGTAAGACAAGTTTAACAGTGGTCGAGTGTCCAGGTCTTGTTCAGGTCGGTATTTTCTCTTTTCAGGCTGAGTAGTGTATGCAGCTGGAGGGTGCTGCTTCAGGGTGGGGTTTAAGGTGGTGCTTCCAGGGGTGTCCAGGGTGGGTGCTTCCAGAGTGGGGTGCTTCAGGTGGGGTGCTTCAGAGTGGGGTGCTTCCAGGGTGGGGTGCTTCAGGGTGGGGGGCTTCCAGGTTGGGGTGCTACCAGGGTGGGGTGCTTCCAGGGTGCGGTGCTACCAGGGTGGGGTGCTTCCAGGGTGGGGTGTACCTGAGGTGGGGTGCTCCAGGTGGGGTGCTCTGAGGTGGGGTGCTTCAGGGTGGTGCTTCCAGGGTGAGGTGCTACCAGGGTGGGGTGCTTCAGGGTGGGGTGCTCCAGGGTGGGGTGCTTCCAGGGTGGGGTGTGCTTCCACGGTGGGGTGCTTCACAGTGGGGTTCTACCAGGGTGGGGTGCTTCAGGGTGCGGTGCTAGGGTGGAGTGCTTCCCAGGGTGGGGTGCTGCCAGGGTGGGGTGCTTCCAGGTAGGGGTGCTACCAGGGTGGGGTGCTTTCAGGGTGGGGTGCTACCAGGGTGGGGTGCTGGTGGGGTGCTGCCAGGGTGGGGTGCTTCCAGGGTGCAGCAGATTTCCTCGTCGTGTTCAGGGCCTCAAGGTCCAGGGGTGGTCGTCTCGTTCTCAGGGCCTCAAGGTGTAGGAGGTCGTCTCGTGTTCAGGGCGCCTCAGGTCTGGGAGTCGTCTCGTGCTCAGGGCCTCAAGGTCTAGGGGAGTCGTCTCGTGTTCAGGGCCTCAAGGTCTAGGGGAGTCGTCTCAGGGCCTCAAGGTCTAGGGAGGTCGTCTCGTGTTCAGGGCCCCAAGGTGTGAGGGAGTCGTCTCTCGGCCCAGGGCCTCCCAAGGTCTAGGGAGGCGTCTCTCTGCTCAGGGCCTCAAGGTCTGGGGAGGTCGTCTCGTGCTCACTACCCCCAAGGTCTAGGGGAGGTCGTCTCGTGCTCACTACCTCCCAGAGTCTAGGGAGAGTCGTCTCGTGCCCCAAAGGCCTCAAGGTCTAGAGGTCGTCTCGTGCTCAGGGCCTCAAGGTCTAGGGGAGGTCGTCTCGTGTTCAGGGCCTCAAGGTCTAGGGAGAGTCGTCTCGTGTTCAGGGCCTCAAGGTCTAGGGAGGTCGTCTCGTGTTCAGGGCCTCAAGGTCTAGGGAGGTCGTCTCGTGTTCAGGCCTCAAGGTCTGGGAGGTCGTCTCGTGCTCACTACCTCAAGGTCTAGGGAGGTCGTCTCGTGCTCATTGCCTCAAGGCTTCTAGGGGAGGTCGTCTCTGTTCAGGCCTCAAGGTCTGGGGAGGTCGTCTCGTGCTCACTACCTCAAGGTCTAGGGGAGGTCGTCTCGTGCTCACCTCAAGTCTAGGGAGGTCGTCTCGTGTTCAGGGCCCTCCAAGGTCTAGGGAGGTCGTCTCGTTTTCAGGGCCTCAAGGTCTGGCTCGCGTCCAGGGGCATCAGACGCCAACAGGCCGGCGATGTTTAAGTTACTGATACTTACCTGTCATGCATGCTGGTGCGTGATGGTGAAAGAGTTGGGGCTGTTCTTGGTCCGTGGTGGTGGTGCCAGGGTTAGGGACTGGTCGTGGTGGTGGTTGCCAGGGTTAGGGGTATTCTTCAGTCGGTGGTGGTGGTCAGGGGTTAGGGGCTGTTCTTGATCAGTGGTGGTGGTGCCAGGCGTTAGGGGCTGTTCTTGGTCCGTGTAAGTGCCAGAGTTAGGGGCTGTTCTTGGTCCGTGGTGGTGGTACCAGGGTTAGGGGCTGTTCTTGGTCCGTGGTGGTGGTGCCAGGGTTAGGGCTGTTCTTGGTCCGTGGTGGTGGTGGCCAGGGGTTAGGGCTGTTCTTGATCAGTGGTGGTGGTGCCAGGGTTTAGGGCTGTTCTTGGTCCGTGGTGGTGGTGCCAGAGGGTTGGGGGCTGTTCTTGGTCCGTGGTAGGTGCCAGGAGTTGGAGCTGTTCTTGGTCCGTGTGTAATGCCGAGGGTTGGGGCTGTTCTTGGTCCGTGGTGGTGGTGCCAGGGGTTAGGGGCTATTCTTGGTCCGTGTGGTGGTGCCAGGGGTTAGGGCTGTTCTTGGTCGTGGTGGTGGTGCCAGGGGTTAGGGGCCATTCTTGGTCCGTGGTGGTGGTGCCAGGGTTAGGGCTGTTCTTGGTCCGTGGTGGTGGTGCCAGGGTTTAGGGGCGTTCTTGGTCCGTGGTGGTGGTGCCAGGGGGGCTGTTCTTGGTCCGTGGTGGTACCAGGAGTTAGGGCTGTTCTTGGCCCGTGGTGGTGCCAGGGGTTAGGGCTGTTCTTGGTCCGTGGTGGTGGTGCCAGGGGTTAGGGGGCTATTCTTGGTCCGTGGAGGTGGTGCCAGGGTTAAGGGCTGTTCTGGTCCGTGGTGGTGGTGCCAGGGTTAGGGGCTATTCTTGGTCCGTGGTGGTGGTGAAAGGGGTTGGGGCTGTTCTGGTCCGTGGTGGTGCCAGGAGTTAGGGCTGTTCTTGGTCCGTGGTGGTGGTGCCAGGGTTTTAGGGCGTTCTTGGTCCGTGGTGGTGGGGTCCGTGGTGGTGCCAGGTTAGGGGGCTGTTCTTGGTCCGTGGTGGTGCCAGGAGTTAGGGGGCTGTTCTTGGTCCGTGGTGGTGGTGCCAGGGTTAGGGGCTGTTCTTGGTCCGTGGTGGTGCCAGGAGTTAGGGGCTGTTCTTGGTCCGTGGTGGTGGTGAGGGTTGAGGGCTGTTCTTGGTCCGTGGTGGTGGTGCCAGGGTAGGGGGCTGGAACACATACAGTTTGGGTTAAGCCAACACACTCAGCAGCCGACAGTGAGACACCCTGGCGGCCCCGAGTTGTCCAGGGAAGAGTTTCAGGACCCGAATCACAAGAAGATTAGCGCCCAAGCATATCGTTGAGCCTAACCTAACCACTGTTTTATAGTTGTTTTGTATTAACGTCTTGCAGTAATACAGTCACTAATGGGGTACAGTCAGTCCTCTGTATTCTGAAATATACACAACAATATTCATCCGCCGCTGTAAGTAATAACGAAATTCTTAACAAAAGTTACAGCGTCGGCCATGTGCTTCCGTGTACTAGCACTTGTCCACGCTGTTCCTACGGCCCGTCACGCTCATGGGGCCAACAAAGTGGTCTGATATACTGGAGGATCATCTCTACTCTGGTTGTACATGTGACTGTTTATATATTAGTTATCATGTGTTTGTGTTTTATTTAATTTGTATTTTTCTAAAGTAAACGATATTAGAGTTCACACACACACACACACACACGAGGCGCGGGTCAATATTTTACACATTAAGGTAAAGTATTGCCTGAAGCTCACCCTGTTGGTCGCTCCGTCTCCAACTCTTGCAGTGGAGGTGGAGGGGTGGGAGGAGGTGGGAGGTGGAGGTGGGGGGGGTGGAGGTGGGAGGTGGAGGCAGTGGAGGTGAGCTTGGGTCTTCCCTCCCCTCTATGCTTTCTTCCTCTGCTTCTCTTCCCCATCTCCCTACCACCCCCCACCCCACCCCCAGGACAACCCTGATGCCTTTCGTCCCATATCACTAACCAGCTGCCTGTGTAAAACCTTTGCTTTGAGAGGATGGTTCTTGGCAGACTCTTTATATAGAATCAGAGAACACTGTCTCCTAACATAAATGGCTACCCATGGTAAAGGTGTACATAATTGCATCACTACATTCCTTTGTGTATGAGCGATGAAAGGCACAAATACTACCCACATTTCTTATTTCAAAGCTGCATTTGATGTGCTTAATGAAGCCAGCTGATGTGGTACGAACTGGCAAAATGGATATAGGAGGTAGGCTGTTATTACTGGATAAGTGGTTACTAACCAGCGAAGGGCTGCTACTGTTTCAGGGTTACAAAAGTGAAGTTAAAAGATATGTGGTACCCTCAAGGTGGGCCCTTGGCCCACTTTGTTCAATGTTCTTATGAATGCATTAGAATTTAATACAGACAACCCCAGCAATATCTCAATCAGCTATGCTGATGATATTCTTATACATACTAAAACTCATCGTGAAATGCAAACCACTGAACCATGTATGCAGCCTGTAGACACCTCGGTGCTTGTGCTTCACTGACAAAAACTAAGGTGTTCTAACACAAACGACAAACAGGAACCTGAAGCACTGGCCCCGCCAAGTTCAAGATAGATGCTCTTACTATTATTTATGTTTTATTCTTTTAAATATCTTGGTGTTTCCGTCCCTTGTACCCTACCTGCCATACAACAGCTAACCCGCCAATGTACTGATATAGAAGTGTAGCGGGGTACAGCCCACACACTAATAGTGCTAATATTGGTGTTAAAACAATGTACCTAGGCTATATAAGATCTCTGTTGATGAATTACCACGCACCAGCCCTACCAACATTCGTGACGGAAAGGGAGTTGACAAGCTCGAAAATACAAAAATAAAGCCCTCCAGAATTATCTAGGATGTCCCATGAGCACTAAAATTGTAATATGAGGGAAAGAACTAGGTATGCCCGAATGTTAAAGATAGAATAATTGAAGAGTCAACCTCATGATGGCCCTGAGGCTTCTGCGTGGTGATAACCATTGTTTCCTTAAAATTGTAGAATGTATGAACCATGGCTACTGAGTCTAAATGTGGATCCAAACTACAACTACACATATGAAGATATTTGGACTAGACCACCTGTACAAAATTTGAGGAACACCAACAGCGCTTCCTGCACACCCTGGCGGACAGCCAGTTCCCTTCGATATCTATGCATATTATCCGCCTAAAAAATTAATTATACAAGCATTTATCTCCAACACACTACCATAAATTGAAAGGCCCTTGAACACATACACACTCTACAGACTGATGATAATATCACACAGACCATCTACACTGATGGATCTCCTAAGCACCGCCTGTGCAGGAGGCTACCAGGAAGTGCTGTTGTTGTGACTCAACTGACGGTAATATAACTGAAAGGAGTTAGAATTAACAACTGGGCATCCACTCTACAAACTGAATTAGTTGCCATACTCACAGCTATTAAATTATTGAAACCACTGTTACTGACAGTCTCGCATCATCACTGACTCTCTATCTCCACTACTTGCCTTGGTACCCCTCGACTCAGGTTGTCACGATCTTGTCTCTGTGAAGCCGGAACACAAATATGCGTGCCTTGTTGACCAAGGAGTGTCAAGTCAAACTATTAATAGATCCCTCTACATTAGCTCATAAACATGACCTGGAAGTTGATGCCCTCGCCAAACTCGCGTCCTAACAAAGACACCGTTGAATACAATTTGGGTCTGTCAAAAAAGAACCGTAAAAATTTCAATTAAGCGGAAAGAACTTATTGATGGAGTTTGACGCAAGTAGACAAGTGCAAACAGGCACTAGTCGATCCATGGTTACCATGATGAGATGTATCAAGTGAAACATGTATATGGAGCAAGTAACAAGATCACTAGATTCCCTACAAGATATTTGCTTAACCGCCTTCTAAATTAAGTTAGGATATAAGTACCTCTGGCAGTATGTTCTCAAAGCAGATGTAAACAAAAGCTAAATGTAGTGTGTGGCCATACATGTAGCCACACACACTTGAACACTAAATCTCGACTGTGTGAATAGAACCTTTTAAGGGACAGGTCCAAGCACTGTGTGTGTGAAAAGAATGGCTTTGCTTACTTCATCTCTAATGGCAAGATAGCCGACATAGTAAGATTGTATCCCTTTTTTGCACTCAGTAACTATATATGGAGTTCTCATGTACAGAACCAAATATACGCAATGTGTGCTTGAATACCTCCCACGTAAATGTGAATAATAAAGTGTGAGGCCAGACACTGCCTCACGCCTGTTCTCTCACACATTTGTGAATAAGTTACCCTCTATGTATAGAAGAACTAAACAAATAATGTAAATATAGAAATACTGTGTAACTTTCAGTGCCATAATATCCTGACAACCAGGGTTAGTATGACCGCTGTAAACCCCACTACTCTGTAATCCTTTCGCTCACAGGATGAGTGTGGGGTGCACAATAAAGTAACCTGCAAGCAACAAAATCATCAACCTCCACCCACCGCCCTACTCCACCGCCCTCCTCTCCCACAACCCTCCTCACCACCCACTCACCCGACCACCCACCTCCCTCCGCCCACACGCCAACCTCAGTAAAGTGAAACCCTGGCCTTATTTACATACGAATGTTTAACTCACTCAATTTACCCAACACGCAAACACTCACTCAAGAATGTGTACTTAAACATGCATACACGCCCTAAATGTACCCCAACACACACACACACACACGCCGAGTGCTGTGGCGTGTCTACCTTAGGCCGTGTGGACAGTTACCACCCAGAGACACGCTTTTGGGGAATTCCAGTTGGTCAGTAGTTTGTTCTTGTTCCTTTCCTCCCTCCCTCTCCCTTCCCCCTCTGCCCCTCCCTCTCCTTCCCTCCTCCCTCCCTCCTTCTCTCTGCATGAACTCTCACTTGCTCTCCTGATACACTAGGGTCCGTGGTATATGGTTGACTCCCTGAAGGACCCAGCCAACACAGAGGAACCCGGCCCATAACACATAATAAGAGTAGACAAACGAGAATATACGTCTATTTGTTATAGAAGCCAACCAAACCCGGCCTTTGCTTGTTTATACGGCAGGGATGTCCATTAGGCTGGGTACTTTATAGGGCCGGGTTCGAATGGTGTCGGGTTCCGGATGGTGTTGGGTTCGAATGGTGTCGGGTTCAGATGGGGTCGGGTTAGGATGGGCCGGATTCGGATGGGGCCGAGTATTTGATGGGGCCGGGTTCCGGATGGGGCCTAGTTCACTGGTATTTAGATCCGGCGGTACCGTTTTGCAACACCGTATTCGCGTGTTACTACTACTCGTCTTTTGTTATGGACGTCCGTCCGTCTCTCCCTCCTCCGTTATCCCACGGGTTGGGTTGGTTAGGTTAGAGGTTGAAAAGAGGAGAATATGTTACATTATATATCTTTCAGTATCAACATTACTGCCTCTTGTGTAACAGACGTCATCACCGTTGTCGTATAAAAAAGTAAATTGACGCCGCCGTGTTAGTTATATCCATTAGTGGTGGCGTCTTATACAAATGGGTCGTAGTCATTGAGAGACAGACAGAGAGAGAGAGAGAGAGAGAGAGGGAGCTGTGGTGTATGTACGTTGATCCCTACCTTAATTCCCCTTGCGTGTTGGAGCCAATGTAATGTGTGCCTGAGACCTACTCTTGGATGTGTGTGGGTGTGTGGATGTGGGGTGGGGGTGAGAGGTAACTGTTGAAAGCGAATGTTGTTAACGAGAGATAGAGAGAGAGATAGAAAGAAGTACAAGTGGTTGATGAAGGTGATTTAGTTAATATTAAAAAGTGATATTATTCCCGTAATGTTGACGCTATCGTTGTGGCTTACTGGAAAGAATACCTGTTTATGTGTTATGGTGTTTCATGTTGTTATTCTTTAGTGTTTCGCCTAAAAGTTTTGATAATTAGATGAAAATGTTGTTGTTTTTGTGTTGATATTTAATACAGCCGGACAGGTACTAAAACAACTATCTGTGTATACTTTGTGGGAAACAATATGAGACTATGGACGATAAATTTTGGTATATGAGGGCTGTCACTAGTCACACGGAGGGCTGTCACTAGTCACACGGAGGACTGTCACTAGTCACACGGAGGGCTGTCACTAGTCACACGGAGGGCTGTCACTCGTCACACGTCCGGAGCATATCGCCCCACCTGCACAGATAGTTGTTTTGCTTCTGTACAGTCACCCAAAAAGTCCTGTCGCGAACCATGACCGAGATTCAGACTCGTGAACCCGTAGCAGTAGTCACTGATACATTATTCTGCCCATAAATTCTTCGGATTCAGAGTCTGAATCTCGGGGTTCATGGTTCACGACAGGACTTTTTAGGCGTAACTAACGTACACATAACAGTGCCAGATACGATCATCACGACCCGACCACTGAGCTGTTCTCGCTACAAACATCCAATCATGCGACGTTTCAGTGAGGCTTTGTTGTGATTCGTCCGTGGCTGTTTGTGAGTCCACCAATACAGAGCACGTATAAGTGATATGAGATGTGTGTGTGTGTGGGGAGTATAAGGGAATCGAGGCCGCTTGGTGGATGGTGTTTACACTCCTGGGCCCCTGTTCCACCCTCGCTTGTAGTGTTCGAGCTTGGGAATGATGTTTGATTGAGCCTTATCTCGCGTCAGCCAGAGTCAGTTGTGATGGTTCTGTCGTTATGTTTTCACCATTATCACCCTGTATATATATATATAGTGCTGTAAAGTAGAATCAGTGAGTCA
>NW_024723507.1:15000-38238 GCF_018991925.1 Homarus americanus
TGGTGCCCTTCACCCCGTGTCCTCCTCCACCCTCCCTGTCTCTTCTCCCCCTCTCCCTCCTTCCTCCCTGACCCCCTCCCCCACCTACCCTCCTCCTCTCCCCCACCTACCCATCTGCACCCTCTTTCCCCCATCTGCCCCTCCTCCCCCACCTGCCTCTCCTCCTCCCATCTGCCCTCCCCACCTGCCCCACTCCTCCACCTGCCTTCCTCCTCCTGCCCTCCCCCGACCTGCCCCCCTCCCACCTGCCCTCCTGCCCTGTCCTCCTCCCCCACCTGCCTTCCTCCCCCTCCATCAGCCCTCCTCCCCCACCTGCCCCCTCCTCCCCCACCTGCCCTCCTCCCCCACCTGCTCCTCCTCCCTCACCTGCCCCTTCCTCCCTCACCTGCCCCCTCCTCCTCACCTGCCCCTCCTCTCACCTGCCCCCCTGATCACCACATTAGTTTTCCGTGAAGGCTAAACCCGCCTCCTGTTAACGACAACCCACAACTAACGTGACCCAACTGCCTCATTACCATAATCAGGGCTGTTAACGCTGTCCTCGTAAACACCATACCTTGATAGCTGGGAAGGAGGGCGGGGGGTAAGTCAGTGCGAGGCTGAGCAGTCACGGACACGCACAAACACCTGGGAAATATCTCAACTGACTATCCCTGTCAGCTTAGGTTAGGAGTTAGGTGGTTAGGTAGGGGTTGGTTAGGTAAGGGTTGGTTAGGTTAGGTTAGGTGTTAGGTTAGGTTAGCGTCACTGACTCTGTATGTGGGAGGAGGAAGGTAGGTAGGTTAGTAGGTTAGGTTAGGTTAGGTTAGGGTTAGGGTAGTTAGTTAGGGTAGGTTAGGTTAGGTTAGGGTGGTTAGTTAGCGTCACTGACTCTGTATGTGTGAGGAGAGGAAGGTGGTAGGTTAGGTTAGGTTAGGTGGTTAGGTTAGGTTAGGTTAGGTTAGGTTAGGTTAGCGTCACTGACTCTGTATGTGTGGGAGGAGGAAGGTGGTAGGTGGTTCAGTGAGCTCCCCATGTTAGGGTGTTCATGACTGTGACCCGCCGTCCACGATTCTCCACGGGGATTGTGTGAGATGTCTTGTGGTTACCTCCTGACTCTCTCAAAGCCCAATTAAAATAGTATTACCAAATATTGTAAAGAATAAAGATTGTATTGTCAAGCAGTTTATAACACAACGTATGTACACCAGACCCAACCTAACCTAACCTAACCTAACCAGAACCAACTATATCATGGTAGCATCTCGTCCATACATCACAGGGACAGTTATGTACAGGTAAGATGATCATTTGTCTCAGGTGTTTCAATTTAAGACTTTGGGAATATTTAGACGTGATGAAGCAGATATTTCCCACAGACCAATGGCGACCCTCCACTGTTTCTCACTTTCACCCCCCCTCTCCTCCTCGAGGACGACTTGAGCCAGGCGGTGTTTTACTGCAACAAATGGTCACTGAGGAACGGCCACTGTTTGTGTAACAGCATTAGTTAGTGTCAACGTGTCCTAGGGAGGTGGAGGGGACGAGAGAGAACGTGGAGGGAAAGTGAGAGGAGGGGAGTAGAGGTGAAAGGGGGGAGGTGAGAGGAGGGGGAGGAGAGGAGAGAGGAAGATTACAACCCGTAAAAAGGTCTTGTTGTTTCTATTCATACTTACTATTGAGACTTTCCTGGGTGATATATCCAGGTTGTGGAGGACAGTATACTTCACCTCTGGTTTATGTGGAAATATTTCTGCCTGGATTATGTCACAGTTTCGAGGGGTGGAGGGGCTGGTGTTGGTGACCTCTCAGTTAGTGGGGACTGAAGACTTTGGGACGAAGGCGTGGGACTGAAGGCGTGGGGACTGAAGACTTTGGGACGAAGGCGTGGGACTGAAGGCGGGGACTGGAAGGCGTGGGGACTGAAGACTTTGGGACGAAGGCGTGGGACTGAAGGCGTGGGGACTGAAGACTTTGGGACGAAGGCGTGGGACTGAAGGCGTGGACTGAAGGCGGGGACTGAAGACTTTGGGACGAAGGCGTGGGACTGAAGGCGTGGGGATCGAAGACTTTGGGACGAAGGCGTGACCGAAGGCGGGACTGAAGGTGGGGACTGAAGACTTGGGACGAAGGCGTGGACTGAAGGCGTGGGACTGAAGACTTTGGGACGAAGGCGTGGACTGAAGGCGTGGACTGAAGGCGGGGACTGGAAGACTTTGGGACGAAGGCGTGGGACTGAAGGCGGGGACTGAAGCTTTGGGACGAAAGCGTGGGACTGAAGGCGGGGACTGAAGACTTTGGGACGAAGGCGTGGGACTGAAGACTTTGGGACGAAGCGTGGGACTGAAGGCGTGGGGACTGGAAGACTTTGGGACGAAGGCGGGATCAGAAGACTTTGGGACGAAGGCGTGGACTGAAGGCGTGGGGACTGAAGACTTTGGGACGAAGGCGTGGACTGAAGACGTAGGGATTGAAGACGTGGGGAAAGACGTTGGTTACTTCACGTTTAAGAGTCAGTTTGGTTCATAGCACCCACAGGTTCAAAGTCGGCCAAACCCCTTGCTTTGACACAAGGGCGTTCTGTACACCACCAACCTCCCGGGGAGTGTCACGCCCACAACAAACCCTCAGATAACCCTCGAAGCACCAGATGTACGCCCTTCCCAGTTGCCAATTATCCGGATCTTCAGTAATCCCTGTTACCATTGGGAACAAATGAGCGAATAATTGTAAACCCACACCGCGTCCCCGCCTTAATCCTAGAGGTGTGTGGAGGGTGAGGCGGGAGGTATCACGGTGGTGTCAAGTTTCAAGACCATCCCACGGCTTTACGGGCGGCCAACATCCATGACACCCGCGCGGCTCATCGTAAAAGATGGTAAAATAGATGGTCAAGCATGAACCCCAGTGGCGGCGGTGGGGGTAATCCCTCTCTGGTGAGGGAGGTTGTCATGGTGCTCGCTGGAGTATGCGGCGCCTCTCCGATTCATTTGTTCCGGGAGCGTCATCGCAGCTGCCCCACTACACCCGGCTCGGCTCGTTGTGGCGCGGACCTCTAAAAACACTAATTTATTTTGTTTGGCTTTTGTTGTGATATCGATTCGTTTCCTCATTCTGACGTGTTTGAATTCTTAGCATAAAAACAAAAACAAAACATTCCGTCGGTTATTTTATGTGATTGATCTCTGGAGATGAAATAGGAACGGATAATATTGAATACTGTATGAGAGGAGAACACAGCAGACTAATGCTATAGTATGCACTGCGGCGTCCAGCGTCACAACACAGCGCCACCTGGTCCTGGGCCCCATGAATGAACACGAGCCGCGCCACAATGCGACCCTGGGGCGCCTCTGTATGGTGATGAAATTTATTCTCTGCTGCTATTATTCGTCTTCTTATGAGACGCCATCAAATGTGACTTCTTTTTTACCAGTAGCAAGAGGTGCTTAGAGAGGGGCCGCTCCAGCCAGAGATGGTTGGTTCAGGCGAGTGGCGGAAACACTCGTTGATTATTAATGTTTACGGGATTATTATGTAAATCTTCTCCATTATGAGCCCCTCGGTCCACTTTGACCCCCCCTCTGGCATAACTGCTGGCCCCCACCACTGGACTACACGGGGGAGGGGGAAGGACCACCACATACACGGGACCAGGGAAGGCCACCACATGCACGGGGCCAGGGAAGGACCACCACATACACGGGGCCAGGGAAGGACCACCACATACACGGGACCAGGGGAAGGCCACCACATACACGGGACCAGGGTAGAGGTATCATGTCGAGGTCATTGTAGGGCCATTAAATGCTTCTCAGATGATGGTCCAGACCACTGATGGGGATGAACGAAGGTCACCATTGTCGGGGACCATTAGACATATCCCGAGTTGGCGAAGGACCACTAATAGGGGCCACTGGCAGCCAGGGACCATGCACGTGACAGCGGGCAGTTAGACGAGGGCTGCGACAAAGGGCGTGCCAGAGAATAACCCAGTGATGCCGCCTGCCCTGTCGTGGGTGGTGGCGTGGCTCCCGCAGTGTGTGGCCACTGATGGTGTGGCCCTAGTGGTGTGGCTCCTGGTGGTGTGGCCACTGATGGTGTGGTCCTGGTGTGGTCACTGATGGTGTGGCCCTGGTGGTGTGGCTCCTGTGGTGTGGCCACTGATGGTGTGGCTCCGTGGCGTGGCTCCTGGTGGTGTGTCCACTGATGGTGGCTCCTAGTGGTGTGTGGCTCTGGTGAGTGTGGCCACTGATGGTGTGGCTCCTGGTGGGTGGTCCCTCATCTCTTCTCTTGTTCTCTCTCTCTCTAGGTAGAGTGTTTAACCATTAGGTGAAATAATCAGGGTAGGGACTAATCTTCAGGTGATCCAAGAGTTGTATTGCAGCCACAGAGAGGAGAGAGAGAGAGAGAGAGGAGAGATATGAGGGTAGTGAAGACCTGTGTGTCCATCTTGGCTCGTCATAAATGGATGATAAACTGTTATTATCTCCTGGCCTTCCTCTCTCCTCTCCATCCATCCATCCACCTCTTCCGGCCCTCCCTCTCCTCCCACCACCTCCCTCCCACCTGCCCATCCTCCCTCTCCTCCCACCACCTCTGGGCATCCACTCTACAAACTGAATTAGCTGCCACTCACAGCTATTAAATTCATTGAAACCACTGTTACTGACAGTCTCATCATCACTGACTCCTCTATCCTCACTACTTGCCCTGGCACCTCGACTCAGGCTGTCACGCTCTTGTCTCTGAAGCCAGACACAAATATGTGCCTCTTGTTGACCGGGGTGTCAAGGTCAAACTGTTGTGGATCCTCTCACATAGACCTCTATAAAACATGACAGAGTTGATGCCCTCGCCAAACTCGCGTCTAACAAAGACACTGTTGAATACAATTTGGGTCTGTCAAAAGAACCCTTAAAACTGTAATTAGGAAAGAACTTATTGATGAGTTTGACGCAAGTAGACAAGTGCAAACAGGCACTAGTCGATCCATAGGTTACCATGATGGAGATGTATCAAGTGAAACATGTATATGGAGCAAGTAACAAGATCACTAGATTACAAGATGTTGTAACCGCTAGATTAAAGTTAGGATATAAGTACCTTTGGCAGTATGTTCCTCAGGCAGATGTAAACAAACTAGTCGTAAAGTGTGTACGACAGGCCACACACTTTGAACACTACGTCCTCGACTGTGTGAAGATCGAACCTTTTAGGACAGGTCCAAGCACACTGTGTGAAATGGCACAACACTTCATCTCTAATGGCAAGATAGCCGACATATTAAGATTGTATCCACTTTTTGCACTTAGTAACTATATCAGTTCTCATGTACAGAACCAGATACGCAATGTGCTTGAATACCTCCCACGTAAATGTTCAACAACAAAGGTGAGGCCAGACATACTGCCTCACACGCCTGTACTCACGCATTTGTGAATAAGTTACCCCTTATGTATAGAACTAAACAAATAATGTAAATGAAATACTGTAACATCAGTGCCATAATATCCTGACAACAGGGGCATTATTATGACCCTTTGTAAACTCTACTCTGTAATCCTTTTGCGCTACCGCTCACAGGATGAGTGTGGGTGCACAATAAACTAGCCGCTGTAAGACAAAATCAAATCACTCTCCCACCTCCATCCTCCTCTTCTTCATCGCCTTCCTCCATCTTCCTTACCCTCCTGATCTTCTCCTTCCTCCTCCTCCTACCTTTCAATCATCCCCAAATAATCTTTACTTAAGAGAGGAGCGAGGGGGGCATGGTTGGGGTCCCTCCCTTGTTGGTGGGGGTCTGTGGGGGTTAAATAATAGAGGAGGGGAGGATTTTCCCACCCCCTGTTTATTGATAGAGTTGAGAGGGTCATGGGGAAGGAAGGGGTGGGGTCGAGAAAGATTAAGAGAGGGGGGGTGGTACGGCAGGTGTGTGTGGGGTGGGGTTGTAATGGTGTCACGGTAAGTCATCAGGACGGACGGCAGCCAGTGACGCTTGATCCAGACGATTTCCTTCCCCACCTTCCTGATTATACGGTACCTTTAACCTCTTGACCTATCCTGATTTTCAACTCACAATAAATTGACCTCGCTTAACCCTTTGACCTCACATGACCTTGACCTAGCATCACATTGACTTCACCTGACTTTAACCTGAACATCACTTGACCTCACCACACCTTGACCTCACTGACCATATCCTCACTTGACCTTTGACCTCACTTGACCTCACTTTTCTTATTTTTTATCTCTTGCTTATCTCTTCTCTTCTCATGTTTGTCATTTTGTTTATCTTTCTCTTGTTTGATATCTGTTATTATTTTATCACTCTTCATCTATCTCCTCTCTCTCTCTCTCTCTCTCTCTCTCTCTCTCTCTCTCCTTCGTTTACTGCGGCTCAACTTAGTTTCTGTAAAGGAGTAATATTCAATAACGTCAATAGTAAACAAAGAAAAGAGGAGAGAGAAGAGACGCAAGACAAAGAAGAGGAGGAGGGGGAGGGGAAGAGGAGGAGGGGGAGAGGGAAGAGGAGGAGGGGAGTAGGGAAGAGGAGTGAGGGGAGGGGAAGAGGAGCAGGGGAGGGAGGGAAGAGGGAGTGAGGGGAGTAGGGAAGGAGTGAGGGGAGTAGGGAAGAGGATTGAGGGAGTAGGGAAGAGGAGTGAGGGGGAGAAAAAGAGGAGGAGGGGAGTAGGGAAGAGGAGAGGGGAGTAGGGAAGAGAGTGAGGGGAGTAGGGAAGAGGAGGGAGGGGAGAGGTAAGAGGAGAGGGAAGAGGAGTGAGGGGAGAAGAGGGAGGAGGGAGAGAGGAGGGGAGGAAGGGAGAAGGGAAGAGGAGTGAGGGGAGGAGGAAGGGGAGAGGGAAGAGGAGGAGGGGAGAGGGAAGAGGAGGAGGGAGTAGGGAAGGGGAGGAGGGGAGAGGAAGAGGAGGAGGGGAGAGGGAAGAGGAGTGAGGGGAGTAGGGAAGAGGAGGAGGGGAGTAGGGAAGAGAGTGAGGGGAGGGAAGAGAAGGCGGAGGGGAGAGGGAAGAGGAGGGAGGGGAGAGGGAAGAGGAGGAGGAGGAATAGGAAGGAGGAGGGAGGGGAGGGAAGAGGAGGGGAGGGGAGAGGGGAAGAGGAGGAGGGGAGAGGGAAGAGGAGAGGAAAGAGGAGTGAGGGGAGTAGGGAAGGAGGAGGAGGAGGGGGAGGGGGAAGAGGGAGGGAGGGAGTAGGGGAAGAGGAGGAGGGGAGGGAAGAGGGAGAGGGGAGAGGAAGAGGAGGAGGGGAGAGGGAAGAGGATTGAGGGGGGAGGAAGAGGAGGAGGGGAGGGGAAGAGAGTGAGGGAGTAGGGGAAGAGGAGGAGGGGAGGGGAAGAGGAGGAGGGGAGAGGGGAAGAGAAGTGAGGGGAGAAGAGGAGTGAGGGGAGTAGGGAAGAGGAGTGGGAGAGAATAGGGAAGAGGAGGAGGGGAGAGGGAAGAGGAGGAGGGGAGTAGGGGAAGAGGAGTGAGGGGAGTAGGGGAAGAGGAGAGGAAAGAGGGGAGTGAGGGGGGAGTAGGGAAGAGGAGGAGGGGAAGAGAGGAGGGGAGAAGAGGGAGTGAGGGAGTAGGGAAGAGGAGGAGGGGAGGGAAGAGAGGAGGAGGGAGTAGTGAAGAGGAGGAGGGGAGTAGGGAAGAGGATTGGAGGGAGTAGGGAAGAGGAGGAGGGGAGTAGGGAAGAGGAGTGAGGGAGGAAGAGGAGGAGGGGGAGGGAAGAGGAGGAGGAGTAGGGAAGAGGAGGATGGGAGTAGGGAAAGAGTGTACTGGCTGGTGAGTAGGGGGGGTGGAGGAAGGGCAGCTGAGGGTGATGATGGGGGGGTCTCTGAAAGGTGACCCTCTCTTAGTGTCTCGACTATGTGGTGCTGGATATGGCGCCTACCCCCCTACCCTACCCCCCACCCTCTACACACCACCCCACCCTCAACCCCCTACACCCCACCCCTACACCCCCTACCCCTCACCAAACCCCTACACCCCTACCCCTCAACCTCACTTACACCCCTACCTCAACCTCACCCCTACCCCTATCCCTCAACCTGCCCCACCCCACACTCAACCTCACCCCCACACCCCTCTCCCCTCAACCTCACCCCACCCCTCAACCTCTACCCCTACCCCTCACCAAACCCCTACATCCCCTGCCTCAACTCCCCTACACCCCTCCCCTCAACCTCACCTACCCCCTACCCTCCCAAACCCCTACACCCCCTGCCCTCATCTCACCACACCTCTGCCTCAACCTCCCTTTCCCTCAACCCAAACCCCTACACCCCTACCCTCAACTCCACCCCCTACACCCCTCCCCTCAACCTCACCCCTACACCCCTACTCCTCAACCTCCACCCCTACCCCTACCCCTCAACCTCCCCTCCACCCCCTACCCCTCAACCTCACCCCTACCCCTACCCCTCAACCTCACCCTACACCCCCTCCCCTCCCAACCTCACCCCACCCCTACCTCAACCTCTTCACCCTACCCTCAACCTCACCACCCCCAGCCTCCCCCTACACCCCTACCCCTCACCTCTACACCCCCTATCCTCAACCTCACCCCTACAACCTCACCCCTACACCCCAGCCTCACCCCCACCCCCAACCTCTCCCCCAACCTCACCCTACCCCAACCTCCCTATCCCCAACCTCACCCCTACCTCTATCAGCCTCACCCCTACCTACCCTCACCTCCCACCCCTACACCCTACCCTCCCACCCCTACACCCCAACCTACCTCCCCCCACTTTTTGGTATGTTGACGGAGATGCTGACGATGGTGTCTGTCTGTCTGTCTGTCTGTCCGCTTGTGAGGGCTGCCCGTGGGAGTGTTTATAAAGTCCCTTGATGTTTGTGTTTATAAAGTCCCTTGATGTTTGTGTTTATAAAGTCCTTGATGTTTGTGTTTATAAAAGTCCTTGATGTTTGTGTTTATAAAGTCCCTTGATGTTTGTGTTTATAAGTCCCTTGATGTTTGTGTTTATAAAGTCCTTGATGTTTGTGTTTATAAAGTCCCTTGATGTTTGTGTTTATAGAGTCCCTTGATGTTTGTGTTTATAAAGTCCTTGATGTTTGTGTTTATAAAGTCCCTTGATGTTTGTGTTTATAAAGTCCCTTGATGTTTGTGTTTATAAAGTCCCTTGATGTTTGTGTTTATAAAGTCCCTTGATGTTTGTGTTTATAAGTCCTTGATGTTGTGTTTATAAAGTCCTTGATGTTTGTGTTTATAAAGTCCTTGATGTTTGTGTTTATAAAGTCCCTTGATGTTTGTGTTTATAAAGTCCCTTGATGTTTGTGTTTATAAGTCCTTGATTTTGTGTTTATAAAGTCCCTTGATGTTTGTGTTTATAAAGTCCTTTGTGTGTGTGTGTGTATGTGTTTGTGTTCGTGCCTGCGTGTGGCTTTGTGTGTGTGTGTGTGTGTGTGTGTGTGTGTGTGTGTGTGTGTGTGTGTGTGTGTGTGTGTGTGTGTAGTATTTATGGTAAGTGTGTTTGTTTGGGGAGTTATGGCCGACCATTGGCTGTTACATGTGCCGGATTAGCCAATAGCCTTTCAGCGTGGCGGGAAATATGTGAAGAACAATTACTGATAATTGTCAAGGGGAAAATTGGATTATGTGAAATAGACTATAAAAGGTAATTTGACTAGGATAATGGCTCTCTCTCTCTCTCTCTCTCTCTCCTTGGGATTGTTTTGGAGAAATAAAAAAAAATTATACTTTTGTCTTTTGTTTTATTTAACGGCTGGAGCGATTGTTGTTGATGTTGTTGATGGTTAGATTAGCTTAGGTCAGGTCAGGTCAGGTCAGGTTAGGTTAGGTTAGGTCAGGGTAGTTAGGTTAGGTTAGGTTAGGTCAGGTTAGGACTTCCCTGTCCCCAGTTCGTGTCCTCCCCAGTGTTCGTCCCTCACTGCCTATCGCCTGACACCGCCCCTACTGCGGCCCTAGGTATTGTAGCCCTGGTTGCTGTGCACCCTGAGTGGTACTCTCTCCTGGATAGTGTGGATTATGGCGTGGTTACAGGACAGGAAACATCAGTGAGCATTAACGGCATTAAATCCCCATTGAGCAACGTCACTAGTGGAGTACCCCCAAGGCTCAGTACCTGGACCATTATTATTTATTATATACATAAACGACATAGATATCGGCAGACAGCAACATAATAAATTTGCTGATGACACTAAAATAGGGCGTGTAAATAAATCTGACGAGGTCTCCGCAAAAACAGGAAGATCTAAACAAATTTTCGAATGGTCTGAAAATGGCAGATGTCAGGAGATGTAAACAGGGAAACCAGATACCAGATGAACAACGATGTTATTGAAAATCCGACTGAGAAAGATTTAGGAGTAATGATAAGTAGGAATCTTAAGCCAAGTAAACAATGTGTATTTGCTCGTAACAAGGCTAATAAAGTACCTGGTTCATACAAAAGTGTTAGTTACAAGACTGGCAGGGTCATCCTAAAACTGTACCTTGCGCGCTGGGAACCTCCTTGGATTACGCAGTTCAGTTCTGGTCACCGTATTACAGAATGGATATAGAATCCTAGAAAGATTTCGGAGGAGAATGACAAGACTAATCCCGGGCATTAGGAACCAGTATAGAGACAGGTTAAAGCATCTTAATTTGCACTCCTCGAGAGACAGTGAGGGCGATATGATAGAGGTGTATAAATGGAAGTCAGGCTGAACAAAGGTGACATTACAAAGGTACTCAAACTATCCAACCAGGAGCGAACTCATAACAATGGTTTAAATTAGACAAATTTAGATTTAGGACGCAGAAATAGGTAAACATTGTTTGAAAATCGAGTAGTGGATGAGTGGAACAAGTTACCAAACATCATCATACTGGAACACGCTGGATAGTTTCAAACACAGGTTGAATGGATATATGAGCGATAGGGTTGGGTATAACAGGGAGTGTACAGTAGCGGTCAATAGTTACTGTTTCTCCTGTCATATGTTCCTAGGTAATGTGGCCTGGTTAGTTGACCTAGATGGTGTGGCCTAGATGGTGTGGCCCTGGATGGTGTGGCCCCAGGTAGTGTGGCCCTGGATGGTGTGGCCCTAGGTAGTGTGGCCTGGATGGTGTGCCCCAGGTAGTGTGGCCCTGTGTGCTGGCCCTGGATGGTGTGGCCCTAGGCAGTGTGGCCGTGGATGGTGTGGCCCTAGGTAGTGTGGCCCTGGTGGTGTGGCCCTGGGTGTGTGGCCCTAGGTAGTGTGGCCCTGATGGTGTGGCCCTAGGCAGTGTGGCGTGGATGTGGTGGCCCTAGGTAGTGTGGCCCTGGTACATGGCATCGGGGGGTGGCTCTTCTCTCAAATATCCTTTATTCTGACCATTACATCAAAGACCTGCATCCTGCCGCCCTGCCACCCACCTCTTGCCGCCCGCCACCCTCCTCTCCTGCCCCCGCCACCCCACTCTTGCCGCCCCGCCACCCTCCTCCTGCCCTGCCACCCACCTCCTGCCGCCCTACCCACGCTCCTGCCGCCCTACCCTCCTGCCGCCCACACCCTCTTCGCCGCCCCGCCACCCCCTCCTGCCCCACTCTTACCGCCCCGCCACCCTTACTCCTGCCCCGCCACCCACACTCTTGCGCCCGCCACCCACCTCCTGCCGCCCCGCCACCCCTTACTCTGCCGCCCACACCCCCCTCCTCCCGCCGCCCCGCCACCTCACTCCGCCGCCCCGCCACCCCTCACTCCGCCGCCCCCACCCACTCTTGCCGCCCTCTGCCCCACACCCGCCCCTCCACCCACACTCCTTGCTGCCCCCGCCACCTTTACTCCTGCCGCCTGCACCCTTACTCCTGCCGCCCTGCCACCCTTACTCCCACCTTACGCCCCGCCACCCTTACTCCCTGCCGCCCCCGCCACCACCTCTTGCCGCCCCGCCACCCTTACTCCTGCCGCCCCGCCACCACACTCTTGCCGCCCCACACCTTTACTCCGCTGCCCCGCCACCCCTCCTGCCGCCCCACCACCCTACTCCTGCCGCCCCGCCACCCTACTCCTGCCGCCCCAGCCACCCACACTCTGCTGCCCCACCACCCACCTCCCTGCCCTGCCACCCACCTCTTGCTGCCCCGCCACCCTACTCCTGCCGCCCCGCCACCCTTACTCTCCTGCCCCGCCACCCTGCCTCCCGCCCGCCACCCACCTCACCGCCGCCCCCACCCTTACTCCTGCTGCCCTACCACCACCTCTTGCCGCCCACCTCTTGCTGCCCGCCACCCTTACTCCTGCCCCTGCCACCCTTACTCCTGCCCCTCACCCTTACTCCCTGCCGCCCCACACCCACCTCTTGCCGCCCCACCCTTACTCCTGCCCTACGCACCCACCACACTCACCCGCCGCCACCCTTACTCCTGCTGCCCCGCCACCAACTTCTCCTGCTCCTGCCACCCACCTCTTGCCCGCCACCCACACACTCTTGCCCTGCCACCACCCACTGCCGCCTGCCCCCCCACCGCCCGCCACCCCTCTTGCCGCCCCGCCACCCACATATATCTATTTTTATGATCATATATGACAGAATAAGTTGCCTCTATAACTCGTCAGGACTAGACATCAATACTTCCAATTTCGTTTTATATTTTTCAGGCTTGTGTTGTTGACTATCTCCTGGTTAGGTTAGGTTAGATTAGGTTAAGTTAGGTTAGTGTTACGTTGGCGTTAGGTTAGGTTAGCGTTAGATTTAGTTAGCGTTAGGTTAGGTTAGTGTTAAGTTAGCATTATGTTAGGTTAGGTTAGGTTAGGTTAGTGTTAAGTTAGCATTATGTTAGGTTAGGTTGGTTAGGTTAGTGTTAAGTTAGCATTAGGTTTGGTTAGGTTATTGTTAGGTTAGGATAGGTTGGATAAAGTTAGACTGGATTGGTTAGGTTAGGTTAGGTTTATTCATTAGGCTGCACACCTTATGACGTAACATCAAAACAAATTGGATCACCTGAAAAATTTGCCTCCCAGTTTATTTCACCTTAAGGTTTAGCCACTCTAACCTAACTTAATTTAACTGAACACTAACCTAACTTAACTGAACACTAACCTAACTTAACTGAACTGAACACTAACCTAATCTAACACTAACCTAGCTTAACACTAACCTAACCTAACGCTAAACTAACCTTACCTAACATAAGAACATAAGAAAATAAGGAGTCTGCAATAGGCCGGTTGGACTGTGCATGGCAGCTCCTGTCGAGAGTTACTACCACACTCTATCATCCATGAATCTATCCAGCCTCCTTTAAAAACTTTCCAGCGTTCCAGCACTTACTACAAAGTTGCTAAGCTTGTTCCACTCGTCTACCACCCTATTTGCGAACCAGTTCCTTCCTATCTCCCTTCTAAACCTAAACTACAGTCTCAGGACAACATCTCAGCCATTTTGTATTATATATTCTTGTTTTTGTTGACATGAATCAATTAACTAACTTCTTACACTACCTGATTAATTTAGTATATTTAGTGAGGCCCAAAACACCGCTATACTAGTCCCATGTTATCCCAGGTAACACAGGTAATACATGTACTAATTGGTGTATAATTACCTGACTTACCTGTGTGGTGTGGGGGATTATTTATGTGGTTAAAACAAAGATGGCGTATGGGAGACAAGTAATTAGTTAAGATGCGCCATAGTTGTGTTTATAATGTTCTAATTGGTTTGTGAAGCAGCCAATCACAGGTCGTATTTCCACCAATGCATACTTGCAAAAGGTTGACCACCACCACTACCACTACAGCCACCATCTTCACTACCACATTTACCACTATCATCACTACTACTAACATCACTACTATCACCATTACCACTATCATTACTAATGACCACCATCATCACTACCACCATCACACAACACAACTACCACTACTACCTCCATTACCACTGTCATCACTATGACCACTATCATCACTACTATCACTACCACTATCATCACTACTATAACTATTACCACTATCATTACTACAACTACCATCACACAACACAACTACCACTACTACCACCATTACCACTATCATCACTATGACCACCATCATCACTACCACTGTCAAAACGATCACCACTACACTACACACACACACACACACACACACACACACACACTAGACCGTCTTATAACACCTTAAATAAATCTCTTCAACTATAAAGGAACCAAGAAGCTACTCAAAACGACCACGTCTTCACTATCAAAAATTCCTACCTCATAATTTACACTTGTTTATTTCACCAAAAGGCCAATTTTATAATCTACTTCCAAATCAAACCGCTGATTTTGCGTTAATACAACATGGACCTCCGACTGGTACGAAGCCTGCGGAATCCTGCGGGACACAAGCCCAGATATTGTCTGGGACCCCACGACTCCTGGGCACACATATTAGGTTCGCTAACCATTACCAGATCCTCCAGGATAGACCTCTGGCCCAGGGTGAGGGTGTGTTCCTGGCCTACGACCTCCCAGAAGACGGTATCCACTGTATATCACTGTACCGCTGCCTCGACGGCCGCTACCTCTACCACGACTCACAGGACCAGGTGACAATAGTTGATGCCATTGTGCAGGGCCCCGTCTTCCACACCTGTGCCTACCACGTTCCTTGCCTTCCTTGACATGTTCTCCAGTGTTGTTATCGAGGACTCATGGCTCGTTGTCCACCACTACAAGGAAGCGATCCGTTCCTCCTTCCCTGACGAACTAGTGGTGCTACGAGTCTTCCGGATGATCGGCGAGTTCCACAACACTATCAACCTCACAGTGTTCTGCCTCCCGTCCCCTTATTGTGTGTACATTTAAAAGATAACACCCAAGCTGATCTGGTCTGACCTAACCTAATCAAATCACAACCAGCAACAACCACAAAACACACAGTCAACCACAACACGCACAGTCAACCACAACACGCACAGTCAACCACAACACACAGTCTTGCAGCTGCTGCTTAGTAACGTGTTGATGCAGCTCAACACGGTGCTGATTGGTTGTTAGCTGGAGCCAATCACGGGCGGCACTTAGGCCATTACGCATCGTGATTTGCTGAACAGGATGTGACGTCATGCCTACATAGCTCGCGGGAGATTGGTTGATTTTGTTAAGTGTTATTCACCTGTAATACAGTTTATGTTGATACTTTATCTCTAAGCTTTATTGTTAAACTCGTGTCTTGTAAATATTTCTTACTGGCATATATATATTTTGTTAATCTCAGCTCTTCCATTCATACTGGGGTGTAGGGTCTGTGACGTCATAAATGCCTGGAACCGTGATTGGCTAAGTGGTCGCTGGGTCAAGGACTGAGTTAATTACTATTATTCCCAGGTTACAATATAGTGTTTTCAATGGGCGTTAACTACTCTATTAATGTTATTTAAGTCTTTCATATTAATTATATTTCCCGTTTTATTTTCAGAAGGCTGTTTGTACGCCTCCCATTTGATTATATTTCAAAGATTTTTTTTATATATTAATAATGGACAACTTCCTCTGTACGATGACTTAACCCCTTGTGCACGATGACTTAACCCCTTGTGCACGATGACTTAACCCCTTGTGCACGATGACTTAACCCCTTGTGCACGATGACTTAACCCCTTGTGCACGATGACTTAACCCCTTGTGCACGATGACTTAACCTCTCGTGCACGATGACTTAACCCCTTGTGCACGATGATTTAACCTCTCGTGCACGATGACTTAACCTCTCGTGCACGATGACTTAACCCCTTGTGCACGATGATTTAACCTCTCGTGCACGATGACTTAACCTCTCGTGCACGATGACTTAACACCTTGTGCACGATGACTTAACCCCTTGTGTACGATGACTTAACCCCTTGTGCACGATGACTTAACCCCTTGTGCACGATGACTTAACACCTTGTGCACGATGACTTAACCCCTTGTGCACGATGACTTAACCCCTTGTGCACGATGACTTAACCCCTTGTGTACGATGACTTAACCCCTTGTGCACGATGACTTAACCCCCTGAGTACGATGACTAACCTTCTGTGTAACGATGCAACCTCAGCACGATGATTTAACTCTCGTGCACGATGACTTCACCCCTTAGCACGATGACTTAACCCCTAGGCACGATGACTCAACCCGTGCACGGTAATCATCCCCTGGCACGATGACTCTATCCTCATGCACGATGATTAACCCCTTGTGCACGATGATCTAACCTCTCGCACGATGACTTAACCTCTCATGCACGATGACTTAACCCTGCACGATGACTAAGCACAGCACGATGACTCAACCCCCACGGTAACTTTTCATCCCCCAGGCACGATGACTTAACCCCAGGCATCGGTAACTTAACCCCTAGAACGATGACTAACCCCCAGGGCACGATGACACTTAATTGTGCACGATGACTTAACTCTCTAGGCACGATGACTTAATCCTGACGATGATCAACCCCAGGCACGATGACTAACCCTTGGCACGATGACTCATCCGTAATGATGTTCTACGTACGATGACTTAACCTCTCGTACGATGACTAACCCTCAGCACGATGACATTCTTGTGCACGATGATCTACCCCAGGCACGATGATTCATCCCTAGGCACGATGATCTTCCCTTGGATACGATGACTTAATTCCCTGAGTACGATGACTTACCCCTGTGCACGATGATTCTAACCCCTGAGTACGGTGACTCGGGCTAAGACATTGTACTCAAGGGCTTAGTTATTGTACTCAGAAGTTGTCATCATACTCAGGGGTAGTCATCGTACCTGAAGTTCAGTCATCGTACTCTGGTTAAGTCATCGTACTCCTGAGGTTAGGTCATCGCACTCAGGTTAAGTCATCGTACTCTGAGGTTAGGTCATCGTACCAGAGTTTAGTCATCGTACTCTGAGGATGTCATCGTACTCAGGAGTCATCGTACTCGTTGTCATCGTACCAGTTGTCATCGTACCGCTGTCATCGTACCCGCTGTCATCGATTCAGAGGTTAAGCCGTCGTACCCAGGGTTACTACCGCACTCAGGGTTGTCATCGCACTCTGAGGTTGTCATCGTACCAGGTAGTCATCACTCAGAGGTTAAGTCATCGTACCAGGGTTGTCATCGTATTTGAGGTTGTCATCGTACCAGGGTTGTCATCATGCACAGCGGTTGCTCATCGCACCAGGGTTGTCATCGTACTCAGGTTGTCATCGCACCTGAGGTTAAGTCATCGCACCCAGGGTTGTCATCGTACCCAGGGTTGTCAATGTACTCGAGGTTGTCATCGTACTCGTTGCTCATCGTACTCAGGCTGTCATCGTACCCCGGTTTCATCGTACCTGTCAGCCAACGTATTCAGGTTAAGTCGTCGCACCAGGGTTAAGTCATCGTACTCAGGGTTGTCATCGTACTCTGAGGTTAAGTCATCGTACCCAGGTTGTCATCGTACCTCAGAGGTTGTCATCGCATCAGTTGTCATCGTATTCTGAGGTTGTCATCGTACCCAGGTTAAGTCATCATGCACAAGTTGTCATCGCATTCCAGTTGTCATCGTACTCAGGGGTTGTCATCGTACCTGAGGTTGTCATCGTACTCTCAGGGTTGTCATCGTACTCTGAGGTTAAGTCATCGCACTCTGAGGTTAAGTCATCGTACTCTCAGGGGTTAAGTCATCGTACTCTGAGGTAAGTCATCGTACTCTGAGGTTACATCGTAATCAGGAGGTTAAATATTTTGCCACTGTTCACACTGTTGTTTTACCCCCAATAACACGTCTGTTTTATGGTCAACAATATAACATGTAATTAAACTTGGATCAAGTTAAACCAAGTCTATCCATGTTAACGCGATGTTTATTGAATCGGTGTTAATTTAACCTAACTTAACCTGACCTAACTTAACCCGACCAACTTAACCTAACAACCCAACTTAACCTAACCTAACATAACCTAACTTAACATAACTTAACCTAACTTAACCTAACGTAACCTAACATAACCTAACCTAACCTAACCTAACCTAACATAACCTAACTTAACTCTGAAGAGGTGTTAGATGCGTTAACATAAGAACATAAGAAAATAAGGAGTCTGCAATAGGCCGGTTGGCTTGCAGGATAGCCCTGTCGAGAGTTACTACCACTCTCTATCATCCATGAATCTATCTAGCCTCCTTAAAAACTTTCCAGCGTTCCAGCACTTACTACAAAGTTGCTAGCTTGTTCCACTCGTCCACCACCCATTTGCGAACCAGTTCCTTCCAATCTCCCTCCTAACCTAAACTTATCCAACGTAAACCGTTGCTCCGAGTCCTATCCTGCTCGGATATTATAAGAACTTTATCTATATCCCCTTTATTGATTCCTTTCACCCACTTAAATTTCTATCATATCTCCCGCACTCTTCGTCTTTCTAGGGACAAGTTTAGTTTCTTTAGCCTATCCTGATATGGAAGGTTTCTAAGTCCCGGAATCCTTTTTGTCATTCTTCGCTGCACCGACTCTAGTGAATTTATATCCATTCTATAATAAGGCACAGAACTGAACCGCATAATCGAGGTGCGGCCTGACTAGCGCAAGATATAGTTGCAACAAGACCTCTGCACTCTTATTACTTACACTTCTAGATATAAACCTAATACCCTGTTTGCCTTATTTCGAACATTAACGAACTGTTTTCTAGGCCGTAGGGAGGTGGTAATACACATGAACAAGGTGTTGTTTGTGTATACAGTAATGGGTGATAGTGGTGCAGGTGTATTGATCATGAGGTCAGAAGGTCAGGGGTCACTCACACAGGTGTTGGTGTCATGGCAGTACAATTGGCAACCGTACCGCTGGCAGCCGCTTGTTGCCAGTCGTTCAATTAAAACTGACGTACACAGTGAGCGGTGATGAGGGCTGTGTCCGCCAAACACAGCTTCAGCCATCTACTTTAAAACCTGCTCTACGTAAATATATTGCCCCAGTCTTTCTGCCACCTGGGATATTCACATTATATGTTGTTCTCGTGTTAAAGGAGGATATAACATACTTGTTGCCAACTTTAGTAATAGTGTTTTCGCCCACTGGTACGGCGGCGCCACCACACTCTGACGTCATCCTCCCCCGGCATCAACTGGAATGACGTCACGCTAAAGCAACCAATACTTAACACTAAATTATTAACTCTTCCCTAATATATATATATATATATATATATATATATATATATATATATATATATATATATATATATATATATATATATATATATATATAACCCAGTAATTGGGAACCTAGATGGTAATCGATTTACGGATCGTGTTCCGGGGTAATGGTTAGCCAGTGCAGTTGGCGAGTTGTCCGGTCTTCGGACTATTCCTTGACGCTGGGTCATGCAGCTCGTTAACTCAGGGTGTGGTTGTTGTGTTGGCGACAGCTTCTACACCTTCAACACTGGGTCATGCAACCCGTTAACTCAGGGTGTGGTTGTTGTGTTGGCGACAGCTTCTACACCTTAAACACTGGGTCATGCAGCTCGTTAACTCAGGGTGTGGTTGTTGCGTTGGCGACAGCTTCTACACCTTAAACACTGGGTTATGCAGCTTGTTAACTCCAGGAGTGGTTGTTGTGTTGGCGACAGCTTCTACACCTAAACACTGGGTCATGCAGCCCGTTAACTCCAGGGTGTTTTGTGTTGGCGACAGCTTCTACACCTTAAACACTGGGTCATGCAGCCCGTTAACTCAGGTGTGGTAGTTGGCGACAGCTTCTACACCTTAAACACTGGGTCATGCAGCTCGTTAACTCAGTGTGGTTGTTGTGCTGGCGACAGCTTCTACACCTTAAACACTGGGTCATGCAGCTCGTTAACTCAGGGTGTGGTTGTTGTGTTGGCGACAGCTTCCACACCTTAAACACTGGGTCATGCAGCTCGTTAACTCAGGGTGTGGTTGTTGTGTTGGCGACAGCTTCTACACCTTAAACACTGGGTCATGCAGCTCGTTAACTCAGGGTGTGGTTGTTGTGTTGGCGACAGCTTCTACACCTAAACACTAGGTCATTGCAGCTCGTTAACCTCAGGGTGTGGTTGTTGTGTTGGCGACAGCTTCACACCTTAAACACTGGGTCATGCAGCTCGTTAACTCAGGGTGTGGTTGTTGTGTTGGCGACAGCTTCTACACCTTAAACACTAAGTCATGCAGCTCGTTAACTCAGGGTGTGGTTGTTGTGTTGGCGACAGCTTCACACCTTAAACACTGGGTCATACAGATCGTTAACTCAGGGTGTGGTTGTTGTGTTGACGACATGACCTTTAAACACTGAGTCATGCAGCTCGTTAACTCAGGATGTGGTTGTTGTGTTGGCGACAGCTTCTACACCTAAACACTGGGTCATGCAGCTCGTTAACTCAGGGTGTGGTTGTTGTGTTGGCGACAGCTTCTACACCTTAAACACTGGGTCATGCAGCTCGTTAACTCAGGGTGTGGTTGTTGTGTTGGCGACAGCTTCTACACCTTAAACAAATTCACGCCTAGGGTGGCCTCTTGCCGCCAACCTCGTTACACGAGGGCAGCCATTATTATTATTATTATTATTATTATTATTATTATTATTATTATTATTATTATTAATTATTATTATTATTATTATTATTATTATTATTATTATTATTATTATTATTATTATTATTATTGGATCACCTGAAGAATCGTCACCCAGGATATCCCACCTGAAGAATTGTCACCCCAGCCTGCTCCACCTGAAGAATCGTCACCCCAGCCCACAGTGAATATAATTTGTATAATTAGGATAACATAAATATATTCCTTTGTGTTACGCATCTTTATTGTAGAAAAGTTTAAAGAAACAAAACAAGAATAATAATCACCGTGTTCCAAAATACAAAATACTTTACTCAGTATTCCATAATACAGCAATATGATGCATATTACAAAGGGTACTGAACAGCAACTTATGGACATATAATTTCCATAGGATTATCAGAAAACGATCATACCACAGGAATTCTTGAAGGTAAGAATTTAAAAGCTTCGTTCTCGTCACGATGATGTTTCGCTTATGGAGAAGCAAGATTCATTAATTTCTACGGTGGTCCCAGGTCCGCCAACTTTGATTGGATTTGCTTCAGCACAATACTGACCTCTAGAAAACTGTAGCAGTCACTCATCGCTTCTCAGAAAGGTTCACCTGACGGCCTTATTATTATTATTATTATTATTATTATTATTATTATTATTATTATTATTATTATTTACATTTTTTATTATTATTATGATTATTATTATTATTATTATTTGTGTGTGTGTGTGTGTGTGTGTGTGTGTGTGTGTGTGTGTGTGCCTAAGAAGTTCTATATATAAACATTTACCACCATAAGTACAGTGTTGCAGGTGGTGGTGACCCAATGTATGGTGTTGTGGTGAGTTATAAAACATCAAGTGTAGGAGAGACTGTGAGTTAGGCATACTGTCCCGTTATGGCTGACAACTGCTCTAGATAACGTGTGTTGTTCATTAACCTGTACGAAGCTCCAACCACCAGTGTTAGAAGCTTAGTGACTACCAGTGTTATGAAGCTCAGTGACCACCAGTGTTATGAAGCTTAGTGACCACCAGTGTTATGAAGCTCAGTGACCACCAGTGTTATGAAGCTTAGTGACTACCAGTGTTATGAAGCTTAGTCCAACCACCAGTGTTATGAAGCTTAGTGACTACCAGTGTTATGAAGCTCACCAGCAGTGTTATGTAGTAGTAGTGAGGACAGTGTAGTGGTAACGGTGTGACTGACCTCTACTGGTAACTGTGTTGTGTACTGAGCTGTTACATTATTAACTGGTTGAAATAACCACTCAATTACTTAACAAATACCTGATTATCCTAGCCAATTATACACTGCCTAACTATGTCGTTTATTTACCTGACTGGTTGACCCAATGGCTTATGATGATCTTCACCTGTGTTTAACTGTTGAAGTAATTAATAGTTATTAGCTCATACAGGTAATATACCTCACCTGGTGTAGCATAATTATGTATGGGGGTGTTAGTGGGGGTGATGGTGGGGTAGTGGGGGTGATAGGGGGAGTGGTGGGGGGAGGTGATGACGACCGCAGGCAGCCAATCAATAAAGAAATATCCGCAGTGACCCAGATGTTCCTCCAGCTCACAGTTATCACCTCTATACGCCTGTGTCTTAAAGGTCACTCTCCTCACCACCTGTACCAGCACAGTTCTCGAAGCTGGGTGTCGATATTACAATGACCAGATTTAGGTTACAGGTACAGGTACAGTTACAGGTGACGAGGATATAGGTGGTGTTGTAATGGATTCATGAGGTTTATTCACTGTATTATTATGTACAGTCAGGTGGGGAAACTGCAGTGGAGCGGGAAACAAAGTGAAAGATTACAGGAAATAGTTTAGGAATGATGACAAAACTAAATTAAACAGGGAGTTTAAAACCAAACGCGGTAAAGGGAGGACTCAGAACACGACTAACTTAAATGTATATACCACGTAAACAGTAAAGTATGAGAAACAAAATGGATGATATTAGGGCCTTGGTACCGCCGAAAAATCGATATAATAGCATTCACTGAAACATGGATCAACCTAGACTCACGTGAGTTGCCGGTCGAATACCAAATTGCGGGTTACAAATTGTTCCATACCGATAGGCAGACCAGGAAAGGAGGCGGAGTAGCAATCTATGTTAGGGATAATCTGAAGTGAAATAAATAAGGAAATAAAACTGAGCGGAATACAGAAACAATTTGGATAGAATTAATCGACGGTAGGGAAAAATTAATCACAGGAGTAATATATAGACCTCCCAATCTTGATAGAGTCAATGAGCGACTTATCTGGGATGAAATGCAGGGCTTCCATACACAACAAAGTCTGTATAGTAGGCGACTTTAACCTTGGCCAAATAGATTGACTGACTCATAACTCAGAATCAGAGGATTTTCTCGAGACGATCCAGACTGTTTCAGTCAAACATATAACCGATCCCACACGGGTAATAATATACTCGATTTAGTTCTCGAACAGAGAAAACCTCATTAGCAATGTCGAGGTAGGGAACGAACTTGCAAACAGCGATAACACAAAGAAATTAGGATTCCAGTTTATAGTAGTACGTATTAGGCACGCTACCAAACAGGGAGGTACTACCGCCTTGGGAAGATATTGGAAGCATAATGTATTGTTAATGGTAGACCCTGCTGCCATATGGCATCACGAAAATTGTGACGCAATACGTAACCGAAACCAAAGTGTCGAT
>NW_024723508.1:0-16148 GCF_018991925.1 Homarus americanus
CTCAGTGCTTCGTTCGGTTACGTGTTGCTGTAGCTACACACCTTAATGCTTTGTGCTTGTCTGTAAAAACTGTCTGGCTTTTATCTTAAAAATGGCCATTAAAACCAAGAAATGCCTGCATTTGCTGTGCTCTATCCTTGTAAATCCAAAAAATATTTTTTGCCTCCCACACATCCTATTTTCATTTGCTTCATTTCATCAAAACTATGTCCAATACATTTTCTATCTTATCTCTAAGTAGTATGTTTCCAGCAAAAAATGTGATAGACACAAGTGTATACTAGTGTGTGTATTCACCAAAACATTGAACTCCACTGGGATTGTAGAATCATTTGTCCAATGTGTCAAAATTTTCTTTGAAACTATCGTGCTGGCAACTACAAAGAAATCATTAACAACCATGCTTCAGAGTATCATGCATTGGAACAAAATGTCGCCAGAATTTCATTTTCACTCTTCTTGAATTTTCCGGTAACCTTGAAACGTTAGTGATGATTTACATTTCATCAAATATCGCCATATTAGACGAAATATCAGGAACAATTAATCCTAACATGATGGGCTTATTGCTGGGCACTACCTAACGAAAAAGACATGTACAGAAAGAATAAGTTCAGCTTACTTTTAGAACTTCATATTTTGTCATTATAAAATTTGAACTTATGTTTTGGTATTTTTTGTGAGCTTATCTGTATTAGGTTTAAAATTGTATCTTGCATATCGCAATAATGTTACTATATTTACTATTTTTTGCTTTAAGAAAGTAGGTCTGATGGTAAATGAAACATCCAGTATGTTCATTAATATGAAATGTCATGGCACAGTCACATGAAATAATCTCATCTTTGCACGACACGTATTGAAATATTATGTTGTACCTGTGTTTTTTATAAAACCTGCAGTGAAACAAAAAATATCATTCATTCCTTGAATATTAGTGGTAAGCATGTCTCTTATAGAAACCATTTTGCTGTGAAACCAGTGTTATCATTACCCTAACCCTCACTCTCCCACTTTATTTTACCTCCATTATCTTACCTCCCATTATCACTACACTCCCATCTGTCACTCCTACATTATCACTACCTCCCATTATCACTACACTCTTATCTTCTCATTATCATTATCTCAGTATCATTACCCTTCCATTATCACTACCTCCCATTATCACTACCTCCCATTATCACACTCCATTTTCACTGCCTCATTATCATTACACTCACACTCCACTACCTCCCATTATCACTACCTCCCCAGCCTCCTGTCACCTCCCATTATCCTGCCTCCCATTATCACTACTGCCTCCCATTATCCTCCTTCAATTATCACCAACCTCTCACCTCACTACCTCCCATTCTTACTAATCCATTATCATTACCTCCAGTATCACAACCTCCCATTATCTTACATCCATTATCTCCTCCATGTCTTTACCTCCCATTATCACTACCTCCCAACCATAACTACCTCCCACCTCACTAGCTGCCATTATCACTACCTCCCATTATCCCTACCTCCATTATCACTACCTCCCATTATCACTACCTCCCATTATCACTGCCCTCATTACTACCTCCCATTATCACTACCTCCCATTATCACTACCTCCCATTCCATAACTACCTCCCACAGCTCACTAGCTGCCATTTATCCCTACATCCAATCATCACTACACTCCCATTATCACTACATCCCATTATCACTGCCTCCATTATCACTACCTCCCATTGTCCTCCTCCTCCACTCACCTCCCATTATCACTGCTTCCCATTATCACTGCCTCCCATTATCTCAACCTCCCAGCCCTCTTTACCCTCCACCCCTCACTGCGTCATTATAACTACCTCCATTATCACCCATTGTCAGTACCTCCATCATCACTACCTCCTGGTGACTACCTCCCAACCTCACTACCTCAAGTATCACTACCTCCCACCTCACTACCTCCCATTATCTACCTCCCATTATCACTACCTCCCATTATCTTTACCTCCATTATCACTACATCCCATTATCACTACCTCCCATTATCTGTCTATTTTCACTACCTCCCATTATCACAACCTCCCATTATCACTACCTCCCATTGTCACTACCTCCCATTATCTCTACCTCCCATTACCACCCTTGTCACTACACAACTCTACCTCCCACCTCACTACCTCCCATTATCACTACCTCCCATTATCACTATGTCCCTGTATCACTACACTCCAGTATCACTTACCTCCCATTATCACCCACCTACTATTTTCTCTACCTCCCATTATCACTTCCTCCCATTATCACTACACCATTATCATACCTACTATTTTCACTACACTCCATTATCACACCTCCCATTATCACTACCTCCATTATCACTACCTCCCTCATTTGTCCACTACCCATTATCACTACCTCCCATTATCACTACCTCCCATTATCTACCTACAATTTTCACTACCTCCCATTGTCCACTACCTCTCCCATTATCTACCTCCCATTATCCTCCACCCCTTTATCACTACCCCTCACTACCTCCCACCCCTCACTACTTCCATTATCACTACCTCCCACCCCTCACTTCATTATCACTACCTCCCATTATCACTACCTCCCATTTTCACCCACCTACTATTTCTCTACCTCCCATTATCACTTTCTCCCCATTATGCCTCCCATTATCACCACCTACTATTTTCACTACCTCCCATTATCCTTACCTCCCATTATCACTACCTCCCATTATCACTCCTATTGTCTTTACATTATCCTTTCTCCATTATCACTACATCATTATCTCCACCTCAATTGTCTTTCTCCATTATCACTACCTCCCATTATCCTCCTCATTGTCACTACCTCCCCATTATCACTTTCCTTCTTATCACTACTCCCTTTATCCACTACCTCCCATTATCACCACCTACAATTTTCACTACCTCCCATTACCACCACCTCCCATTATCACCACCTACAATTTTCTACCTCCCATTATCACTACCTCCCATTATCACGACCTCCCATTGTCACTACCTCCCATTATCACTACCTCCCATTATCACTACCACCCCTTTATCACTACCCCCACCTCTCAATACCTCCCCCTCACTACCTCCCATTATCACTACCTCCCATTATCACTACGTCCTATTATCACTACCTCCCATTATTGCTACCTCCCATTATCACTACCTCCCATTATCAGTACCTCTCATTATCACCACCTACTATTTTCGCTACTTCCCATTATCTTTACCTCCCATTATCACTACTTCCTATTGTCACTACCTTCCATTATCTTTCCTCCACCCCTCCACTGCTTCCCATTATCCTTTCTCCTCCATTATCTTTCCTCCTATTGTCACTACTTCCCCATTATCTACCTCCCATTATCCTGCCTCCCATTATCACACCTATTATTTTACTACCTCCCATTATCACCACCTACTTTTTCACTACCTCCATTGTCACTACCTCCCATTATCACTACCTCCCTATCACTGCTCCCATCCTACCTCCTATTTTACCTCCCACATTATCTACCTACAAATTCCTACACTCCCATTATCACTACCTCCCATTATCACTACCTCCCATTGTCACTACCTCCCATTATCACTACCTCCTGTTATCTCTACCCTTTATCCTACACCTACCCCTCACTTTCTCCCACCTCACTACCTCCATGATCTTTACACTCCCATTATCACTACCTCCTGTATCACACCTCCCATTACCACTACCTCCCATTATTACTACCTCCCATTATCTCCTACTGTTCCTACCTCCCATTATCACTTTACCTCCCATTATCACTCATCTTATCATGCATCCCCTTCACTCACCTCCATTATCACTGCCTCCATTATCACTGCATCCCATTATCTACCTCCCTCCTCACTGCCTCCCATTATCACTACCTCCCATTATTACTTCCTCCCAGCCTCACTGCCGCCCACTCCTCACTACCTCCCATTATAACTACCTCCCATATCACCTCCATTATCACTACCTCCATCATCACTACCTCCTGGTTTGCCCCAACCTCACTACCTCCATTATCACTACCTTACATTATTACTACCTCCCACCCCTCACTACCTCCTATTTTCACTACCTCCCATTAACTACCTCCCATTATCACACCTCCCAATTCTTTACCTCCTACCTCCCAGTATCCCTCCCATTATCACTACCTCCCATTACCTACCCTCATTGTCACCTCCAGTATCACTACATCATTATCTCTACCCATTATCACCATCTACAATTTCACTACCTTCCATTATCACAACCTCCATTATCACTACACTCCCATTGTCTACCTCCCATTATGTCTCTGCCTCCCATTACCACCACACCCTTCAGTACTGCCCCCCACAACTCACTACCTCCACCCTCCACTACCTCCATTATCACTACCTCCCATTATCACTATGTCTATCATCACTACCTCCCATTATTACTACCTCATTATCACCACCTACTATTTTCTCTACCTCATTATCATTCACTCATTATCACTACCTCCCATTATCACCCCACCTACTATTTTCCTTTACCTCCCATTATCACTACCTCCCATTTTCACTACCTCCCATTATCACCTCCTTGTCACTACCTTCCATTATCACTACCTCATTATCACTACCTCCCATTATCACCTACATTTCACCTCCCCATTGCACTACCTCATTATGTCTACCTCCCATTATCACTACCCCTTCTACCCCACAACTCACTACCTCCCACCTCACTACTTCCCATTATCACTACCTCCCATTATCACATTGTCAGTATCACTGCCTCCCATTATCACTGCCTCCCCTGTCACCACCTCTATTTTCTCTGCCTCATTGTCACTTTCTCCCATTATCACTGCCTCCATTATCACCTGCTATTTTCATTACCTCCTGTCCACTACCTCCCATTATCACTGCACTCACATGTCTACCTCCCATTATCACTACTGTATCACTACCTTTGTCACTACCTCCCATTATCACACCTACAATTTTCACTACCTCCCATTATCACCACCTCCCATTATCACCACCTACAATTTCACCTCCCATTGCTTTCCCTCCCATTATCACTACCTCCCATTGTCACTACCTCCCATTATCACTACCTCCCATTATCACACCACTCCTTTATCACTACACCTCTCACCTCCCACCCTCACTACCTCCCATTATCACTACCTCCCATTATACTACCTCCCATTATCACTACATCCCATTATCACTGTCCATTATCACTACCTCCCATTATCACTACCTCCATTATCTACCTACAATTTTTCTCTACCTCCCATTGTCTTTCTCTCATTATGTCTGCCTCCCATTATCACTACCACCCTTTGTCCTACCCCCTGACTCACTGCCTCCCACCTCACTACTTCCATCTACCTCCCATTTTCACCATGTCCAGTATCACTACCTCCCATTATCACACCTCCCATTATCACCACCTACTATTTCTCTACCTCCCATTATCACTTTCCCATTATCACTACTCCCATTATCACCACCTACTATTTTCACTACCTCCCATTATCACTACCTCCCATTATCACTACCTCACATTGTCACTACCTCCCATTATCACTACCTTCATTATCACTACCACCCTTTATCACTACACTCCCATTATCACCACCTACAATTTTCACTACCTCCCATTATCACCACCTCCCATTATCACCTACAATTTTCACTACCTCCATTATCACTACCTCCCATTATCACTACCTCCCATTGTCTACCTCCATTATCACTACACTCCATTATCACTTTCTGCATCCTTTATCACTACCCCCCACCTCTCACTACCCCTCCACACCTCCTTACATCATTATCACTTCCACCTCATTATCACCGTCCTATTATCTACCTCCATTATCACTACCTCCATTATCCCCTCCCATTATCAGTACCTCTCACATTATCACCACCTACTATTTTCAGTACTTCCCATTATCCTACCTCCATTATCACTACTTCCTATTGTCACTACCTTCCATTATCACTACCTCCCACTTTTCCCCATTATCCTACCTCCATTATCACTACCTCCTGTATCACTACCTCCCATTATCACTACCTCCCTTATCACTTTACCTCCCATTATCACCACCTATTTATTTTACTACCTCCCATTATCACACCTCCCATTATCTTACCTGCTTTTCACTACCTCCCATTATCACTACCTCCCTTTATCACTACCTCCCTTATCTACCTCTCTTATCACTACATCATTACCACTACCTCCCATTATTACTAACTCCCATTATCACCACCTGCCTATTATCCCTACCCTCCATTATCACTGCACTCACGTTATCACTGCCTCCTGTGTCACTGCACTCATTGTCACTACCTCCCATTATCACTACCCATTATCACCACCTGCTATTTTCCTCACTCCCATTATCACTACATCCCATTATCACTACGTCCCATTATCACTACCTCCCATTATCACTTCCTCCTGTATCACTACCTCCCATTATCACTACCTCCCATTATCACTGTCTCCATTATCACCTACTATTTTCACAACCTCCCATTATCACTACCTCATATCACTACCTCCCATTATCACTACCTCCCATTATCACCTTTCTATTTTCACTACCTCCCATTATCACTACCTCCCATTATCACTTCCTTCCCATTGTCACTACCTCCCATTATCACTACCTCCCATTATCACTACCCACCCCTTTATCCTTTCTTACACTCCTCCCACCCCTCACTACCTCCCATTATCAATTCCTCCCATTATCACTACGTCCTGTATCACTACCTCCCAATTATCACAACCTTCCATTATCACTACCTCCTGTGTCACCACCTACTATTTTCTTTACCTCCCATTATCACTACCTCCATCATCACTGCATCATTATCACTACCACCAATTTTCACTACCTCCACCCCGCACTACATCCCATTATCATTACCTCCACCCTACTACACCTCCCATTACCACTACCTTCAATGTCACTGCCTCCCATTATCACTACCTCCCATTATCACCTCCCAAACCTAACTTCCTCCTACCGCTCACTAATTCCCCGTATCACTACCTCCCATTATCTCTACCTCCCATTATCCTACCTCCCACCTAACTAACTCCCACCCTCACTAGCTTCCATTATCCAGCCCACCTCCTATCATCACTACCTCCCATTATCACCATCCCATCATCCCTCCCTCACATTATCACTACCTCCCATTATCTCACCACCTCCATTATCACTGCCTCCCACCTAACTGCCTCCCAACCTCACTAGCTTCCATTATCACTACCTCCCATTATCACTGCCTCTCATCATCACTACCTCATTATCATTACCCCAACCCTCACTACCTCCCATTATCATTACCTCCCATTATCACTACCTCCCATTATCACTACCTCCCATCATCACTCCCTACCATTATCACTACCTCCCATTATCACTACCTCTTATTATCACAAACTCCCATTATCATTATCTCCAATTATCATTACCTCCCATTATCACTACCTCCCATTATCACTACCTCCCATTATCACTGCCTCCCATTATCACTACCTCCCATTATCATTACCTCCACCCCTCACTACCTCCCATTATCACTACCTCCCAACCCTCACTACCTCCCATTATCGCTGCCTCCCATTATCACTACCTCCCATTATCACTCCCTTCCATTATCACAACCTCTCACCCCTCACTACCTCCCATTATAACTAAATCCCATTATCATTACCTCCAATTATCATAACCTCCCATTATCACTACATCCCAACCATAACTCACCTCCCACCCCTCACTAGCTGCCATTATCACTACCTCCCATTATCCCTTACCTCCCATTATCACTGCCTCCCATTATCACTACCTCCCATTATCACTACTTCCCAACCATAACTACCTCCCACCCCTCACTAGCTGCCATTATCACTTCCTCCCATTATCTCTACCTCCCATCATCACTACCTCCCATTATCACTACATCCCATTAACACTGCCTCCCATTATCAGTACCTCCCATTATAACTACCTCCCTCCCCTCACTGCCTCCCATTATCACTACATCCCATTATCACTACCTCCCATTATCACTACATCCCATTATCACTGCCTCTCATTATCACTACCTAACATTATCACAACCTCTCAACCCTCACTACCTCCCACCCCTCATTACGTCCCATTATAACTACCTCCCATTATCACTACCTCCCATTATCACTACCTCCCATCATCACTACCTCCTTGTTTGACTACCTCCCAACCCTCACTACCTCCCATTATCACTACCTCCCACCCCTTACTACCTCCCATTATCACTACCTTCCATTATCACTACCTCCCATTATCAATACCTCCCATTATCACTACCACCCCTCATTACTACCTCCCATTATCACTGCCTCCCATCATCACTCCCTCCCATTATCACTACATCCCATTAGCACTTCCTCCCATTATCACTACCTCCCATTATCACTACCTCCCTCCCCTCACTGCCTCCCATTTTCGCTACCTCCCATTATTACTACCTCCCAGCCCTCACTACCGCCCACTCCTCACTACCTCCCATTATTACTACCTCCCATTATCACTACCTCCCATTATCACTACCTCCCATCATCACCTCCTCCTAGTTTGACTACCCCCCAACCCTCACTGCCTCCCATTATCACTACCTTACATTATTACTATCTCCCACCCCTCAGTACCTCCTATTTTCACTACCTCCCATTAACACTACCTCCTATTATCACCACCTCCCATTATCACTACCTCCTATTTTCACTACCTCCTAGTATCACTACCTCCCATTATCACTACCTCCCATTATCACTACTTCCCATTATCACTACCTCCCATTATCACTACCTCCCATTATCACTACCTCCCATTATCACCATCTACAATTTTCAAAACCTTCCATTATCACAACCTCCCATTATCACTACCTCCCATTGTCACTACCTACCATTATCTCTACCTCCCATTATCACTACCACCCCTTTATCACTACCCCCCACAACTCACTACCTCCTACCCCTCACTACCTCCAATTATCACTACCTCCCATTATCACTATGTCCTTTTATCACTACCTCCCTTTATCACTACCTCCCATTATCACCACCTACTGTTTTCTCTACCTCCCATTATCACTTCCTCCCATTATCACTACCTCCCATTATCACCACCTACTATTTTCACTACCTCCCATTATCACTACCTCCCATTAACACTACCTCCCATTATCACTACCTCCTATTGTCACTACCTTCCATTATCTTTACCTCCCATTATCACTACCTCCCATTATCACCACCTACAATTTTTACTACCTCCCATTATCACTACCTCCCATTATCACTACCTCCCATTGTCACTACCTCCCATTATCACTACCTCCTATTATCACTACCACCCTTTATCACTACCTCCCATTATCACTACCTACAATTTTCACTACCTCCCATTATCACTACCTCCTATTATCACGACCACCTTTTATCACTACCCGCCACCCCTCACTACCTCCCACCCCTCACTATCTCATTATCACTACCTCCCATTATCACTACCATCCATTATCACTACCTCCCTTTATCACTACCTCCCATTAACACTACCTCCCATTGTCGCTACCTCCCATTATCACTACCTCCCATCATCACTACCTTCCATTATCACTGCATCCCATTATCACAACCTCCCATTATCACTACCTCCCATTGTCACTACCTCCCCCCTCAATACATTCCCATTATCACTACCTCCCATTATCACTACCTCCCATTATCTCTACCTCCCATTGTCACTACCTCCCATTATCAATGCCTCCCATTATCACTACCTCCCATTATCACTGCCTCCCATTATCACTACCTCCCATTATCTTTACCCCCCCACCCTCACCCATCCCTCCTCACTACCTCCCATTATCTTTCACTGCACCATTATCACTGCCTCCCATTATCACTACCTCATTATCCCTACTATTTTCACTACCTCCCATTATCACTACCTCCCATTATCACTACCTCCCATTATCACTACTCTATTATCACACTCTATTTCACTCCCATTGTCTTACCTACTATTCTCTTCATTTCACTATCTCATTATCACTATCATTATCACTACATTATCTTACCTACCATTTTCACTTTCTTCCCATTATCACTGCATCCCGTTTCACTACCTCCCATTGTCTTACCTACTTTTCTTTCTCCTCCCATTATCACTACTTCTTTACATCACTACCTCCATTATCACTATCCTCTTTATCCTACCCCCATTATCACTACCTCCATTATCTACCTCCATTATCACCACATCTATTTTCTACCTCCCATTATCACTACATTATCACTACCTCCCATTATCTCTACCCCCATTATCACTACCTCCATTATCACACTCCCCATTATCACTGCCTCCCATTATCACTACCTCCCATTATCACTACCTCTCCTTATCACTGCATATCTGTTTTCACTACTCTCCCATTATCACTACCTCCCATTATCACTACCTCCCATTATCTACCTTCCATTATCACTCCTCCCATTATCACTACTCCTTTTCACTACTTCATTATCACTACCTCCCATTATCATTACCTCCCATTATCCACCTCCCATTATCACTACCTCCCATTATCACTACCTCATTATCACTACCTCTCCATTATCACTACCTATTATCACTACTTCTCCCCATTATCTACCTCCCTTTATCTACTCCCATTCACCCTCCCCATTATCTTACTTCCCCATTATCACTATCTCATTATCACTGCACTCCATTATCTCTACCTCCCATTATCACTGCCTCCCATTATCCCTACCTCCCATTAATCACTACCTCCATTATCACTATCCATGTCACTACCTCCCATTATCCACCTCCCATTATCTTACCTTCCATTATCACTACCTCCCATTATCACTACCTCCTGTATCTGCCTCCATTTCACTACCTCCTTATCACTACCCCATTTCTATATTACTACCCCATTTCACCATCTTTATTTCACTACCTCCCATTATCACTACCTCCATTATCACTACCTCCCATTATCACTACCTCCCATTATCACTACCTTCCATTATCCTACCTCTCATATCACTCTTCCATTATCCTCCCATTTCTCTCCATTATCACTACCTACCATTTTCAACCTCCCATTATCACTACCTCCCATTATCACTACTCCCATTATCACATACCTCCTATCACTACCTCCCATTATCACTACCTCCATTATCACTACCTCCCATTATCACTACCACCCATTATCTGCCCCCATTATCACTACCTCCCATCATCACTACCTCCCATTATCACACTCATTATCACTACCTCCCATCGTACTACCTCCCATTATCACTACCTACCATTATCACTACCTCTTCATCACTGCGTCCATTATCACTTCCTCCCATCATCTGCCTCATCACTACCTCCATTCTCCTCTCTTATCACTACCTCATTATCACTACCTCTGTCCCCCTCATTACCTTCCCATCTATCTCTGCCTCCCATTATCACTACCTCCCATCATCACTACCTTCCATTATCACTGCATCCCATTATCACAACCTCCCATTATCACTACCTTCCATTATCACTAAGCACCATTATCACTGCAATACATTATCCTTTCTTCCATTATCACTACCTTCAGAAATTATCACTATTTCAAGTACATCACCACCTCCACCCTCTTTCATTCCCATTATCACTACCTCCATTATCACCTCCATTATCACTACACTCCCACCCTTCACTACCTCCCATTACTCCTTCCTCCTTATCCACTACATCCATTATCACTACCTCCCACAATTATCACTACCTCCCATTTATCACTACACCTCCCACCCCTCACCTCCATTCTCACTACCTAACATTCTCCTTTCTCATGTCCACTGTATATCCCATTGTCTTCCTCCCTTCTGCAGCCTCACTTCCTCCCATCATCCCACTCTCCTCCCCTTATCACTACCTCCCACTATCACTACCTCAAATTATCTCTACCTCCCATCATCCCACTCCTCTCGTTATCACTACCTCTCACCATCACTACTCAATTATCTCTACCATTATCACACATATCCCCTCCAGCCCTCCCATTATCACTACCTTCCATTCACTGCCTCCCACCCTCACTACCTCCCACCTCTACTCTCACTACCTCCCATTGTCCTTCTTTCCACCTACTTTGCCTCCATTATCACTGTCCCATTCTTTCGTCCCACCCTCACCGCCTATTATCCACTACCTCCCATCATCACTACCTCCACTATCCACTACCTCCCATCAAAACCACTACCTCTCATTATCACACCTCTCAGGTTTGTCATCATATTACCACCTCCCATTATCATTACCTCCATTATCACCATCCATTATCACTACTCCATTGTGTTACCTCCCCCACCCCTCACTACATTTCCCATTATCACTGCCTCCCATTCTCACTGTCCAGCATCCCACCTTCATTTCGCTACCTCCATTATCTCTACTCCCATTGTATCACTACCTCCCATTATCACTACCATCCATTATCACTACCTCCCATTATCCTACAGTCCATTATCACACTACCTCTCATTATCTACCTCCGTTAACACTATCTCCCATCTACTCACACACACTACCTTCCATTGTCTCTACCTCCCCATTGTCACTACCTCCCATCAAGCTTCCCTCCCATTATCACACTCTGTTATCTACCTACATCACTACCTTCCATTATCACTGAATCCCATTATCACAACCTCCATTATCTCTGCCTCCGTTATCACTACCTCCCATTATCCTACCATCCCATTATCACTACCTCCCAATATCACTACCTCCCCCTCACTGCTTTGTCACTACCTCCCCAACCTCCCCATTAACACTACCTTCCATTATCACTACCATCCATTGCCAAGCTACCCTCCATTGTCCTTTACTTCCCATTATCTCTACCTCCATTATCACTGCCTCCAATATCACTACCTCCCATTATCACTACCTTCCATCATCACTACCTTCCATTATCACTGAATCATTATCACTACCTCCCATTATCACTTTCTGCATCGTATCACTTACCATCCATTATCACTGCCTCCTATTATCCCCTCCTGTTAACACTACCTCCCAATATCACTACCTCCCATTATCACTACCTTCCATCATCACTACCTTTATTATCCACTGAATCCCATTATCACTACCCATTATCACTACCTCCCATTATCGCTTTCATCCATTATCACTACCTCTATTATCACTACCTCCTGTTAACACACTACCTCCCAATATCCACACCTCCCATTATCACTACCTTCCATCAATGCTGCCTTCCATTATCCACTGAATCCCGTATCCACAACCTCCCATTATCACTACCATCCATTATACTACCTCCCATTATCCTACCTTCATTATCACTACCTCCTATTATCACTACATCCTCTTCCTTTTACACCTCCCATTATCACTACCATCCATTATCACTACCTTCCATTGTCGCTTCCTCCATTATCACTACCTCCCATCATCACTACCTTCCATTATCTGTCATTATACATCTCTATCTCTACCTCCCATTATCACTTCCTACCATTATCTTTCATCCATTATATTACACTCCCATTATTATCTTCCATTATCACTACCTCGCCCCCCTCACTACCTTCTCTCTACTCCCATTATCACTACACTCCATGTCCTACCTTCATTATCACTGCATCATTATCCCACAACCTCCCATTACACTGGTCCTACAAAAACTTTTTTTCTGGCCTTAGAAGCTCTTTTAACTGTTTTTGCTACTTTGAAGTGCTAGTCCATCTGATCTCAATTTGCTCCATCTGTAACATTTTGCGCTATCAGTATTCCCTATTTTGATAGTTTCACCAAAATTCGTTTTCAGGAAATTTTTGCAGGTTCGTGTCTGGGCCATTTATATATAACAACGTTATTTTGAACTTGCCATTAAAATCTAACTCCTCTTTTGCTCATTTTCACGTGGCTTGATAACCTGTGTCTTCCAACATCCCAAAACAGGTACTTTAGTACCCAGAATATATTCTGCTACCATCTGTGAAACTTTTACTTTTGAAAAGTCAAAAAGCACGCATCACCAGTTTGTGGTGCCTCGCTTGCTTTAAGTACCACTTGAAACAGAAATGTTGGGCTCTCTTTTTAAGTGTGCAAAACCTGCCTGGTCCTGTCTCTCAAGAAATGCTGAACTTCAGTTTGGCGTGCCCTGTGGTTTGGAAAGGGGCTCAGCAGTCCATTCCAGATAACTGCTGTACCATAAATAAATGTTAAGTTTCAAGCAGAAAAACAAACAATACCTTTTATTTTAAAATATCCCATCAGCCATACGACCAGTTACTGGTCTACAAAAAAATTTTTTTTCTGGCATGAAACCTTTTAACTGTTTTTTACTAACTTTAAGGTGCTGAATCCAAATCTGATCTCAGATTTGCTCCATCACGTAACGTGCCAGAATTTACTGAGCTACCAGAGATTGAGGATATAGACCGGAATTCACTTGTTTCTACTGATGAAGATGAAGAGACTGATCTTTTCAAGCCATCTGGTGAAGATTGTGAAAAGCCAACGTTGTTTACTCAGTCAGAATTGAATGATCTGGTCAGAGATCTAAATTTGCCAAAACAGTCTGCTGAATTGTTAGCTTCCAGGCTTCAAGAGAAACGACTCTTAAAACCTGGCACGAGTGTCTCCTTTTATCGCAACAGAGAAGAGCAACTGCGGAAGTACTTTCATTCATATGACCAGCTTGTTTTTTGTAATGATGTAGAAGGACTTCTTCTCTCCATGGGACTACCAGCATATGATAGTAAGGATTGGAGACTTTTTATTGACAGTTCTAAAAGGAGCTTGAAATGTGTTCTTCTTCATAACGGAAACAAGTATGGTTCAATTCAAATCAGACATTCTGTACAAATTAAAGAAGAGTATGAAAACATTAAGACTGTTCTAGCGAGGTTGCAATACCATGCTCATGAATGGTTAATTTGTGTGGACTTGAAAATGGTAAACTTTCTATTGGGCCAGCAAGGAGGGTACACAAAATACCCCTGTTTTCTGTGCTACTGGGACAGCAGGGCTACAGCAGACCATTGGGTGAAAAAGAATTGGCCACCAAGACATAGTTTGACGCCTGGTGACAAGAATATCATTAACGATCCTCTGGTTGACAGGAAAAACATTGTCCTTCCTCCTCTGCACATAAAACTTGGTATCATGAAGCAATTCGTCAAGGCTCTTGATCATAGTGGAGAGTGTTTCAGATATATATGCTCAACCTTTCCAAGTCTTAGCGACGAGAAGAAAAAGGCAGGGATTTTTGATGGACCTCAAATAAGAACACTACTCAGAGATCCACACTTCCTTGCAACAATGACTGAGGCACAGGCAAGAACTTGGAATGCTTTCTCTAATGTGGTGCGGAACTTCTTATGGAACAAGAAAGCGGACAACTATCAAGAAATTGTGGAAGAGCTGCTCTTGAGTTTACAAGCACCTGGATGCAGAATGAGTATCAAGGTTCACTACTTACACAGTCACTTGGACGAGTTTCCAGAAAATCTGGGAGAAGTGAGCGAGGAGCAAGGGGAGCGCTTTCATCAAGACATTAAAGTAATGGAAGAACGTTACCAAGGTCGATGGGACTCGAACATGATGGCGGACTACTGCTGGAGTTTGATGAGAGACATTCCAGAAGCTGTACATAAGAGATCGGCCAAAAAGAGGAAGTTTATGTAACTGTAACTTGATCTTAATACTTGCACTATTTCTACCGTACATTAATTGTTTTTTTTCACCCTTCAATGTTACATTTAAATATTATATGTGCATTAACTTTCCAATTTGATATTAACAATTTTTGGTTATAGAAAATACAAATTATAATGCTGAAAAAATTTATGTATACATGTTTAAACCGTCAATTTTGATCCAAAAGTTTACGTTTCCCAGCAAAAGTGCAATATGGTATATCTCAAAAACCTGATGTGATAGACAAAAACCAAAGTCATATTTGGATTCTGCACCCCAAATTTACTTAAAATCCGTTTAAAAACCTTGTGCCAGAAAAATTGTG
>NW_024723509.1:0-9882 GCF_018991925.1 Homarus americanus
TACGTTTGGCAAGCTGGATTCAAATTAAGATCACCGGTATATTAAAATAATAAAAATGTATTATAAACCTGTCTAACATACCGTAAAAGAGATTTATACCCCTGTAATAAACACAGCTATCATCACACACCCCTCCCCACGCCCCCCCCCCCATTTGCCCGTGAGGAGACAAGAAAGGCAAAGTGACCCGAGATTGGGCTATTTTTAGCCGTGGAGGTGGTCAGTAATGCATACCGGTATCGGTATATTTACTCATAATAATATTTATCTCCTATAAATAATTGATTTAAATTTTATTTTTTTTACAAAGAATATTCAGTAAATGAGTGCATTAATTCTTGAAACTATCGACGGTTAATTACAGACGCTCAAGTGACGTCACTAGTGTTTACACTACACCAGCTGGTAATATTTGATGCCATTGCTTGAAGTGAATTGGCCTTATTTTAAGTAACTAACTATAAATAAATACAAAAATTAAAAAAAAAGATCAAAACTGAGAAATAATATACTGTATGTATGTTGTGTTGTCAAAGTAAGAGGAACAATTGCGTAAGTACGTAATATTTTTTCACTCAAATCCTAATGAAACACTACTGGAGAACATTCCTTTGTCGCAAAACAGTTTATAAATTAAAGAAAATAATTACAGTGTGTTTAATATATTACAGTATATTATAAATAAATAAATAAAACAAATAATTCGGTAAATCTATTTAAAGTAAATGGAAAATAAGCAAACATGTTATTTACCAAGACCCTTCCGTCTGGCTCAGGGTGAGATGGAGGGGAGATAACAAAGCTATTTATAGCCCATCAGAAGTGACCAGTACCCTAATGCACCATAAATAATTCATTGAACATTCATTTTTTGTACATAGTATATTCAGTATATATATATATATATATATATATATATATATATATATATATATATATATATATATATATATATATATATATATATATATATATATATATATATATATATATATATATATATATATTTGTGTAATAAATGTATGTAGTAAGTACATACTGGTAACCTTTTTCACTCAAATCCTAATGAAACACCACAATTAGAATACGTTGGTTGCTGTTGAACCACATGTTGTATAAATAGTCACACCACCGAGACGAGGGAACACTCCCAACACGCTTCAGTGACGTCACTAGTGTTTACACTACACCAGCGGGTATAATTTGATGACATTACTTGAAGTGAATTGGCCTTATTTTAAAAAATCAAGGATGGTTGGTAAAGGACTACTGAGTCCGTGGTTAAGTGTCACATTTGGGGTACTGGTCTTATACAGCAAATAGAGCTCAAAAGCTACTTTTTAAATGGAAAATTGGGGGGGGCGTCTTATGCACCCCGCCGCCTTATAGGCCGTGATATACGGTAACACTGAAAAATATAATATAAAATTGTAAAAATTGTAAAAAAGTGCATAAATATGCATCTAAACCCCTGAAATAAAGAATATCATTAATACTTGTAATAAAAAACAATAAATTAGAAAAAAATAAAAATAAAAAAAAATAAAATTAAATAATGTTCGTTGTAGGAATTTCGTTCGTTATAGCATTCTCAATTTTATAGGTAGAACCATTCGTTATAGGAATATTCGTAGTAGGATCCGTTCGTTATAGCATACCCCACTGTATGTGTATATATATATATATATATATATATATATATATATATATATATATATATATATATATATATATATATATATATATATATATATATATATATATATATATACACAGTTAACCCTCACTTTACACGGTCCCACATTCCGCGTTTCCACGTTTACGCGGTGCCTTGCCAGAACCTAACGTGCTCACATTACGCGGTACGTGAACCCCATTACGAGGAGAGTGTCCGGCGCGACGTTATTTTTAGATTCGCGCCACCCGCCCACCTGCCTGCCTGTGCTCCTCGCCTCTCCCTCCTCCCTCCACTTGGGCAAGCCGCGCGGTAAGGTTGCGCAGTGTGTGTCTTTGTTGCGTTATCACTGACGTCATATGACGTATCGGACTGTGATTGGCCATGCATCCCTACCCCCCTCTGCTGCTAGCTGTAATTGGCTTAAAGTATTATGACGTGACCACCCCGGGAAGGGAGGGAGGGAGGGAGGAGAGACGATGCTTGACCTAGCTGCGGCAGTTTCATCCCTCAAGGCCACACCGTGTAAACGCGCATCCATTGTTCAGTAAAATGGCTTCCGCCGGACCACCACCGCCCCCAGAGAGAGACCTTTCCTTACCTGGACCCAGCGGCACTAAGCCAAAGAAGACACGACGTTCCTTAAGCTACGAGGTGAAGTACCAAATTGTTCAAGATTTGGAGAAAGGAACACGGCAAGTTGATCTCGCGCGCCAGCATCGCGTCAACGAATCTACGATTCGCACGATCAAGAAGGATGCAGCCAAGATCAAAGAGCACATGAAAATCACAAAGTCTGCAGGTGCTTCATCTATCAGGTATTGCCAGAACAGGGTGCTGGCAAAAGTGGAAAATTTGCTGGTGAGTTATTTGGTTCGTCAGGCGCGACGCAACATGGCGGTGGACACGCGCTCAGTGCAGGAGTACGCACGTGAGCTATACGCAGCAGTGTCACGTAAGCTGGGAATTGCAGAGCCCAAACCCTTCAATGCTTCCTCTGGTTGGCTGCATAGGTTTAAGAAGAGGAACAAGATCACCAACATCAACATTGGTGGTGAGGAAGCGAGTGCTGACCGTGTGGCGGCTAGAGATTTTCCTCCGTTTTTACGTGAGATTATGGAGGAAGGACAGTACAGTGACGACCAGGTGTTTAACATGGACGAATCTGGTCTTTTCTGGAAAAAGTTACCTTCCAAGACCTTCGTTGTCCAGTCTGCCAGCAAGGTAAGGGGTCGGAAGTTGCAGAAGGAACGCATCACCGTCCTGTTTACCACCAATGCCTCCGGTACCTGTAAACCAAAGTTATCGGTGATTCACACAGCCCGCAAGCCGCACGCCTACAAGAATATGGACATGAACAAGCTTAATGTCCACTGGCTAACCGCACGTAAGGCGTGGATGTCCTCTTCTCTGTCCCTCTTCTGGTTTGACAACTGTTTTGTTCCCGACGTGAAGAAATTCTGCGAGCAACAGAATGTTCCATTCAATATTTTGTTGCTCCTTGACAACGCACCTGGACACTCGCCCCGCCCCTACTTATGGATCGTCACCCCAACGTAAAAGTGGTCTTCCTTCCTCCCAACACTACGTCATTAATCCAGCCCATGGACCAGGAGTTGATCTGCAATGTGAAAGCTGCGTACTCTGCAAAGAAGTTCAAGCTCCTGAACGACTCTACCAACACCAAGGATGAGTTGCGTAAGCTGGGTGACACCGACAGCGAGAGCAAAAGTGACGAGGACAAGGAACAAGAGGCGGTGACTCAAGAACTTCTCGTCAAACAATTTTGGAAGAACTTTAACGTTTAACAAGCTGTAGACTTCTTGGTGGAGGCATGGGATCTGCTGACTATTGCTACGATTCGTCACGCATGGAGACATGTGTTGCATGGCATACCAGGTGAGAGGAGGAGTGAACCTGTGACTGGTCAGGTTCAGACTGTTGCAGTAGCAGTGGACCTTGCCAGAGAAGCTGCGCTCAATATTACAGCTGAAGGCTTCTCCGAGACCACCAACGAAGACATCCTGGAGGTGATCAGAGATCCTGAAGTGACTGCCGACGAGATGTTGGAAGAAGAACCCGCCAGTGAAGAGGAGGAAGAAGGTGCGTCATTCTCCGAAGAACCTAGTTTAAGTCATAGTGATATTAAGTGTGTCATAGGGTTAACAGAAAAAATTAAGTCCATCGTTTCCCGCGACACTGACGATGAACGCCATGACGTCTTCCATACCCGACTGGTGCAGGCTATGGAGCCGTACATCACGGTGTATCATGACAACATCAAAGCCAGCCGTCAGCAAAGCATAACCGAGTTCTTCGCCCGCAACCCACCACAGCCAGCCCAAGCCAGTGATAGTGAAAGTGAAGTTGACTTTGAGGGATTTGTCAGGGAAGCCCTGACAACTGTAAGTGACAGTGATGCTGATTCACCTAGTAATGGTGATTCACCTGAGGGCCAGTAATCTGCCCTCTGCCTCGGAACCAGCCTCCATCCCCGTATGCCGACCCATCTCTTCTACTACCGTGAGTGTTCCTCAAAAATTTTCGTTTTTTAACCTATTCTTTATTTTTCCTATGTTAACCTTTATCTTTCCTAACCTAACCTCTTCTATATTACTTGTTTTTCATGCCACCATAAAGTTAAGATAGAATTTTTACTACAACATAGTTATTTGTCGTCAAAAAGTGGAGTTTGGGGGTCGGGCTGTGTATATATATATATATATATATATATATATATATATATATATATATATATATATATATATATATATATATATATATATATATATATATATATATATATATATATATATATATTACCCCGCTTAACGCGCTTTCACTTAACACGTTTTCGCATATACGCATATACGCGGTGCCTTGCCAAAGCTGAACTTTCACTTAACGCGGCATTTTTCATCATATACGCGGTGAGTGTCCAGCTCGAGAGCCCCACCCGCCACCCTGCCTGACTGCCTGTTTTAGCTCATAAAATTCATACAAATTACCCAGCCAGAATATAATTTACATTGCTGGAATTCTTATAATTTGGTGATCATTTTGAATATAAACAACATATATTTTGCATTAAACATACAATTTTTAGATAAAAATTGTTCTCTAGGTAATTATGTTATCTTTTGTCCAAAATATATGACATTTATATTCAAAATATTCCTGGTCTTACAAGGAATACAGCAATGTCAATTATATTATCCTAACTTTAGTTTGAGGTATTATTTATTAAAATTTAGTGGTTATCCCACACATCTCCTTGGGACGGTTGGTGGGGGGTGGGGGGGAGGGAGGGACCGACCGACCGACCATCTGTTACCCGTGAAGAATTATTTTTTTTTTTATTAACTGAAGATATTTGTTTTAGCTCATAAAATTCATACAATTACCCGGTCAGAATATAATTTACATTGCTGGAATTCTTATAATTTGGTGATCATTTTGAATATAAACAACATATATTTTGCATTAAACATACAATTTTTAGATAAAAATTGTTCTCTAGGTAATTATGTTATCTTTTGTCCAAAATATATGACATTTATATTCAAAATATTCCTGGTCTTACAAGGAATCCAGCAATGTCAATTATATTATCCTAACTTTAATCTGAGGTATTATTTAATACTAAATGTTAAAAACTCTTGAATGGAGGATTGGTGGGGGGGTGGGGGGAGGGTTGGGACTGACCACGCGGTTGGAAGAGGGGGGGAAGGCAAGGTGGGGTACTTTGATTGACAGATAGTGTCGAAGAATATTTTTTTTTTTTTTATTAACTGAAGATATATGTTTTAGCTCATAAAATTCATACAAATTATCCGGCCAGAATATAATTTACATTGCTGGAATTCTTACAATTTGCTGATCATTTTGAATATAAACATCATAGATTTTGCATTAGACATACAAATTTTAGATGTAAAGTTTATTCTGAGTAAATATGTTATCTTTTGTGAAAAATATATGACATTTATATTCAAAATATTCCTGGTCTTACAAGGAATCCAGCAATGTCAATTATATTATCCTAACTTTAGTTTGAGGAATTATTTATTACTATACCTGGTTTTCCCCCAAAAATTTCTCAGAGGGAAGAGCCAGTGAGTGTAGTGTGAGAAGAGGGGGAGGGAGTTGAGTCCATTATTTGAATGGACATTAACTTGGCGACTGTTTCTCTATTTCTCTTAAGTATTAATTGTGTGCATGTACCATCATAAAATTAAGATGTTATTTTTACTACAACATAGTTATTTGTCGTCAAAAAGTGGAGTTTGGGGGTCGGGCTGGGTTCTATTGGAATTAATCCCATATGTTCTGTTATTCACTTAACGCGGTTTTCACTTAAGGCGGCACCCTCTGGGTTCAATTGACCGCGTTAAGTGGGGTACAACTGTATATATATATATATATATATATATATATATATATATATATATATATATATATATATATATATATATATATATATATATATATATATTTATTTATTTATTTATTTATTTATTTATTTATTTATATACAGTTGGGTCTCACATTACGCGGTTAATGTAACCCGGAGGGTCCCGCGGAAAGTGAGGAACGCGTAAAGTGAATAACATAACATATGGAATTAATTGAAATGGAGTCCAGGCCGATCCCCAAACTCCACTTTTTGACGACACATAACTATGTTGCAGTAAAAATTTTATCTTAACTTTATGATGGTATGAAAAAACAAGTAATATAGAAGAGGTTAGGTTAGGAAAGATAAAGGTTAACATAGGAAAAATGAAGGTTACCTTAGAGAAACTAAAAGTTAGGTGGAACACTTACGGTAGTAGAAGAGATGGGTCAGCATACGGGGATGGAGGCTGGTTCCGAGGCAGAGGGCAGATTACTGGCCCTCAGGTGAATCACCATTACTAGGTGAATCATCATCACTGTCACTTACAGTTGTCAGGGCTTCCCTGACAAATCCCTCAAAGTCAACTTCACTGTCACAATCACTGGCTTGGGCTGGCTGTGGTGGGTTGCGGGTGAAGAAATCTGTTATGCTTTGCTGACGGCTGGCGTTGATGTTGTCGTGATACACCTTGATGTACGGCTCCATAGCCTGCACCAGCCGGTTATGGAAGACTTCATAGCGGTCATCGTCATTGTCGCGGGAAAGGAAGGACTTCATCTTCTCTGCACACTCCATGGCACCCTTAATATCACTATGACTTAAATTGTGTTCTTTGGAGACTGACGCACCTTCTTCCTCCTCTTCACTGACGTGTTCTTCCATCATCTCGTCGGCAGTCACTTCAGGATCTCTGATCACCTCCAGGATGTCGTCGTTGGTGGTCTCGGAGAAGCCTGGAACTGTAACAGTCTGCGCAGCTTCTCTGGCAAGGTCCACTGCTACTGCAACATTCTGAACCTCACCAGTCACAGATTGACTCCTCCTCTCACCTGGTATTCCATGCAACACATGTCTCCATGCGTGACGAATTGTAGCAATAGACAGCTGATCCCATGACTCCACCAAGAATTCCACAGCTTTCTTAATGTAAAATACTCTCCAGAATTGTTTGAAGAGTATTTTTTCCTGTTCTAACCGTTGTTCCTCATCTTCGTCACTCTTGCTATCGGTGGTGGTGTCACTCAGGTCACGCAACTCTTCCCTGGTGTTGGTGTAGTCGTTCAGGAGCTGGAATTTTTTTGTTGAGAATGCAGCTTTCACATTGCAAATCAACTCCTGGTCCATGGGCTGGATTAAAGACGTAGTGTTGGGAGGAAGGAAGACCACTTTTACGTTGGGGTGACGATCTAACAGTAGGGGCGAGTGTCCTGGTGCGTTGTCCAGCAGCAACAAAATATTAAATGGGACATTCTGTTGCTCACAGAATTTCTTTACATCGGGAACAAAACAGTCATCAAACAAGGAGAGGGACAGTGTAGAGAACATCCATGCCTTACTTGCTGTCAGCCAGTGGACATTTAGCTTGGTCATGTCCATGGTTTTGTAGGCGTGCGGCTTGCGGGCTGTGTGGATCACCGATAACTTGAGCTTACAGGTACCGGAGGCATTGGTGGCAAACAGGACGGTGATGCGTTCCTTCTGCATTTTCTGGCCCCGAATCCTGCTGGCATTCTTCACAATGTAGGACTTGGAAGGTAGTTTTCTCCAGAAAAGACCAGATTCGTCCATGTTAAACACCTGGTCGTCACTGTACTGTCCTTCCTCCATAATCTCATGTAAAAACGGAGGAAATTCCCGAGCCGCAGCACGATCAGCACTCGCTTCTTCACCACCAATGTTTATATTGGTGATCTTGTTCTGGATCTTAAACCTCTGTAACCACCCAGAGGAAGCATTAAAGGGTTTGGGCTCTGTAATTCCCATCTTTCGTGCCACTGCCATGTACAGTTCACGTGCGTAGTCCTTAACAGAGCGCGTGTCGACCGCCATGTTCCGTCGCGCCTGACGCACCAAGTACCTCACAAGTAATTTTTCTGTCTTGAGAAGCACCTGGTTGTGAAAATACTTGATCATAGAAGCACCTGGTTGTGAAAATACTTGATCATAGAAGCACCTGTAGACTTTGTGATCTTCATGTGCTCCTTTATCTTGGCTGAATCCTTCTTTATAGTCCGGATCGTAGATTCGTTCACGCCATGCTGGCGCGCCAAATCAACCTGCCTTGTTCCTTTCTCCAACTCTTGGATGATGCTATACTTCACCTCGTAGCTTAAGGAACGTCGTGTCTTCTTTGGTTTAGTGCCGCTGGGTCCAGGTAAGGAAAGGTTTCTCTCTGGGGGTGGTGGTCCGGCGGAAGCCATTTTACGGAACAATGGATGCGCGTTAACACGGAGTGGCCTTGAGGGATGAGACTGTCGCGGCTAGGTCAAGCGTCGTCTCTCCTCCCTCCCTCCCTGCCCCGGGTGGACACGTCATAATACTTTAAGCCAATTACAGCTAGCAGCAGAGGAGGGTAGGGATGCATGGCCAATCACAGGTCTTGTACGTCATATGACGTCAGTGATAACGCAACAAAGACACACTGCGCAACCTTACCGCGCCGCTTGCCCAAGCGGAGGGAGGAGGAGGGAGGAGGAGGGAGAGGCAGGCAGGCGGGCAGGCGGGCGGCGCGTGGGGAAAATCTAAAAATAGCGTCGCGCCGGACACTCTCCGCGTAATGGCGTTCGCGACCGCGGAATGTGAAAATGTTAGGTTCTGGCAAGGCACCGCGTTAACGGTGAAACGCGGAATGCGGGACCGCTTAATGTGAGGACCAACTGTATGTATATATATATATATATATATATATATATATATATATATATATATATATATATATATATATATATATATATATATGTACAAAAAATAAATGTTAAATGAATTATTTATGGTGCATTAGGGTACTGGTCACTTCAGACACAAAGACGGGCTATAAATAGCCTTCTTTATCTCCCCTCCATCTCACCCTGAGCCAGAGGGAAGAGTCTTGGTAAATAACATTTGTTTGCTTATTTTCCATTTACTTGAAACAGATTTACCGAATTATTTGTTTATTTATTTAAAAGTCATTTACTGAATATTCTATGTAAAAAATAAATTTTAAATTAATTATTTATAGGAGATAAGTATTATGATCAGTAAATATATGGTATTACTGGCCACTTCAGACACAAAGACGGGATAAAAATAGCCCATCTCCCCCTCTTCTTACAGCTGCCAATGGGAAGGGTCTTGGTAATTAAATTTTATGTTTATTTTCATTGTTTGTCTAATTTATCATGTATCAAAGTTTTATTACTAAAAATTGTGTAGGTAGTAGGCAGCTACCAAACGGTAGATACTACCGCCTGGGAAGATATTGGAAGCATAATGTGTTGTCTAATGGTAGACCCTGCTGCCATATGGCATCACGAAAATTGTGACCAAGTCCCAGGTTCAGCGCTGACCTGACTTTCTGCCTCATTTACACACAATTGCAGTTTGAATTGTTCCTCTAACTTTGACAACACAACATACATACAGTATATTATGTCTCACTTTTGATCTTTTTTTTACTTTTTGTATTTATTTATGGTTAGTTACTTAAAATAAGGCCAATTCACTTCAAGTAATGGCATCAAATGTTACCAGCTGGTGTAGTGTAAACACTAGTGACGTTACTTAAGCGTCTGTATTTAACTGTCGGTAGTTTCAAGAATTAATGCAG
>NW_024723510.1:0-55524 GCF_018991925.1 Homarus americanus
TGAAGGGGTTCAGCCCTCACACGGGTCATGGCACTGAAGGGGTGCCCGGCCCTCACACCCCTGGTCGTCAGGCATAAAGGGTTGCCCGCCTCACCCCCGGTTCATGTCATGAAGGGGTGCCCGCCCTCACACCCGGGTCATGGTACTGGAAGGGTGCCCGGCCCTCACCGGTCCATGCACTGAAAGGTGCCCGGCCCTCATACCCCGGGTCATGAGAGGTGCCCGGCCCTAACACCCCGGTTCACAGCACTCTAGGGGTGCCCGGCCCTCACACCCCGTTTCATGGCACTGATGAGGTGTGGCCCTCACACCTCGGTTCATGTCACTGAAGGGGTTCCCGGCCCTCACACCCCTGGTCATGGCACTGGCGGTGCCGTGCCGTCACACCCTGGTCATAGACCTAAACGGGTTGCCGGCCCTCACACCGGGTCATGGGGCTGAAGGGGTGCCCAGCCTCACACCCCAGGTCATGGCACTGAAGGAGTGACCGGCCCTCACACCCGCGTCATGGCACTGAAAGGGTGCCGCCCATCCACTATGGGTCATGTCATTGAAGGGGTGCCCGGCCCTCACACCCCGGGTCATGTTACTGAAAGGGTGTCTGGCTCTCACACCCAGGGACATAGCACTGAAGGGGTTCGGCCCTCATACCCAGGGTCTCGGTGCTGGATGGGTGCCCGGCCGTTACCCGTTTCATGGCACGAAGGGTGCCCGGCCCCCACAACCCGGTTCATATCACTGAAGGGTGCCCGGCCCTCACACCCCGGTTCATGGAACTGAAGGGTGTCCGGCCCTCACACCGGGTCATGGTGCTGAAGGGTGACCAGCCCTCACCCGGGACATGGTGCTGAAAGGGTGCCCGGCCTCACACCCCGGGTCATGGCACTGATGAGGTGCCGGCCCCTCACCGTGGCCATATCACTGAAGGTTTGCCGTCCCTCATCCTGGTCATGTATGCCAAAGTGGTGCCCGGCCATCACACCCCGGGACATGGTTCTGAAAGGGTTCCGCCCTCATACCCCGGTCATGTCACTGAAGGGGTGCCGGCCCTCACACCCCGGTTCATGGAACTGAAGGGTGCCCGGACATCACACGGGTCATGTCACTGAAGGGGTGCCCGGTCCTCCACCCCTGGTTATAGACCTAAACGGGTGCCCGGCCCTCACACCGGGTCATGGCACTGAAAGGGTACGGCCCACACACCCAGGTCATGTCATTGAAGGGTGCCCTTATACCCGGGTCATGGTGCTAGAGGGGTGCTCGGCCTCACACCCGATTCATGGCACTGAAATCGAGCCCAGCCCTCACCGGTCATGGTGCTGAAGGGGTGCCCGGCCCTCACACCCGGGTCATGGCACTGAAGGAGTCACCGGCCCTCACACCCCGGGTCATGGCACTGAAGGTGCCCAGCACACACACCTCGGGTCATGTCTTTGAAGGGTGCCCGCCCTCACACCCAGGTCATGTCACTGAAAGGGTGCCCGGCTACCCGGGTCATGTCACTGGGGTGCCCGGCCCTCACGCAGGGTCATAGCACTGAAGGAGTGCCCGCCCTCATACCCCGTTTTGGTGCTGGAGGATGCCCGGCCCTCACACCCCCGATTCATGGAGCTAAATCGCGCCCGGCCCTCACACCTCGGGTCATGGTGAGGAAGGGGGTGGCCCTCACACCCCGGGTCATGGTGAGGGAGGTGCTGGCCCTCACACCCCGTTTCATGGCACTGAGGGGTAACCGGCCCTGATGCTGGTCATGTCACTGAACGGGTGCCCGGCCTCCACCCCGTTTCATGGCACTGAAGGGGTGCCCGCCCCTGACGCCCGGGTCATGTCACTGAAGGGGTTCCCGGCCTCACACCCCGGGTCATCTCACTGAAGGGGTGCGGCCTCACAACCCGTTTCATGGCACTGAAGGGGTTCCCGGCTCTCACACCCAGGGCATGGCAATGAAGGTGTGCACCGGCCCTCACACTCGTTGTCATAGACCTAAACGGGTGCCCGGCCATCACCCCGGGTCATAGGGCTGAAGGGGTGCCCGGCCTTCACACCCCGTTTAATGGCACTGAAGGGTGCTGGGACCTGACGCCCCGGGTCACGTCACTAAAGGTTCCCGCACTCACACCCGGGTCATGGAACTGGCGGTGCCCGGCCGTCACACCCTTGGACATGGCACTGAAGGTGTGCCCGGCCCTCACACCCCTTGACATAGACCTAACCGGGTGCCCGGCCATCACACCCCGGGTCATGGGGATGAAGGAGTGACAGGCACTCACGGTTCATGGCACTGAAAGGGTGCCCGGCCCTCACAACGCGGATCATGGCACTGAAGGAGTGACCGGCACTGACACCCCGGGTCATGGCACTGAAAAGTGCCAGCCCACACACTCCGGGTCATGTCATTGAAGGGTGCCCGGCCCTCACACCCGGGTCATGTCAGTGAAGGTGCCGGCCCTCACACCACGGTCATAGCACTGAAGGGGTGCCCAGCCCTCATTCCCCAGGTCATGGTGCTGGAGGGTGCGGCCTTCACACCCCGTTTCATGGAACTGAAGAGTGCCGCCCTCACACCGGTTCATGGCACTGAAGGTGCCCGCCCTCACACCCCGGATCATGGCATTGAAGGGTGCCCGGCCATCACACTCCGGGTCATGGTGCTGGAGGGTGCCCGGCCCTCACACCCAGGGTCATATCACTAACGGGGTGCCCGGCCCTCACACCCAGGTCATGGGGTTGAAGGCGGTTCCCGTGCTCACACCACGGGTCATAGAGCTGAAGGGGTGCCCGGCCATCACATCTAGATTCATGGCACTCAAAGGGTGCCCGGCCCTCATACCCCATGTCATGTGAAGGGGTGCCCGCCCTAACACCCGTTCACAGCACTGTGGGTGCCCGGCCCTCACACCCCGTTCATGGCACTGATGGGGTGCCCGGCCCTCACACCCCGGTTCATAGCTCTGTAGGGTGCCCGGCCCCTCACACCCCGTTTCGCACTGAAGGATTCCGCCCTCACACCCCGACTCATGGCACTGAAGGGTGCCCGGCCCTGACGCCCCAGGTCATGTCACTGAAGGGTTCCGCCATCACACGGGTCATGGCACTGAAAGGAGGCCCGCCCACACACCCCGGGTCATGTCATTGAAGGGGTGCCCGGCCCTCATACCTGGGTCGTGGTGCTGGAGGGGTGCCGGACCTCACCCGATTCTGGCACTGAAATCGAGCCCGGCCCTCACACCCCGGGTCATGGTGCTGAGGGTTGCCCGGCCCTACACACCGGGTCATGGCACTGAAGGAGGTGACCGGCCCTCACCCCGGTTCATGGCACTGAAAGGGTGCGGCCCACACACTCCAGGTTCATGTCTTTGAAGGGGTTCCTGCACTCACACGGGTCATGGAACTGAAGCGGTGCCAGCCGTCACACCCTTGGACATGGCACTGAAGGTGTGCCCGGCCCTCACACCCCTTGTCATGAACCCTAAACGGGTGCCCGGCACATCACACCCGGGTCATGGGGCTGAAGGAGTGAGCACTCACACCCGTTCATGGCACTGAAAGGGTGCCCGGCCCTCCACCCCGGATCATGGCACTGAAGGTGACCGGCACTGACACCCCGGGTCATGGCACTGAAAGGGTGCCCGGCCCACACCTCGAGGTCATGTCATTGAAGGTGCCGCCCATCCACTACGGGTCATATCATTGAAGGGTGCCCGGCCCTCACACCCCGGGTCATGTCAATGAAAGGGTGCCCGGCCCTCACACCATGGGTCATTGCACTGAAGGGGTGCCTGGCCCTCTTCCCCGGGTCATGGTGCTGGAGGGGTGCCCGGCCTTCACACCCCGTTTCATGGAACTGAAGTGCCCGGCCCTCACACACCGGTTCATGGCACTGAAGGGGTGCCCGCCCTCACACCCCGGATCATGGCATTGAAGGGGTGCCCGGCCATCACCTCGGGTCATGGTGCTGGAGGGTGCCCGGCCCTCACACCCAGGGTCATATCACTAAAGTGCCTGGCCCACACCCCGGGTCATGGACCTAAAGGGGTGCCGGCCCTCACACCCCAGGTCATGGGTTGGCGGTTCCCGTTGCTCACACCACGGGTCATAGAGCTGAAGGGTGCCCGGCCATCACATCAGATTCATGGCACTCAAAGGGTGCCCGGCCCTCATACCCCATGTCATGTGAAGGGTGCCCGGCCTAACACCCGGGTTCACAGCACTTTAGGGTGCCCGGCCTCACACCCTGTTTCATGGCACTGATGGGGTGCCCGGCCCTCACACCCCGGTTCATGGCACTGAAGGGGTGCCCTACTGACGCCCGGTCGTGTCACTGAAGGGGTTCCCGGCCTACACCCCGGTCAGCACTGAAAGGGGCCAGCCCACACCCCGGGTCATGTCATTGAAGGGGTGCCCGGCCCTCATACCCTGGGTCATGGTGTTGGAGGGATGCCTGGACCTCACACCCCGATTCTTGCACTGAAATCAGGCCTGGCCCTCACACCCCGGGTCAGGTGCTGAAGGGTTGCCCGGCCCTCAGACCCCGGGTCATGGCACTGAAGGGTGACCGGCCCTCACACCCCGGTTCATGGCATAAGGGTGCCCGGCCAACACACTCAGGTTCATGTCATTGAAGGGTTCCCTTTCCTCACACCCCGGTCATGTCACTGAAATGGTGCCGGCCATCACACCCGGTCATGGTGTTGAAGGTTGCCCGCCCTCACACCCGGGTCATGGCACTGAAGGGTGACCGGCCCTCACACGGGTCATGGCACTGAAAGGGTGCCCGGCCCACACCTCCAGGTTCATGTCATTGAAGGGGTTCCTGTCCTCACACCCCGGGTCATGTCACTGGAACGGTGCCCGGCCCTCACACCCCGGGTCATAGCACTGAAGGGGTGCCCGGCCTCACACCCGGGTCATGGTGCTGGAGGTGCCCGGCCCTGACACCCGGTTCATGTCCTGAAGGGGTACCCGGTCCTCACACCCCGGGTCATGGCACTGAAAGGGTGCCCGGCCCACACCTCCAGGTTCATGTCATTGAAGGGGTTCCTGTCCTACACCCCGGGTCATGTCACTGAACGGTGCCCGGCCTCACCCCGATTCATGGCACTGAAATCATGCCCAGCCCTCACACCCCAGGTCAGGTGCTGAAAGGTGCCCGGCCCTCACACCCCGATTCATGGCACTGGTGCTGCCCTCACACCCCGGGTCATGTGAAGGGTGCCCGCGCCCCTAACACCACGGTTCACAGCACTCTAGGGGTGCCCGGCCTGACGCCCGGGTCATGTCACTGAAGGGGTTCCGCCCTCACACCCGGGTCATGGCACTGAAGTGGTGCCGTGCCGTCACACCCCTGGTCATAGCCTAAACGGGTTGCGGGCCCTCACCCGGGTCATGGGCCTGAAGGCCAGGCCCTCACACGGGTCATGGCACTGAAGGAGTGACCGGCACTCACACCGGGTCAGCACTGAAAGGTGCCGGCCCATCCACTACGGGTCATATCATTGAAGTGTGTGCCCGGCCCTCACACCCCTGGTCATGTCACTGAAAGGTGCCCGGCTCTCACACCCAGGAGATAGCACTGAAGGGGTTCCCGGCCCTCATACCGGGTCACGGTGCTGGAGGGGTGCCGTCCGTTACACCCGTTTCATGGCACTGAAAGGGTGCCCAGCCCCCAGTTTATGTCACTGAAGGGTGTCCGGCCCTCACACCCGGTTCATGGAACTGAAGGGGTGCCGGCCCTCACACCCGGGTCATGGTGCTGAAGGGTGCCGGCCCTCACACCCGGGACATGGTGCTGAAAGGGTGCCCGGCCCTCACCCCGGGTCATGTCACTGAAGGTTACCCGGCCCTCACACCCCGGTTCATGGCACTGATGAGGTGCGGGCCCTCACACCCGTGGCCATGGCACTGAAGGTTTGCCGTCCCTCATTCCTGGTCATGGTAAAGTGGTGCCGGCCCTACACCCCGATTCATGGCACTGAAAGGGTGCCTGGCCCTCACCCCCGGGCCATGGTTCTGGAGGGGTCTCGGCCTGACACCCCGGGTCATGACTGAAGGGGTGCCCGGCCCTCACACCCGGGCCATGGTGCTGGAGGTGCCCTGCCATCACATACCGGGTCATGGAACTGAAGGGGTTCCGGACATCACACCCAGGGTCATGTCACTGAAGGGGTGCACGGCCTCACACCCCGGGTTATGGACCTAAAAGTGCAGGCCGTCACACCTGGCCATGGCACTGAAGGTGTGGCAGTCCTCACACTGGTTATAGACCTAAACGGTGCGGCCCTCACACGGGTCATGGCACTGAAAGGGTACCCGGCCCACACACCGGGTCATGTCATTGAAGGGTGCCCGGCCATATACCCCGGGTCATGGTGGTAGAGGGTGCTCGGCCCTCCACCCCGATTCTTGGCACTGAAATCGAGCCCAGCCCTCATACCGGGTCATGGTGCTGAAGAGGTGCCCGGCCCTCCCACCGGGTCATGGCACTGAAAGGTCACCGGCCTCCACGGGTCATTGCACTGAAAGGGTGCCCGCACACACACTCTGGGTCATGTCTTTGAAGGGGTGCCTGCCCTCACACCAGGTCATGTCCTGAAAAGGGTGCCCGGCCCTCACACGGGTCATGTCACTGAGAAAGGTGCCCGGCCCTCACACGCCGGGTCATAGCACTGAAGGGGTGCCCGGCCCTCATACCCCGTTTTTGGTGCTGGAGGGATGCCTGGCCCTCACACCCCGATTCATGGAACTGAAATCGCGCCCGCCCTCCACCACCCCGGGTCATGGTTAGGAAAGGTCCCCGGCCCTCACACCCCGGGTCATGGTGAGGAAGGGGTGCCCGGCCCTCACACCCCGTTTCATGGCACTGGAAGGGGTAACCAGCCCTGATGCCCCGGGTCATGTCATGAACGGGTGCCCGGCCCTCACACCCCCGTTTCATGGCACTGAAGTGGTGCCCGGCCTGACGTCCAGGGTCATAGCACTGAAGGAGTGCCTGGCCCTCATACCCCGTTTTTTTGGTGCTGGAGGTGCCCAGCCCTCACACCCCGATTCATGGGAGCTAAAATCGCGCCAGGCCCTCACACCGGGTCATGGTGGAGAAGGGTGCCTGGCCCTCACACCCCGGGTCATGGTGAGGGAGGGGTGCACTGCCCTCTACCCCGTTTCATGGCACTGGGGTAACCGGCCCTGATGCCCCGGGTCTAATCACTGAACGGGTGCTACGGCCTCACACCCCGCTTCATGGCACTGAAGGGTGCTGGCCTGACGCGGGTCATGTCACTGAAGGTTCCCGCCCTCACACCCCGGGTCATCTCACTGAAGGGGTGCCCGGCCCTCACAACCCGTTTCCATGGCACTGAAGGGGTTCCGGCTCTCTCACACCCAGGGGCATGGCAATGAAGGTGCACCGGCCCTCACTCGTTGTCTAGACTGCAAGGGTGCCCAGCCATCGCACCCCGGGTTCATAGGGCTCTGAAGGGTGCCCGGCCTTCACACCCGTTTAATGGCACTGAAGGGGTTGCTGGGACCTGACGCCCGGTCACGTCACTAAGGTTCCCGGCACTCACACCCGGGTCATGGAACTGAGCGGTGCCCGGCCGTCACACCCTTGGACATGGCACTGAAGGTGTGCCCGGCCCTCACACCCCTTGACATGAACCTAACCGGGTGCCCGGCCATCACACCCGGGTCATGGGATGAAGGTGACAGGCACTCACACCCCGGTTCATGGCACTGAAAGGGGTGCCCAGCCCTCACAACGGGATCATGGCACTGAAGGGTGACCGGCACTGACACCCGGGTCATGGCACTGAAAGTGCCCGGCCACACACTCCGGGTCATGTCATTGAAGGGGTGCCCGGCCCTCACACCCGGGTCATGTCAGTGAAAGGGTGCCCGGCCCTCACACCACGGGTCATAGCACTGAAGGGTGCCCAGCCCTCATTCCCCGGGTCATGGTGCTGGAGGGTGCCCGGCCTTCACACCCGTTTCATGGAACTGAAAAGAGTGCCCGGCCCTCACACACCGGTTCATGGCACTGAAGGGGTGCCGGCCTCCACCCCGGATCATGGCATTGAAGGGGTGCCCCAGCCATCACACCTCCAGGTCATGGTGCTGGAGGGGTGCCCGCCCTCACACCCAGGGTCATATCACTAACAGGGTGCTGGCCCTCACACCCCAGGTCATGGGGTTGAAGCGGTTCCGTGCTCACACCACGGGTCATAGAGCTGAAGGGGTGCCCGGCCATCACATCTAGATTCATGGCACTCAAAGGGTGCCCGGCCTCTATACCCCATGTCATGTGAAGGGGTGCCCGCCCTAACACCAGTTCACAGCACTGTAGGGGTGCCCGGCCTCACACCCCGTTTCATGGCACTGATGGGGTGCCCGGCCCTCACCGGTTTCATAGCTCTGTGGGTGCCCGGCCCTCACACCCGTTTCATGGCACTGAAGGAGGTTTCCGGCCCTCACACCCCGACTCATGGCACTGAAGGGGTGCCCGGCCCTGACGCCCCAGGTCATGTCACTGGAAGGGGTTCCAGCCATCACACCCCGGGTCATGGCACTGAAAGGAGGCCCGGCCCACACACCCCGGGTCATGTCATTGAAGGGTGCCCGGCCCTCATACCCTCGGTCGTGGTGCTGGAGGGGTGCCTGGACTCACACCCCGATTCTTGGCACTGAAATCGAGCCCGGCCCTCACACGGGTAATGGTGCTGAAGGGTTGCCCGGCCCTTACACCGGGTCATGGCACTGAAGGAGTGACCGGCCCTCACACCCCGGTTCATGGCACTGAAAGGGTGCCCGGCCCTCCAGGTTCATGTCTTTGAAGGGGTTCCCGGCACTCACACGGGGTCATGGAACTGAAGCGGTGCCCGGCCGTCACACCCTTGACATGGCACTGAAGGTGTGCCCGGCCCTCACACCCCTCATAGACCTAAACGGGTGCCCGGCCATCACCCCGGGTCATGGGGCTGAAGGAGTGACAGGCACTCACACCCCGGTTCATGGCACTGAAAGGGTGCCCGCCCTCACACCCCGGATCATGGCACTGGGTGAGCGGCACTGACACCGGTCATGGCACTGAAAGGGTGCCCGGCCCACACACTCCGGGTCATGTCATTGAAGGTGCCCGGCCCATCCACTACGGGTCATATCATTGAAGGGGTGCCCGGCCTCACACCCCGGGTCATGTCAATGAAAGGGTGCCCGGCCCTCACCATGGGTCATTGCACTGAAGGGGTGCCTGGCCCTCATTCCCCGGGTCATGGTGCTGGAGGGTGCCCGGCCTTCACACCCCGTTTCATGGAACTGAAAGAGTGCCCGGCCCTCACACACCGGTTCATGGCACTGAAGGGGTGCCCGGCCCTCACACCCGGATCATGGCATTGAAGGGGTGCCCGGCCATCACCTCCGGGTCATGGTGCTGGAGGGGTGCCCGGCCCTCACACAGGGTCATATCACTAAAGGGTGCCTGGCCCTCACACCCCGGGTCATGGACCTAAAGGGGTGCCGGCCCTCACACCCCAGGTCATGGGTTGAAGCGGTTCCGTGCTCACACCACGGGTCATAGAGCTGAAGGGGTGCCCGGCCATCACATCAGATTCATGGCACTCAAGGGTGCCCGGCCCTCATACCCCATGTCATGTGAAGGGGTGCCTGGCCCTAACACCCGGGTTCACAGCACTTTAGGGCGGCCCTCACACCCCCGTTTCATGGCACTGATGGGGTGCCGCCCTCACACCCCGGTTCATGGCACTGAGGGGTGCCTGCACTGACGCCCCGGTCGTGTCACTGAAGGGGTTCCCGGCCTAACACCCCGGTCATGGCACTGAAAGGGGGCCGGCCCCTCCCCAGGTCATGTCATTGAAGGGGTGCCCGGCCCTCATACCCTGGGTCATGGTGTTGGAGGGATGCCCGGACCTCACCCGATTCTGGCACTGAAATCGAGCCCGGCCCTCACACCCCGGGTCATGGTGCTGAAGGGTTGCCCGGCCCTCAGACCCCGGGTCATGGCACTGAAGGAGTGACCGGCCCTCCACCCCGGTTCATGGCACTTAAAGGGTGCCCGGCCAACACACTCCAGGTTCATGTCATTGAAGGGTTCCCTTTCCTCACACCCGGGTCATGTCACTGAAATGGTGCCCGGCCATCACACCCGGGTCATGGTGTTGAAAGGTTGCCCGGCCCTCACACCCCGGGTCATGGCACTGAAGGTGACCGGCCCCTCACCCGGTCATGGCACTGAAAGGGTGCCCGGCCCACACACTCCAGGTTCATGTCATTGAAGGGTTCCTGTCCTCACGGGTCATGTCACTGGAACGGTGCCCGGCCCTCACACCCCGGGTCATAGCACTGAAGGGGTGCCCGGCCCTCACACCCCGGGTCATGGTGCTGGAGGGGTGCCCGGCCCTGACACCCCGTTCATGTCACTGAAGGGTACCTGGTCCTCACACACCCGGGTCATGGCACTGAAAGGGTGCCCGGCCCACACACTCCAGGTTCATGTCATTGAAGGGTTCCCTGTCCTCACACCCCGGTCATGTCACTGAAACGGTGCCCGGCCCTCACACCCCGATTCATGGCACTGAAATCATGCCCAGCCCTCACACCCCGGGTCATGGTGCTAGTGGTGCCCGGCCTCACACCCCTGATTCATGGCACTGAAGGGGTGCCCTGCCTCACACCCCGGTCATGTGAAGGGGTGCCCGCCTAACACCACGGTTCACAGCACTTAGGGGTGCCCGGCCCCTGACGCCCGGTCATGTCACTGAAGGGTTCCCGGCCTCACACCCCGGGTCATGGCACTGAAGTGGTGCCGTGCTGCCACACCCCTGGTCATAGACCCAAACGGGTTGCGGGCCCTCACACCCGGTCATGGGCCTGAAGGGGTACCTGCCTCACACCCCGGGTCATGGCACTGAAGGAGTGACGGCACTCACACCCCGGGTCATGGCACTGAAAGGGTGCCCGGCCCATCCACTACGGGGGTCATATCATTGAAGTGTGCCCGGCCCCCACACCCCTGGTCATGTCACTGAAAGGGTGCCCGGCTCACACCCAGGAGATAGCACTGAAGGGGTTCCTGCCCTCATACCCCGGGTCACGGTGCTGAGGGGTGCCCGTCCGTTACACCTGCTTTCATGGCACTGAAAGGGGTGCCCGGCCCCACACCCCGGTTTATGTCACTGAAGGGGTGTCCGGCCCCACACCCCGGTTCATGGAACTGAAGGTGCCTGCCCTCACACACCGGGTCATGGTGCTGAAGGGGTGCCTGGCCCTCCACACCCCGGGACATGGTGCTGAAAGGGTGCCCGGCCCTCACACCTGGGGTCATGTCACTGAAGGTTACCCGCCCTCACACCCCGGTTCATGGCACTGATGAGGTGCTGGCCTCACACCTGTGGCCATGGCACTGAAGGTTTGCCTGTCCTCATTCCTGGTCATGTACTTAAAGTGGTGCCCGGCCCTACACCCCTGATTCATGGCACTGAAGGGGTGCCTGGCCTCACACCGGGCCATGGTTCTGGAGGTCTCCGGCCCTGACACCCCTGGTCATGACACTGAAGGGGTGCCCGGCCTCACACCCCGGGCCATGGTGCTGGAGGGTGCCTGCCATCACATACTGGTCATGGAACTGAAGGGGTTCCCTGGACATCACACCCAGGGTCATGTCACTGAAGGTGCACGGCCTCACACCCCGGGTTATGGGACTTGAAAGGGTGCGAGGTCGTCACACCCTGGCCATGGCACTGAAGGTGTGCCCGGTCCTCACACCCCTGGTAGTAGACCCAAACGGGTGCCTGGCCCTCACACCGGGTCATGGCACTGAAGGGTACCCGGCCCACACCCCTGGGTCATGTCATTGAAGGGTGCCTGCCCTTATACCCGGGTCATGGAGGTGAGGGGTGCTCGGCCCTCACACCCCATTCTGGCACTGAAATCGAGCCCAGCCCCTCATACCCCGGGTCATGGTGCTGAAGGGTGCCCGGCCTCACACCCCGGGTCATGGCACTGAAGGAGTCACCGGCCTCACACCACGGGTCATGGCACTGAAAGGTGCCCGGCACACACACCTGGGTCATGTCTTTGAAGGGGTTGCCCACCGGATGGGTCACGCTCGCACTGGGTCCGCCGGTCTGAGTGCCCGGCCCTCACACACCCGGGTCATGTCACTGAGGGTGCCCGGCCCTCACACCCAAGTGTCACTGAAAGGGTGCCCGGCCTCACACGCCGGGTCATAGCACTGAAGGGGGCCCGCCCTCACCCTCTGTTTGCTGGAGGATGCCTGGCCTCACACCCCGATTCATGGAACTAAAATCGCGCCCGGCCCTCACACCCGTGGCAGGAGGAAGGTGCCCGGCCTCACCCCGGGTGCGGTGAGGAGGGGTGCCTGGCCCTCACACACCGTTTCATGTCACTGAAGGGGTTCCCGCCTCACACCCCGGGTCATTCACTGAAGGGGCGCCTGACCCCACAACCCGTTTCATGGCACTGAAGGGGGTTCCCGCTCACACCCCGGTCATCGGTACTGAAGCCCGCCGTCACACCCTGGAAATGCAATGAAAGGTGACCGCCCTCACACCCGTTGTCATAGACCTAAACGGGTGTCCAGCAGTCATCGCACCGGGTCATAGGGCTGAAGGTGCCTGGCCTTCACACCTGTAATGGCACTGAAGGGGTGCTGGGACCTGACGCCCGGTCCGTCACTGAAGGGTTCCCACCCTCACCCCGGGTCAGGAACTGGCGGTGCCCGGCCGTCACACCTTGGACATGGCACTGAAGGAGTGCCCGCTCATCTCTTTAAGACTCCAAACGGGTGCCCGGCCATCACACCCGGGTCATGGGGGAAGGAGGACAGGAACTACACCCTGGTCTGGTACTGAAAGGGTGCCCGGCCCTCACCCTGGATCATGGCACTGAAGGGTGACCGGCACCCCACCCCTGGGTCATGGCACTGAAATGGTGCCCGGCCCTCACACCACGGGTCAGCACTGAAGGGTGCCCGGCCATCACACCCGGATCATGGCATATGGGTGCCCGGCCATCACACCTGTGGGTCAGGTGCTGGAGGGGTGTCCAGGCCTCACACCGCGGTCTATCACTGGTGGGTACCTGGCCCTCACACCCCGGGTCATGATCTTAAAGGTGCTCCGGCCTCACACCCCCAGGTCATGGGGTTGAAGCGTTTCGGTGCTCACACCACAGGTCATAGAGCTGAAAGGCTTGTGGGCCATCACATCCATTCATGGCACTGAAAGGTGCCGCCTCATACTCCATGTCATGGAAGGGTGGCCCTAACACCCTTAGTTCACAAGCACTGTAGGTGCCGGCCTCACAACCCGCTTTCATGGCACTGATTGCCTGGCCCTCACACCCGGTTCATAGCTCTGTAGGGTGCCCGCCCTCACACCCCTGTTTCATGGCACTGAAGGATTGCCCGCCTCACACCCCTGACTCATGGCACTGAAGGGGTGCCAGCCCCTGACGCCCCAAGGTCATGTCACTGAAGGGTCCGGCCCTCACACCCCGGGCTGCGTCATTGAGGGTGCCCACCATACCCCGGGTCATGGCTGGGAGGGGTGCCTGGACCTCACAACCCTGATTCCTGGCACTGAATGAGCCCGGCCTCACACCTCTGGTCATGAAGAGAAGGTTGCCTGGCCATCACACCGGTCGTGGCATTGAAGGAGGACCGGCCCTCACACCCCGGTTCTGGCCTGAAAGCCTGGCCCACACATCTGTCTGTTGAAGGGTTCTCTTCTCACACCCAGGGTCATGTCACTGAAATGGTGCCCGGACCTCACCCCTGGGTCATGTCTTTGAAGGTGCACGCCCTCATACCCTCGGGTCATGGTGCTGGAGCGATGCCGGCCCTCACACCCCGATTCATGGAACTAAAATCGAGCCCTCACACCCGGGTCATGGTGCTGAAGGTGCCCGCCTCACACCCCTGCTTCGCACTGAAGGGTTGCCCGGCCCTGACGCCCGGGTCATCTCACTGAAGGTGCCTGGCCTCACACCCTGTTTCCATGGCACTGAAGGGGTTCCCGGCACTCACACCCCGGGTCATGGAACTGAAGGAGTGACCGGCACTGACACCCCGGTTGGCACTGAAAGGTTGCCCGCCCACACACTCCGGTCATGTCATTGAAGGGTGCCCGGCCCTCACACCCTGGTCAAGGTCAAGAAAGGGTGCCCGGCCTCACACCCTCTGTTTCATGGAACTGAAAGAGTGCCTGGCCTCACACACCGGGTTCATGGCACTGGAGGGGCCCGGCCTCACACCCTGTCATGAACTGAAAGAGTGCCCGCCCTCACACACCGGTTCATGGCATTGAAGGGGTGCCCATCACACCTGGGTCATGGTGCTGAGGGGTGCCTGGCCCTCACACCGGGGTCATATCACTAAAGGGGTACCTGGCCTCACACCCCGGTGATGACCTAAAGGTGCCTGGCCCTCACACCCCAGGTCATGGGGTTGAAGTGGTTCGCGCTCACACCACGGGTCATAGAGCTGGAGAGTCTCCATCACGACCCATTCATGCGCACTCAAAGGTGCCCGGCCCTCATACCCCATGGTCATGTGAAGGGGTGCCCGGCCCTAACACCCGGTTCACAGCACTGTAGGGGTGCCTGGCCTCACACCTGCTGGTGATTGATGGGGTGCCCGGCCCTCACACCCCGGTTCATAGCCTGTAGGGGTTCCTGGCCCTCACACCCTGTTTCATGGCACTGAAGGAGGCCCGGCCTCCTCACCCCTGCCTATGGCACTGAAGGATCGGCCCTGACGCCTTTGAGGCATGTCACTGAAGTTCCTGGCCTCACACCCTGGGTCATGGCACTGAAGGGGGTGGCCCACACCACCCTGTGTAGTCATTGAAAGGGTGCTCGCCTCATACCCTGGGTCATGGTAGCTGGAGGTGCCGGACCTCACACCTGCCACTGAATGAGCCTGCCTCACACCCCTGGGTCATGGCACTGAAGGAGGACTGCCTTCACCCCGGGTTCATGGCACTGAAAGGGTGCCCGGCCCACACACTCCAGGTTCATGTCATTGAAGGGGTCTTTCTCACACCATGGTCATGTCACTGAAATGGTGCCCGGCCACACACCCCGGGTCATGGTGTGAAAGGCTGCCTGGCCCCTCACACCCCGGGTCATTGTATGAAGGAACGGCCTCACACCCCGGGTCATGGCACTGAAAGGTGCCCGGCCCACACTCCAGGTTCATGTCATTGAAGGGGTTCCTGTCCTCACACCCTGGGTCATGTCACTGAAACGGTGCCTGGCCCTCACACCCTGGCACTGAGCACTAAAGGGGTGCCCGGCCCTCACACCCCTGGGTCAGCATGAAAGGGTGCTGGGCCTCACCCCAATTCATGTAATTGAAATCATGCCCAGCCTCACCCCCGGGTCATGGTGCTAAGGTGCCCGGCCTCACACCCCGGCACTGAAGGGGTGCCCTGCCCTCACACCCGGGTCAGAAGTCGGCCCCAACACCCCGGTTCACAGCACTCTAGTGCCCGGCCCTCACACCCCTGTTTCATGGCACTGATGGGTGCCTGCCCCCACCCGCTGCCTTTGCACTGAAGGGGGTGCCCGGCCCTGACGCCCGGGTCATGTCACTGAAGGTCCCTGCCTCCACACCCTGCATGGTGGTGTTGCTGCTGTCACACCCTGGCCTCATAGGACCTAAACGGGTTGCTGGCCTCACACCCCAGGCCAGGTGCGGAGGAGTGCCCTGCCCTCACACCCCGGTCATGTCACTGAAGGGTGCCCGCCTCACACTCCAGTTCATGGCACTGAAGGGGTGCCTGCCTCACACCCCGGCTGCTGAGGGGTGCCCTCTCACACCCGGGTCATGTCACTGAAAGGTGCCCACCACTCCGGGGTCATGGCACTGAAGGGGTGCCTGGCCCTCACACCCTGCATGGTGCTGGAGGGTGCCCTGCCCTCACACCCTGGGTCATGTCACTGAAAGGGGTGCCCGCCTCACACCGTGTCTATGGCACTGAGTGGTGCCCCACCACACCCCTGGTCATCGTGCTGGAGGTGTCCTGCCTCACACCCCGGGTCATGTCACTGAAAGGGTGCCCGGCCCTCACACTGGGTCATCATGGCACTAGCATGGCCTCACACCCCGGGTCATGCTGGGAGGGTGCCTGCCCTGACAACCTGGGGTCATGAAGGTGCCCGCCCCACCCAGGTTCATAAAACTGAAAGGGGTATCCGGCCTCACACCCCGGGTCATGTCACTGAAGGGGTGCCCGGCCTCACTCTCCGGTTAGCACTGAAGGGGAGCCCGGCCCTCACACCCCGGATCATGGCACTGAAGGGATGCCCGGCCCTCACATCCCGGACATAGTGCTCATAAGCTCCGGCCCTCACACCCCAGGTCATGTCACACTGAAAGGGTGCCCGGCCTCACACCCTTGGTCATGTCACTGAAGGTGCCTGGCCCTCACACACCGGTTCATAGCACTGTAGGGGTTCTGCTCCCACACCCTGTTTCATGACACTGAAGGGGTGCCTGGCCCCAACACCAGGGTCTTGCCACTATGGGTGCCCCCTGACACTCAGGTGGTAATTGGAGGGGTGCACGCCCCACACCCGGTGCCCGGCCTCACACCTTGTTCAAAGCACTGTATGGGTGCCCGCACTCACACCCCGGGTCATGTCACTGAAGGCTCAGCTCTCACACCTGGTCATGGCATTGAAGGTGCCTGGCCCAACACCCTGTTCATGTCACTTGGTGCCTGGCCTCACACCCTGGGTCATGTCACTGAAGCAATGCCCTCACACTGGATCATAGCACTGATACAGCCCGCCTCACACCCCGGGCATTGTGGAGGGGTGACCGGCCCTCACACCCCTGATTCATTGCACTGGGAGGTCCTGCCTCACACCCCAGGTCATGTGAAGGGGTGCCTGGCCTCACCCTGGTCACAGTACTGTAGGTGCCTGGCCCCTCCCCGTTTATGTCACTTGAGGGTGCCCGGCCTCACCCCGGCTCATGGCACTGAAGGTGCCCGGCCGTCACACCCCTGGTCATGGCACTCAGTGTGCCCGGCCCTCACACCCCTGGCTATAGACATAAACGGGGTGCCCGGCCCTCACCCCTGGGTCATAGCACTGGGGTGCCTGGCCCACACCCCGGGTTCATGGCACTGAAGGTGCCCGGCCCTCTCACTCCTGGGGTCATGGTGGTAGGTGCCTGGCCCTCACACCTGTTCAATGGCACAAATGAGCCCGCCTCCCACACCCCGGGTCATGGCACTGAAGGGGTGCCAGGCCCTCACACCCCGGTTCATGGCACTGAAGGGGTGCCCGCCCTCACACCCCGGGTCATGTGAAGGGGTGCCCGACCTCACACCCCTGTTCATGCATAGCGCCCTGGGCCCCTACATCCTGTTTCTCATGGCACTGAAGGTGTGGGCCTCATACCCCGGTTCATGACTCTGAAGGGTGCCCGCCCTCACACTCCGGGAAATGGTGCTGGAGGTGCCCGGCTCACACCCAGGGTCATGGACCGGTGCCTGGCCCTAAAACCCCAGGTCATGGAGTTGAAGTTCCGGCCCTCACACCACGGGTCATGGAGCCGAGGGTGCCCGGCCGTCACACCCCGGTCACACTGGAAGCGGTGGCTGTCACACTGGCCGCACACGTGGCAATGGCCCGGAGAGTCGTGCAACAGAACGGTACCTGGCCCACACACCCCGGGTCATGTCATTGAAGGGTCTGCCCTTATACCTGGGTCATGGTGGTTGAGGGTGCTTCCGGCTCACACCCCGATTCATGGCACTGAAATGAGCCTGGCTCTCACATCCCGGGGTCATGGTGCTGAAGGGGTGCTCGGCCCTCCCCAGGGTTATGGCACTGAAAGTGCCCTGGCCCCACTCCGGTCATGTCATTGAAGGGGTCCCTGGCCCTCACACCCGGGTCATCACTGAAGTCCAGCCCTCACACCCCGGTCATAGCACTGAAGGGGTGCCTGCTATATCCTGAGTAGTTGTTCCGAGGATGCCCGGCCTCACACCTGATTCATGGAACTAAAATCGAGCCTGGCCCTCATACCCCGGATTATGGTGCTGAAGGGTGCCCCCCCTCACACCCTGTTTAATGGCACTGAAGGGGTGCTGGGCCTGACGCCCTGGGTCATGTCACTGAAGGGATTCTGCCTCACACCCCGGGTCATAGCAGCTGAAGGGGTGCCTGCCCTCATATCCCGGGTAATGGTGCTCGAGGATGCCCGGGCCTCACCCCTGATTCATGGAACTAAAATGAGCCCGGCCCTCACACCCCCGGGTCATGTCAAGAAAGGGTGCCCGGCCTACACCACGGGTCATAGAACTGAAGGGGTGCCCGGCCCCATACCCCAGGTCATGGTGCTGGAGGTGCCGGCCTTCACACCTCGTTTCATTGCACTGGTGCCCGGACCTCACACCCCGGTCTATGGCACTGAAGGTTTGCCCTCCTCTCCACCCCGGTTCATGGAACTGAAGGGGTGCCTGGCCCTCACACACCGGGTCATGGTGCTGAAGCCCGGCCCTCACACCCCGGGTCATGGTGCTGAAAGGGTGCCCGGCCACACCCGTGGCCATTGCACTGAAGGTTTGTCCTGGCCTCACACCCTTTGTCATGTACCTAAAGTGGTGTTCGGCCCTACACCCCGATTCATGGCACTGAAAGGTGCCTGCCTCACACCCGGGCCATGGTTCTGGAAGGTTCTGCCCTGACACCCATGACACTGAAGGGTGCCCACCTCACACTCCCTGGTGCACCCATGCCCACCCCGGGCCATGGTGCTGGAGGGTTCACATCGGGTCATGGAGCTGACGGGGGTGCTGCACCCGGGTCATGTCAATAAAAGGTGAACATCACACCCCGGTCATGGAGCTGTGTTGCCCGCCCTCACCCCCCCAGGTCATGGGTTGAAGCGGTTCCCGGCCCCACACGGGTCATGGAGCTGGAAGGAGCCCGGCCGTCAGGGTCAGGCACTGAAGCGATGCCCAGCCTCACACCCCGGTCATGGCTTGAAAGGTGCCAGCCCTCACACCCGTGTCATGTGAAGGGGTGCCGGCCGTCACACACCCGGTTTATAGCTCTGTAGGTGCCCTTCCCTCACCTGTCAGGTACTGAAGAGTTGCCCGGCCCCCAAACCCCAAGGCCTGCAGGTTCCACCTTGGGACGCCCGGGTCATGTCACTGAAGGGGTTCCTGGCCGTCATACCAAGGGTCATGGCACTAAGGTGCCCGCCGTCACACCCTGGCTATGGCACTGAAGGTGTGCCCTGCCTCACACCCCTGGTCATAGACTCCAATGGGTGCCTGCCTCACACCTGGAAGGCTGAAGGGGTGCCCAGCCCTCAGACCCCAGTTCATAGCACCGAAAGGGTGCCCGTCCCCACCACTCCAGGTCATGTCATTGAAGGGGTGCCCGGCCTCACACCCGGGTCATGTCACTGAAAGGGTGCCTGACCCTCACACCCCGGGTCATAGCACTGAAGGGTGCCCGGCCTCATACCCTGGGTCATGGTGCTGGAGGGTTCCAGCCCTCACACCCCGATTCATACTGATACCAGGGCAGCCCTCACACACCGGGTCATGGTGCTTAGTGGGTGCCCAGCCTCACACCCGATTCATTGCACTGAAGGGGTGCCCGGCCTCCACACCCCAGGTCATGTGAAGGTGTTCCCAGCCCTCACCCCGGTTCACAGTACTGTAGGGGTGCCCGGCCTCACACCCCGGCTCATGCTCTGAACTGGTGCCCGGCCGTCACACCCCTGGTCATGGCACTCAAGGTGTGCCCGGCCCTCACCCTGGTCATAGACATAAACAGGTGCCAGGCCCTCACCCGGGTCATAGCACTAAGGGGTGCCCGGCCCTCACCCCAGTTCATGGCACTGAAGGGTGCCCGGCCCTCCACCTCCGGGTCATGGTGCTGGAGGGTGCCCGACCCTCACACCCCGATTCATGGCACTGAAATCAGGCCAGCCCTCACAGGTCATGGCACTGAAGGGGTGCCCGGCCCTCACCCGGTTCATGGCACTGAAGGGGTGCCTGGCCCTCACACCCCAGGTCATGTGAAGGGATGCCCGGACCTCACACCAGTTCACAGCATTGTAGGGGTGCCCTTCTTTACCCCGTTTCATGGCACTGAATTTGTGCCCGGCCCTCACACCCCTGGTCATAGAGAACTAAACTGGTGCCCAGCCCTCACACCCCGGAGTAGCACTGAAGTTGCCCGGCCCTCACACCTCAGTTCATAGCACTGAAGGGTGCCCGTCACTCTCCGGGTTCATGGTGCTGGAGGGTGCCGGCCTTCACCCGTTTCATGGCACTGAAAGGGTGCCCGGCCCTCAGACCCAGTTCCTGCACTGAAGGGGTGCCCGGCCCTCATACAGTTCATGGCTCTGAAGGGGTGCCCGGCCCTCACCTCCAGGTCATGGTGTTGGAGGGTGCCCAGCCCTCACACCCCGATTCATGGCATTGAAATCAGGCCGCCCTCACCCCGGGTCTTGGCACTGAAGGGGTGCCCGGCCCTCACACCAGGTCATTTCACTAAAGGGTGCCAGCCCTCACACCACGGTCATGTCCTGAAGGGGTGCAGCCCTCACACCCAGGTCATAGACCTAAGGGTGCCGGCCCTGAAACCCCAGGTCATGGGTTGAAGCGGTTCCCGGCCCTCACACCACGGGTTATGGAGCTGAAAGGGTGCCCGGCCGTCACCAGGTCATGGCACTGAAGCGGTGCCCGGCCGTCACACACCCTGGCCATGGCACTGAGGTGTGCACGCCCTCACACCGGATCACAGTGCTGAAGGGTGCCAGCCTCACACCCCGTTTAATGGCACTGAAGGGGTTCCTGGGCTCACACCCGGTCATAGCACTGAAGGGTGCCCAGCCCTCATACCCCGGGTCATGGTGCTGGAGGGGTGCCCGGCCTTCACCTTGTTTCATTGCACTGAAAGAGTGCAGCCCTCACCGGTTCATGGCTCTGAGAGGGTGCCAGCCCTCAACCCGGTTCATGGAACTGGTGCCCGGCCTCACACGGGTCATGGTGCTGAGGGTGCCCGCCCCTCACCCGGGTCATGGTGCTGAAGGGTGCCCGCCTCACACGGGTCACATCACTAGGGGTTGCCAGGCCCTCACACTCCAGGTCATGTCCCTCAAGGTGCCAGCCTCAGCCGGGTCAGCACTGATGGGGTGCCCAGCCTCACCGTGACGCTGCTGAAGGTTTGTCCAGCCCTCCACCTTGGTCATGTACCTAAAGTGGTGTGGCCCTACACCAGATTCATAGCACTGAAGGGTGCCCGGCCTCACCCCAGGTCATGGGCTAAAGGGTGCCAGCCCCCCCCCCAGGTCATGGTGTTGAAGCGGTTCCCGGACCTCCAGGTCATTGGAGCTGAAAGTGCCTGGCTGTCACACCCCGGGTCATGGCACTGAAGCAGTGCCCGGCCGCATCACCCCTGGCGCACTGAAGGTGTGTCCGGCCCTCACACACAGTTATAGACCTAAACAGGTGCCGCCCTCACACCCAGGTCGCACTGAGAAGGGTACCCAGCCCCACCGCTTGTCATTGAAGGGTGCCCCCATATCCCCAGGTCATGGGTGCTGGGGGTGCCCGGCCCTCACACCCCGATTCATGGCACTGAAATCAGGCAACCCTCACCCGGGTCTATGTTGCTGAAGGTCAGGCCCTCACGGGTCATGTCACTGGTGCCCGGCCCTCAGGCCAGGTCGCACTTGCTGGAGGTGCCCGGCCCTCATACGGGTCATGGTGCTGGGCGATGCCGGCCCTCACACCCGATTCATGGAACTAAAATCAGGCCAGCCCTCACACCGGGTCATGGTGCTGAAGGGTGCCAGCCCTCACACCCCGTTTCGCACTGAGGGTGCCCGCCCTGACGCCCCAGGTCATCCTGAGAAGCGGTGCCCGGCCGTCACACCCTGGCCATGGCAGAAGGTGTGCACAGCCCCTCACGAGTCATGGCACTGAAACGGTGCCAGCCCACACCGGGGTCGTATGTCATTGAAGGGTGCCCGGCCCTTATCTCCGGGTCATGGTGCTGGAGGTGCCGCCCTCACACCCGATTCATGGCACTGAAATCAGGCCAGCCCTCACATCAGGTCATGGTGCTGAAGGGGTGCCCGGCCCTCATACCGGGTCATGGCACTGAGGCGTCACCGCCCTCACACCCGGTCATGGCACTGAAAGGGTGCCCGGCCCACCCTCCAGGTCATGTCATTGGAGGGGTCCCGGACCACCCCAGGTCAATTCACTGAAAGGTGTCGGCCTCACCCCGGTCATAGCACTGAATGAACCCTCTCTTAGGGTAATGGTGCTAGGATGACCGGCCCTCACACATTCATGGAACTTCGTCAGGCCAGCCTCACCGGATCATGGTGCTGAGGTGCCGGCCCTCATATTCCGTTTAATGCAATTGAGAGGGGTGCCGGCCTGATACCCCGGTTCATGTCACTGAAGGGGTTTCTGGCCTCACACCCGGGTCATAGCACTGAAGGGGTGCCCGGCCTCATATCCGAGTAATGGTGCTCGAGATGCCCGGCCTCACCCCAATTCATGGAACTAAAATCAGGCCCGGCCTCATTGGGTCACTTGGCACTGAAGGGTGCCCGGCCTCACACGGTTCATGGAACTGAAGGGTGCCACCCTCACACATTAAGTGCTGAAGGGTGCCCAGCCCTCACACCCAGGTCGATATCACTAAGGGTGCCAGGCCCTCACTCCGGGTCATGGCACTGATGGTGCCTCCACCCGTGACCATGGCACTGAAGGTTTTCCAGCCCTCACACCCTTGGTCATGTACCTAAAGTGGTGTCCGGCCTACCTGATTCATGGCACTGAAAGGGTGCCAGCCCCTCACACCCGGGCCATGGTTCTGGAAGGGTCTTCGGCCCTGACACCCAGGTGCAACACAGGTGTGACCCTCACCGAGCCATGGTGCTGGAAGCCATGCCCTCACCCGGGCCATGGTGCTAGAGGGTGCATCACATACAGGGTCATGGAGCTGAAGGGTGCCCGGACATCACCGGGACATGTCACTAAAGTGCTGACCCCTCAACCCCAGGTATGGAGCTGAAAGGGTGCCTGGCCGTCACACCCCGGGTCATGGCACTGAAGCAGTTCCGGCGTCACAGCCTTGGACATTGCACTGAAGGTGTGCCCGACCCTCACCCCTGTCATGGACCTAAACAGGTGCCCGGTCATCACACCCCGGGTCTTGGGGCTGAAGGGTGACCGGCACTCACACCGGTTCATGGCACTGAAAGGGTGCCCGGCCCTCATACCCCAGGTCATGGTGCTGGAGGGTGCCCGGCCTTCCACACGTTTCATGGAACTGAAAAGTGCCCGGCCCTCACACCGGTACATGGCACTGAAGGTGCCCGGCCCTCACACCCGGATCATGGCATTGAAGGCCATCACTCGGTCATGGTGCTGGAGGGGTGGCCGGCCCTCCGCAGGGTCATATCACTAAAGGGTTGCCTGGCCCTCACGGGTCATGGACCTAAAGGTGCCAGCCTCTCACCCAAGTCATGGGGTGCCTTCTTCCTCAAGTCAGTAAGTTGAAGGGTGCCCGCCATCACACCCAATTCATAGCACTCAAAAGGTGCCCGGCCTCATACCCCATGTCATGTGAAGGGTGCCCTGCTCCCAGTTCCTGCACTGTAGTGGTGCCCGGCCCTCACCCCGTTCCTGCACCTGATGGGGTGCCCAGCCCTCACCCCAGTTCATAGCTCTGTAGGGGTGCCCAGCCCTCACACCGTTTCATTGGCACTGAAGGTGCCCGGCCTCCTCACCCCGGCTCATGGCACTGAAGGGGTGCCTGGCCTGACGCCCCGGTCATGTCACTGAAGGGGTTCCCGCCCTCACACCCCGGATCATGGCACTGAAAGGGCCTCCAGTTCATGTCATGGAAGGTGCCCGGCCCTCCCCCGGGTCATGCTCTGAAAGTGACCGGCCCTCACACCCAGGTCATTGCGCTTTGAAAGGGTGCCCGGCCCCACACTCAGGTTCATGTCATTGAAGGGTTCCCTGTCCTCACACCCCGGGTCATGTCTCAGTGCCTGACCACCCCGGGTCACTTAGCACTGAAGGGGTGCCCGGCCCCTCACACCCGGTCATGGTGCTGGAGGGTGCCCAGCCCTGTTACCCCAGTTCATATCACTGAAGGGTGCCCGGCCCTCACTCCCCGGTCACTTTAGCACTGAAGGTGCCCAGCCCTCAAGTTCATGTCATTGAAGGTTCCCTGTCCTCACTCCTGGTCATGTCACTGAAATCATGCCCAGCCCTCACACCAGGTCATGGTGCTGAAGGGTTTCCCCAGCCCTCACACCCCGATTCGCTGAAGTGCCCTGCCCTCACACCCAGGGTCATGTGAAGGTGCCCCTTCTTCCCAGTTCACAGCACTCTAGGGGTGCCTGGCCCTCACACCCCCGTTCATGGCACTGATGGGGTGCCCGGCCTCCACACCTCGGCTCATGGCACTGAAGGTGCCCAGCCCTGACCCCAGGGCATGTCACTGAGAAGGGTTCCCGGCCTCACACCGGGTCATTGGCACTGAAGCGGTGCCGTGCCGTCACACCCTGGTCATAGACATAAACAGGTTGCAGCCTCACACCCCATTCTCATGTCATTGAAGGGTGCCGGCCCTCACCGGGTCATGGCACCGAAAGAGTGACAGGCCCTCACACCCCAGGTCATGGCACTGAAAGGGTGCCCATCCCATCCTCATTGAAGGGTGCCCAGCCCTCCCCCAGGTCATGTCTGAAAGGTCCCGGCTCTCACACCCAGGGACATTAACTGAAGGGTTCCCCGGCCTCATCCCAGGTCACGGTGCTGGAGGGGTGCCCGGCCGTTACCCCGTTTCATTGGCACTGAAAGGGTGCCTTCCGATTCATGTCACTGAAGGGGTGCCCGGCCTCACCCCAGGATCATGACTGAAGGTTGCCAGGCCTCACACCTCATGGTGCTGAAGGGTGCCCGGCCTCACCGTGCTGAAAGGGTGACCCTCACCCTGGTCATGTCACTAAAGGGGTGCCCAGCCTCACACCCAGTGGTCACTGATGATGGTGAGCCTCCAGCAACCTGGTTTTGCCGTCCCTCATCCCTGGTCATGTACTTAAATGGTGCCCGACCCTGATTCATTGCTTTGAAGGTGCCCGGCCCACCCAACCTGGTTCTGGAGGGTCTCCATCTTGAGTCATGACACTGAAGGGTGCCAGCCACACCCAGGCCATGTCATTGAAGGGTGCCAGCCTCACATACCGGGTCATGGAACTGAAGGGGTGCCCGGACATGACACCCAGGTCATGGACCTAAAGGGTGCCCGCCGTCACACCCTGGCCATAGCACTGAAGGTGTGCCCGGTCCTCACACCCTGGTTATAGACCTAAACAGGTGCCAGCCTCACACCCCAGGTCATGGCACTGAAAGGTACCCAGCCCCACACCCAGGTCTATGTCATGAAGGGGTGCCGCCACTATACCCCGGGTCACGGTGCTAGAGGGTGCTCGGCCCTCACACCCCGATTCATGGCACTGAAATCAGGCCCAGCCCTCACACCCCAGGTCATGGTGCTGAAGGGGTGCACAGCCCTCACACCCCGGGTCATGGCACTGAAAGAGTCACAGGCCCTCACACCCCGGGTCATAGCACTAAGGTGCCCAGCACACACTCCGGTCATGTCTTTGAAGGGTACCCAGCCCTCACTCCCCAGGTCATGTCACTGAAAGGGTGCCCGGCCCTCACACCCCAGGTCATGTCACTGAAAGGGTGCCCGGCCTCAAACGCCGGGTCATAGCACTGAAGGGGTGCCCGGCCCTCATACCCCGTTTTTTGGTGCAGGAGGATGCCCGGCCCTCACACCCCGATTCATGGAACTAAATCGCGCCAGCCCTCACACCCCAGGTCATGGTGAGGAAGGGTGCCAGCCTCCACCCCGGTCATGGTGAGAAGGGTTCCCAGCCCTCACACCCCGTTCCTTAGCACTGAAGGGGTAACCGGCCCTGATGCCCCGGGTCATGTCACTGAACAGGTGCCCGGCCCTCACCCCATTTTCTTGGCAGAAGGGGTGCCAGCCCTCACACCCAGGGTCCATATCACTAAGGGTGCCTGGCCCTCACCCCCAGGTCATGGACCTAAAGGGTGGCCAGCCCTCCACACCCAGGTCATGGGGTTGGCGGTTCCGGCGCTCACAACGGTCATAGAGTTGAAGGGGTGCCCAGCCATCACACCCAGATTCATGGCACTCAAAGGGTGCCTGGCCCTCATTACCCATGTCATGTGAAGGGGTGCAGGCCCTAACACCCCAGTTCACAGCACTGTAAGGGGTGCAGCCCTCCCACCCGTTTCATGGCACTGATGGGGTGCCCGGCCTCACACCCCGGGTCATCAGCACTGAAGGGGTGCCCGCCCTCATATCCCGGGTAATAGTGCTCGAGATGCCCGGCCTCACCCGATTCATGGAACTAAATCGCGCCCGGCCCTCACACCCCGGGTCATGGTGAGGAAGGGTGCCCGGCCCTCACACCCCTGGTCATGGTGAGGAAGGGGTTCCCGGCCTCACACCCCGTTCATGGCACTGAAGGGGTAACCGGCCCTGATGCCCCGGGTCATCACTGAACGGGTGCCCGCCCTCACACCCATTTCATGGCACTGAAGGGGTGCCCGGCCCTCACACCCAGGTCATATCACTAAAGGTGCCTGGCCCTCACACCCCAGGTCATGGACCTAAAGGGGGTGTGGCCCTCACACCCCAGGTCATGGGGTTGAAGCGGTTCCCGGCGCTCACAGCACGGGTCATAGAGTTGAAGGGGTGCCCAGCCATCACACAGATTCATGGCACTCAAGGGTGCCCGGCCCTCATACCCCATGTCATGTGAAGGGGTGCCAGGCCCCTAACTCCAGTTCACAACACTGTGGGGTGCCCGCCCTCCACCCCTTTCATGGCACTGATGGGGTGCCCGGCCCTCACACCCCGGTTCATAGCTCTGTGGGGGTGCCCAGCCCTCCACCCCGTTTCATGGCACTGAAGGAGTGCCCGGCCCTCACACCTCGGCTCATGGCACAGAGGGGGTGCCCGGCCTGACGCCCGGTCATGTCACTGAAGGGTTCAGCCCCTCACCTCCAGGTTCATGTTCATTGAAGGGTTCCCTGTCCTCACCCCGGGTCATGTCACTGAAACGGTGCCCGGCCTCCACACCCGGGTGCACTGAAGGGGTGCTCAGCCTGACAGTTCATGTCACTGAAGGGTGCAGCCCCTCACACCCGGGTCATGGCACTGAAAGGGTGCCCGGCCCCACACTCAGGTTCATGTCATTGAAGGGGTTCCCTGTCCTCATACAGGTCATGTCACTGAAACGGTGCCCGGCCTTCACACCCCCGATTCATGGCACTGAAATCATGCCCAGCCCTCCACCCCAGGTCATGGTGCTGAAGGTGCCCGCCCTCCACCCCGATTCATGGCACTGAAGGGGTGCCTGCCCTCACACCCCGGGTCATGTGAAGGGGTTCCCGGCCCTAACACCCCAGTTCACAGCACTCTAGGGGGTGCCCGGCCCTCACACCCCCGTTCATCGCACTGATGGGGTGCCCGCCCTCACCTCGGCTCATGGCACTGAAGGGGTGCCGACTCTGACGCCCCGGTCATGTCATAAGGGTTCAGCCCTCACACGGGTCATGGCTGGCGGTGCCGTGCCGTCCACACCCATGGACCTAAACGGGTTGCCAGCCCTCACACCAGGTCATGGGGCTGAAGGTGCCCAGCCCACCCCAGGTCATGGCACTGAAGAGTGGACAGCCCCTCACACCCCGGGTCATGGCACTGAAAGGTGCGCTCTCACACCCCGGGCATAGCACTGAAGGGGTTCCCGGCCCTCATACCCAGGTCACGGTGCTGGAGGGGTGCCCGGCCGTTACCCGTTTCATATCACTGAAGGGGGTGCGCCCCACACCCCAGTTCATGGAACTGAAGGGGTGCCAGCCCTCACACACAGGGTCATGGTGCTGAAGGGTGCCCGGCCCTCACAGGACATGGTGCTGAAAGGGTGCCCGGCCCTCACACCCCGGGTCTCATGTCCTGAAGGGTGCCTGCCTCACACCCCGGTCAGCACTGATGAGGTGCCCGGCCCTCACACCTCAGCCATATCACTGAAGGTTTGCCTGCCCTCATCCCTGGTCATGTACTTAAGTGGTGCCCGGCCCTCACACCCGGGACATGGTGCTGAAAGGGTGCCCGGCCCTCACACCCAGGTCATGTCACTGAAGGGGTGCCACCTCACACCCCGGTTCATGGAACTGAAGGTGCCAGCCCCTCCACCGGGTCATGGTGCTGAAGAGGTGCCAACCCCTCACACCCCATTCTTGAAGGTGCCCGGCCTCACCCAGGCCATGGTTCTGGAGGTGTCAGCCTGACACCCCAGGTCATGACACTGAGGTGCCAGCCCTCACACCCAGGGCCATGGTGCTGGAGGGTGCCCTCTCTACAGGTCATGGAATTGAAGGTGCCCGACATCACACCCAGGTCATGTCACTGAAGGGGTGCCCGATCCTCACACCCTGGTTATAGACCTAAACAGTGCCCGGCCTCACACCCCGGGTCATGTCATGGGGTGCCCGGCCCTCCCCGGGTCATGGTGCTAGAGGTGCTCGGCCCTCACACCCCGTTCATGGCACTGAAATCGGGCCCAGCCCTCACCCAGGTCATGGTGCTAAAGGGTGCCCAGCCCTCACACCCCGGGTCATGGTACTGAAGAGTCACCGGCCCTCACCCCCGGTCTCATGGCACTGAAAGGGTGCCCGGCACACACACTCCGGGTCATGTTCTTTGAAGGGTGCCCAGCCTCACCCCGGTCATGTCACTGAAAGGTGCCGACCCTCACAACCCGTTTCATGGCACTGGAAGGGTTCAGCTCTCACCCCGGGTCATGGCACTGAAGCGGTGCCCGGCCGTCACACCCTGGAAATGGCAATGAGGTGTGCACCGGCCCTCACACCCGTGTCATAGACCTAAACGGGTGTCCGGCCCATCACCCCGGTCATAGGGCTGAAGGGGTGCCCGCCTTCACCCCGTTTAATGGCACTGAAGGTGCTGGGACCTGACGCCCGGTCACGTCACTGAAGGGGTTCCCAGCACTCACACCCCGGGTCATGGAACTGAAGCGGTGCCCGGCCGTCACACCCTTGGACATAGCACTGAAGGTGTGCCAGCTCTCACACCCCTTGTCATAGACCCTAAAGGGTGCCCGGCCATCACACCCGGGTCATGGGGCTGGAGTGACAGGAACTCACACCCTGGTTCATGGCACTGAAAGGGTGCCGCCTCACACCCGGATCATGGCACTGAGTGACCGGCTTCCACCAGGTCATGGCACTGAACGGTGCCCGGCCCTCACACCACGGGTCATAGCACTGAAGGGGTGCCCGGCCCTCATTCCCGGGTCATGGTGCTGGAGGGTGCCCGGCCTTCACACCCGTTTCATGGAACTGAAAGTGCCCGGCCCTCACACACTGGTTCATGGCACTGAAGGGGTGCCCGGCCATCACACCCGGATCATGGCATTGAAGGGGTGCCCGGCCATCACTCCGGGTCATGGGCTGGAGGGGTGTCAGCCTCACACCGGGTCATATCACTGAAGGGTACCTGGCCCTCACCCCGGTCTCATGGACCTAAAGGGGTGCCCGGCCTCACCCAGGTCATGGGGTTGAAGCAGTTCCGGCGCTCACCACGGGTCATAGAGCTGAAGGGTGCCCGCCATCACATCCAGATTCATGGCACTCAAGGGTGCCCGGCCTCATACCCCATGTCATGTGAAGGGGTGCCCGGCCCTAACACCCAGTTCACAGCACTGTAGGGGTGCCAGCCTCACACCCCGTTTATGGCACTGATGGGGTGCCCGGCCTCCAGTTCATAGCTCTGTAGGGGTTGCCCTCACCCCGTTTCATGGCACTGAAGGAGTGCCCGCCCTCACACCCCGGCACATGGCACTGAAGGATGCCCGGCCTGACGCCCAGGCATGTCACTGAAGGGGTTCCCGCCCTCACACCGGATGGCACTGAAAGGGGCCTGGCCCCACACCCACGGGTAAAGTCATTGAGGTGCCCGGCCTCATACCCTGGGTCATGGTGCTGGAGGGTGCCGGACCTCACCACCCGATTCTTGGCACTGAAATCAGGCCGGCCCTCACACCCGGGTCATGGCACTGAAGGAGTGACCGGCCCTTTCACCCCGGTTCATGGCACTGAAGGGTGCCCGGCCCCACACCTCAGGTTCATGTCATTGAAGGGGTTCCTTTCCTCACACCCAGGGTCATGTCACTGAAATGGTGCCCGGCCATCACACCCCGGGTCATGGTGCTGAAAGGTTGCCCAGCCCTCACACCCCGGGTCATGGTACTGAAAGAACGGCCCCTCACACCCCCGGGTCATGGCACTGAAAGGGTGCCCGGCCATCACACCCCGGTCACCCGGATCATGGCATTGAAGGGGTGCCCGGCCATCACACTCCGGGTCATGAGATTGCTGGAGGGGTGCCCGGCCCTCACACCCAGGGTCATATCACTAAAAGGGGTACCTGGCCCTCACACCCCGGGTCATGGACCTAAAGAGTGCCGACCCTCACACCCCGAATCATGGGGTTGGGCGGTTCAGCATTCCCACACCACGGGTCGCCTACAGCTGAAGGGTGCCGGCCATCACATCCAGATTCATGGCCTCAAAGGGTGCCCGGCCCTCATACCCCATGTCATGTGAAGGGGTGCCCAGCCCTAACACCCAGTTCACAGCACTGTAGGGGTGCCCGGCCCTCACACACCGTTTTATGGCACTGATAGGTGCCAGGCCCTCACACCCCGGTTCATAGCTCTGTAGAGTTCCCGGCCCTCACACCCCGTTTCATGGCACTGGAAGGAGTGCCCGGCCCTCACACCCCGGCTCATGGCACTGAAGGGATGCCCGGCCTGACGCCCCGGGCATGTCACTGAAGGGGTTCCCGGCCTCACACCCCGGGTCATGGCACTGAGGGGGCCTGGCCCCGGTAAGTCATTGAAGGGTGCCCGGCCCTCATACCCTGGGTCATGGTGCTGGAGGGGTGCCCGGACCTCACACCCCGATTCTTGGCACTGAAATCGAGCCAGCCCCACACACCCCGGGTCATGGCACTGGAAGGTAACCAGCCCTCTCACCCCAGTTCATGGCACTGAAGGGTGCCAGCCCACACTCAGGTTCATGTCGTGGGGAAGGGTTCCCTTTCCTCACGCAGGGTCATGTCACTGAAATGGTGCCGGCCATCACACCCGGAGTCATGGTGCTGAAAGGTTGCCCGGCCCTCACACCCCGAGGTCATGGTACTGAGTGAACGAAGCCCCTCCACACCCCGGGTCATGGCACTGAAAAGGGTGCCCGGCCCACCACTCCAGGTTCATGTCATTGAAGGGGTTCCCCTGTCCTCACACCCCGGGTCATGTCACTGAAACGGTGCCCGAGCCCTCACACCCCGGGTCCTTAGCACTAAAAGGGGGGTGCCCGGCCCTCACACCCAGGTCATAGCACTGAAAATGCCCGACCCTCACACCCAATTCATGGCACTGAAATCATGCCCAGCCCTCACACCCCGGGTCATGGTGCTGAAGGGACGCCCGGCCCTCCACCCCGATTCATGGCGGAAGGGGTGCCCTGCCCCACCCTGGGTCATGTGAGAAGGGGTGCCCACGGCCCCTAACTTTACCCCGGTTCACAGCAGCACTCTAGGGGTGCCCGGCCTCACACCCCGTTCATGGCACTGATAGAGTGCCAGCCTCACACCTCGGCTCATGTGGCACTGAAGGGGGTGCCCCGGCCTGACTTGCCCGGGTCATGTCACTGAAGGGTCCTGCCCTCACACCCCGGGTCATGGCACTGAAGTGGTGCGTGCCGTCCACCCTGGTCATAGACCTAAGCAGGTTGCCGGCCCTCACACGGGTCATGGGGCTGAAGGGGTGCCCGGCCCTAGCACCCGGGTCATGGCACTGAAGGAGTGACCGGCCCTCACCCTCCGGAGTCATGGCACTGAAAGGGTGCCCGGCCCATCCACTACGGGTCATGTCGTGAAGAGTTGCGCCCGGCCCTCCCACACCCCGGGTCATGTCACTGAAAGGGTGCCCGGCTCTCACACTGGGACATAGCACTGGGAAGGAGTTCCCGGCCCTCATACCCCGGAGTCACGGTGCTGGAGGGGTGCCAGTTGTTACACCCCCCGTTTCATGGCACTTTCAGAAAGGGTGCCCGGCCCCCCACACCCCAGTTCATGTCACTGAAGGGGTGCCAGCCCTCCACCCCGGTTCATGGAACTGAAGGGGTGCCCAGCCCTCCACACACCCGGGTCATGGTGCTGAAGGGTGCCCGGCCCTCACACCCGGGACATGGGCTGAAAGGGTGCCCGGCCCTCACACCCGGGTCATGTCACTGAAGGGGGTGCTCGGCCTCACACCCGGGTCATGGCACTGATGAGGTGCCGGGCCCTCCCACACCTGGCCGCCAGCACTGAAGGTTTGCCGTCCCTCATTCCTGGTCATGTACCAAAATGGTGCCCAGCCCCTACACCCCGATTCATAGCACTGAAAGGGTGCCCAGCCCTCCCACACCCGGAGCCACATGATGCTGGAGGGTGCCCGGCCCTCACATACCGGGTCGCTGGAACTGAAGAGTGCCCGGACATCACACCCCAGGTCGCGGCACTGAAGGGGTTCCCGGCTCTCACACCCCGAGGTCATGGCGCTGAAGCGGTGCCCGGCCGTCACACCCTTGGACATGGCACTGAAGGTGTGCCGGCCCTCACACACCCCTTGTCATAATAGACCTAAACGGGTGCCAGCCATCACACCCCGGGTCATAGGACTGAAGGGTGCCCGGCCTTCACCCCGTTTAATGGCACTGAAGAGTGCTGGGACCTGACGCCCCGGGTCACGTCACTGAAGGGTTCAGCACTCACACCCCGAGGTCATGGAACTGACGGTGCCCGGCCGTCACACCCTTGGACATGGCACTGAAGGTGTGCCCAGCCCTCACACCCCTTGTCATGGAGCCTAAACGGGTGCCCGGCCATCCCGCACCCCGGGTCATGGGGCTGGAGTGACAGGCACTCACACCCCAGTTCTTGGCACTGAAAGGGTGCCCGGCCCACACACCCGGATCATAACTGGAAGGAGTGACCGGCACTGACACCCCGGTTCATGGCACTGAAAGGTGCCCAGCCCACACACACTCCAGGTCATGTCATTGAAGGGGTGCCGGCCCTCACACCCCGGAGTCATGTCAATGAAAGGGTGCCCGGCCCTCACACCACGGGTCATAGCACTGAAGGGTGCCCGGCCCTCATACCCAGGGTCATGGTGCTGGAGGGTGCCCGGCCTTCACACCCCGTTTCATGGAACTGAAGAGTGCCCGGCACTCACACACCAGTTCATGTGGCACTGAAGGGGGTGCCGGCCCTCACACCCCGGATCATGGCATTGAAGGGTGCCCGGCCATCACCTCCGGGTCATGGTGCTGGAGGGTGCCCGGCCCTCACACCCAGGGTCATATCACCTAAAGGGTACCTGGCCCTCACCCGGGTCATGGACCTAAGGGGTGCCCGGCCCTCACACCCCAGGTCATGGGGTTGAAGCGGTTCCGGCGCTCCTGCAGGTCATAGAGCTGAAGGGGTGCCCAGCCATCACATCCAGATTCATGGCACTCAAGGGGTGCCCGGCCTCACTACCCCATGTCATGTGAAGGGGTGCCGGCCCTAACACCCCCGGTTCACAACTGTAGGGGTGCGGCCCCTCACACCCCGTTTTGCTTGTGGCACTGATGGGGGTGCCAGCCCTCACACCCAGTTCATAGCTCTGTAGGGGTTCCGGCCCTCACACCCCGTTCCTTGGCACTGAAGGAGATGCCAGCCCTCACCCGGCTCATGGCACTGGAAGGGATGCCCGGCCCTGACGCCCGAGGCATGTCACTGAAGGGTTCGGCCCTCACCCCGGGTCATGGCACTGAAAGGGGGCCTGACTACACCCCAGATGCAAAGTCATTGAAGAGGGTGCCCCTGCCCTCATACCACAGGGTCATGGTGCTGGAGAGTGCCGGACCTCACCCCGATTCTTGGCACTGAAATCGAGCCCGGCCCTCCACCCCGGGTCATGGCACTGAAGGAGTGACCGGCCCTCTCACCCGGTTCATGGCACTGAAAGAGGGTGCCAGCCCACTCCAGGTTCACCATGTCATTGAAGGGGTTCCCTTTCCTCACACCCCGATTCATGGCACTGAAAGGGTGCCCAGCTCTCACACCCCGGATCATGGCACTGAAGGAGTGACCGGCACTCACACCCCGGTTCATGGCACTGAAAGGGTGCCCGGCGCTCATACCCCGGGTCATGGTGCTGGAGGGGTGCCCGGCCCTCACACCCAGGGTCATATCACTAAAGGGGTGCCTGGCCCTCACACCCCGGGTCATGGACCTAAAGGGGTGCCCGGCCCTCACACCCCAGGTCATGTCACTGAAAGGGTGCCCGGCTCTCACACCCCGGGTCATAGCACTGAAGGGGTGCCCGGCCATCACACCCAGGTCTATGGGCCATTGAAGGGGTTCCTGTCCCCATACCCTGGCCTTCATGTCACTGAAGGGGTGCCCGGCCCTCACACCCCGATTCATGGCACTGAAGGGGTGCCCTGCCCTCACACCCTGGGTCATGTGAAGGGGTGCCCGGCCCTAACACCCCGGTTCACAGCACTCTAGGGGTGCCCGGCCCTCACACCCCGTTTCATGGCACTGATGGGGTGCCCGGCCCTCACACCTCGGCTCATGGCACTGAAGGGGTGCCCGGCCCTGACGCCCCGGGTCATGTCACTGAAGGGGTCCCTGCCCTCACACCCCGGGTCATGGCACTGAAGTGGTGCCGTGCCGTCACACCCCTGGTCATAGACCTAAACGGGTTGCCGGCCCTCACACCCCGGGTCATGGGGCTGAAGGGGTGCCCGGCCCTAACACCCCGGGTCATGGCACTGAAGGAGTGACCGGCCCTCACCCTCCGGGTCATGGCACTGAAAGGGTGCCCGGCCCATCCACTACGGGTCATGTCATTGAAGGGGTGCCCGGCCCTCACACCCCGGGTCATGTCACTGAAAGGGTGCCCGGCTCTCACACCCAGGGACATAGCACTGAAGGAGTTCCCGGCCCTCATACCCCGGGTCACGGTGCTGGAGGGGTGCCCGGATGTTACACCCCGTTTCATGGCACTGAAAGGGTGCCCGGCCCCCACACCCCGGTTCATGTCACTGAAGGGGTGCCCGGCCCTCACACCCCGGTTCAAGGAACTGAAGGGGTGCCCGGCCCTCACACACCGGGTCATGGTGCTGAAGGGGTGCCCGGCCCTCACACCCCGGGACATGGTGCTGAAAGGGTGCCCGGCCCTCACACCCCGGGTCATGTCACTGAAGGGTGCCCGGCCCCTCCCCACCCGGGTCGTGGCACTGATGAGGTGCCCGGCCCTAACACCCCGGGCCATGGTTCTGGAGGGGTCTCCGGCCCTGACACCCCGGATCATGACACTGAAGGGGTGCCCGGACATCACACCCCGGGTCATGTCACTGAAGGGGTGCACGGCCCTCACACCCCAGGTCATGGACCTAAAAGGGTGCCCGGCCGTCACACCCCTGGCCATGGCACTGAAGGTGTGCCCGGTCCTCACACCCCGTATCATGGCACTGAAGGAGTGACCGGCACTGACCACCCGGGTCATGGCACTGAAAGGGTGCCCGGCCCACACACTCCGGGTCATGTCATTGAAGGGGTGCCCGGCCCTCACACCCCGGGTCATGTCAATGAAAGGGTGCCCAGCCATCACACCACGGGTCATAGCACTGAAGGGGTGCCCGGCCTTCATTCCCAGGGTCATGGTGCTGGAGGGTGCCGGCCTTCACACCCCGTTTCATGGAACTGAAGAGTGCCCGGCCCTCACACCGGTTCATGGCACTGAAGGGGTGCCAGCCTTCACGGATCATAGCATTGAAGGGGTGCCCGCCATCACTCCAGGTCGTGCTGGAGGGTGCCCGGCCCTCACCCAGGGTCATTTCACTAAGGGTGCCGGCCCTCACACCCCGGGTCATGTCACTGAAATGGTGCCCGGCCATCACACCCGGGTCATGGTGCTGGTTGCCCAGCCCTCACACCCGGGTCATGGCACTGAAAAGAGTGAACGGCCCTCACACCCGGGTCATGGCACTGAAAGGGTGCCCGGCCCACACACTCCAGGTTCATGTCATTGAAGGGGTTCCTGTCCTCACACCCGGGTCATGTCACTGAAACGGTGCCCGGCCCTCACACCCCGGGTCACAGCACTGAAGGGGTGCCCGGCCACACCCCAGGTCATGGCACGAAAGCGGGCCCTCACACACCCCGATTCATGGCACTGAAATCATGCCCAGCCCTCACACCCGGGTCATGGTGAAGGGGTGCCCGGCCCTCACACCCCGATTCATGGCACGAAGGGTGCCTGCCCTACACCTGGGTCATGTGAAGGGTGCCCGGCCCTAACACCCGGTTCACAGCACTCTAGGGGTGCCCGGCCTCACACACCCGTTTCTTGGCACTGATGGGGTGCCAGCCCTCACCACCTCGGCTCATGGCACTGAAGGGTGCCCGGCCTGCTCCCCATCATGTCACTGAAGGGGTTCCCGGCCCTCACACCCCGGGTCATGGCACTGAAGTGGTGCCGTGCCATCACACCCCTGGTCATAGACCTAAACGGGTTGCCAGCCCTCACACCCGGGTCATGGGGCTGAAGGGGTGCCAGCCTAACACCCGGGTCATGGCACTGAAGGGTGACCGGCCCTCACCCTCGGTCATAGCACTGAAAGGGTGCCCGGCCCATCACTACAGGTCATGTCATTGAAGGGGTGCCAGCCCTCACACCCGGGTCATGTCACTGAAGAGGGTGCCAGGCTCTCACACTAGGGACAGCACTGAAGGGGTTCCCGGCCCTCATACCCGGGTCACGGTGCTGGAGGGTTGCCGGATGTTACCCCGTTTCATGGCACTGAAAGGGTGCCCGTCCCCCACCCGGTTCATGTCACTGAAGGGGTGCCGGCCCTCACACCCGGTTCAGGAACTGAAGGGTGCCCGGCCTACACACCGGTCATGGTGCTGAAGGGGTGCCGGCCCTCACCCGGGACATGGTGCTGAAGGGTGCCCGGCCCTCACACCGGTCATGTCACTGAAGGGGTGCCCGGCCTCACGGGTCTGGCACTGATGAGTGCCGGGCCCTCACACCCGATGGCCATGGCACTGAAGGTTTGCCCGTCCTCATTCTGGTCATGTGCCAAAGTGGTGCCGGCCCTACACCCCGATTCATGGCACTGAAAGGGTGCCCGGCCCCTCACACCCATGGCCATGGTGCTGGAAGGGGTGCCGGCCCTCACTGCGGTCATGGAACTGAAGGGTGCCGGACATCACACCCGGGAGATGTCACTGAAGAGTTCGGCCCTCACACCCCGGGTTATGGACGTAAAGGGTGCCCGGCCGTCACACCCCTGGCCATGGCACTGAAGGTGTGCCCGGTCCTCCACCCTGGTTATAGACCTAAACTTGCCGCCCTCACGGGTCATAGCACTGAAAGGGTACCCGGCCCCACACCCCGGGTCATGTCATTGAAGGGTGCAGGCCCTACCGGGTCATGGTGCTAGAGTTGCGACCTCACACCCGGTTCATGGCACTGATGGAGTCCAGCCCTCATACCCGGGTCATGGTTCTGAAGGGTGCCCGGCCCTCACCCAGTCATGGCACTGAAGGAGTCCCGGCCCTCACCCGGGTCATGGCACTGAAAGGGTGCCCGGCACACCTCTGGGTCATGTCTTTGAAGGGTGCCGGCCCTCACACCCGGTCATGTCACTGAAGGGTGCCCAGCCCTCACACCAGGTCATGGTGCTGAGAGTTTGCCCGGCCCTCCACACCGGGTCATGGCACTGAAAGGGTGACCGGCCCTCACACCCCGGGTCATGGCACTGAAGGGTGCGGCCACACACTCCAGGTTCATGTCATTGAAGGGGTTCCTGTCCTCACACCCCGGGTCATGTCACTGAAACGGTGCCAGCCCTCACACCCCGGGTCATAGCACTGAAGGGTGCCCGGCCCTCACACCCAGGTCATGGCACTGAAAGGGTGCCAGGCCCTCACACCCGATTCATGGCACTGAAATCATGCCCAGCCCTCACACCCCAGGTCATGGTGCTGAAGGGTGCCCGGCCCTCACACCCCGATTCGCACGAGGGGTGCCCTGCCTCACACCCTGGGTCATGTGAAGGGTGCCCAGCCCTTACACCAGTTCACAGCACTCTAGGGGTGCCGGCCCTCACACCCCGTTTCATGGCTGATGGGGTGCCCGGCCCTCCACCTCGGCTCGCCAGCACTGAAGGGGTGCCCGGCCCTGACTCCCAGGTCATGTCACTGAAGGGGTTCCCGGCCACACCCCGGGTCATGGCACTGAAGTGGTGCGTGCCATCACCCCTGGTCATGGACCTAAACGGGTTGCCGGCCCTCACACCCCAGGTCATGGGGCTGAAGGTGCCAGCCCTAACACCAGGTCATGGCACTGGAAAGACCGGCCCTCACACTCCAGGTCATGGCATTGAAAGGGTGCCCGGCCCATCACTACGGGTCATGTCATTGAAGGGGTGCCCGGCCCTCACACCCAGGTCATGTCACTGAAGGGTGCCGGCTCTGCACCAGGGACATAGCACTGAAGGGTTCCCGGCCCTCATACCCCGGGTCATGGTGCTGGGGGTGGTTATTGAAAGGGTGCTGCCCTCATACCCTGGGTCATGGTGCTGGAGGGTGCCGGACCTCACCCCGATTCTTGGCACTGAAATCAGGCCGCCCTCACACCCTGGTCATGGCACTGAAGGAGTGCCGGCCCTCTCCACCCCGGTTGATGGCACTGAAAGTGCCCGGCCCCACACCTCCAGGTTCCATGTCATTGAAGGGGTTCCTTTCCTCACCCAGGTCATGTCACTGAAATGGTGCCCAGCCATCACACCCCAGGTCATAGTGCTGAAGGTTGCCCGCCCTCACACCCCGGGTCATGGTACTGAAGGTGGCAGCCCTCACACACCAGTTCATGGCACTGAAAGGGGTGCCCGGCCCCCCCTCAGTTCATGTCATTGAGAGGGGTTCCTCACACACCCGGGTCATGTCACTGAAACGTGCCCAGCCCTCACACCCCGGGTCATAGCACTGAAGGGGTGCCGGCCGCCACACCCCGGTCATAGCACTGAAGGGGTGCCCGGCCTCACACCTATTCATGGCACTGAAATCATGCCCAGCCCTCAACCCCGGGTCATGGTGCTGAAGGGTGCCCGGCCTCACACCCCGATTCATGGCACTGAAGGTGCCCTGCCTCACCCTGGGTCATGTGAAGGGTGCCCTTCTACACCCCGGTTCCCCAGCACTCTAGGGGTGCCAGCCCTCACACCCCGTTTCCTTAGCACTGATGGGGTGCCCGCCCTCACACCTCGGCTCATGGCACTGAAGGTGCCCGGCCCTGACTTGGTCATGTCACTGAAGGGTTCCTGCCCTCACACCCGGGTCATGGCACTGAAGTGGTGCCGTGCCGTCACACCCTGGTCATAGACCCTAAACGGGTTGCGGCCACTCACACCCCGGTCATAGGGCTGAAGGGGTGCTGGCCCTGCTACCAGGTCATAGCACTGAAGAGTGACCAGCCCTCACCCCCAGGTCATAGCACTGAAAGGGTGCCCGCCCATCACTACAGGTCATGTCATTGAAGAGGTGCCCGCCTCCACCCCAGGTCATGTTCACTGAAAGGGTGCCGCTCTCACACCCAGGGACATAGCACTGAAGGAGTTCCTGGCCCTCATACCCCAGGTCACGGTGCTTGAGGTGCCCAGTTGTTACACCGTTTCTGGCACTGAAAGGTGCCCTTTACCCAGTTCATGTCACTGAAGGGTGCAGCCCTCACCCCGGTTCATGGAACTGAAGGTGCCCTCCACACCCGTTTCATGGCACTGAGGGTGCAGGCCTGACGTCCCGGGTCATGTCACTGAAGGGGTTCCCAGCCCTCACACCCGGGTCATTCTACTGAAGGGTGGCCTCTACCCTTTCACTGGCTTTGAAGGGGTTCCCGCTCTCACACCCCGGGTCATGGCACTGAAGAGGGTGCCTGGCCGTCACACCTTGGACATGGTACTGAAGGGGTGCCCGTCCCTCACACCCTGTTATAGACCTAAACGGGTATGGCCATCACACCCCGGTCATGGGGCTGGAGGAGTGACAGGCACTCACGGTTCATAGCACTGAAAGGGTGCCCGGCCCTCACACCCGTATCATGGCACTGAGGTGACCGGCACTGACACCCCAGGTCATGGCACTGAAAGGGTGCCCGGCCCCACACCTCCGGGTCATGTCATGAAGGGTGCCCGGCCCTCACACGGGTCATGTCAATGAAAGGGTGCCCAGCCATCACACCACGGGTCGTAGCACTGAAGGGTGCCCGGCCTCATTCCAGGTCGCTGGTGCTGAGGGTGCCAGCCTTCACACCCCGTTTCATGGAACTGAAAAAGTGCCCGCCCCTCACACACAGTTCATGGCACTGAAGGGTGCCCGGCCTTCACACCCCGGATCCTAGCATTGAAGGGTGCCCGCATCACACTCCGGGTCATGGTGCTGGAGGTGCCCGGCCCTCACACGGGTCATTTCACTAAAGGGGTGCCCGGCCCCTCCCCCCGGGTCATGTCACTGAAATGGTGCCCGGCCATCACACCCAGGTCATGGTGCTGAAGGTTGCCCGCCCTCACCCGGGTCATGGCACTGAAAAGAGTGAACGGCCCTCACACCCCGGGTCATGCTGAAAGGTGCCCGGCCCCACCTCAGGTTATGTCATTGAAGGGTTCCCTGTCCTCACACCCGGGTCATATCACTGAAACAGTGCCCGGCCCTCACACCCCGGGTCATAGCACTGAAGGGTGCCTGCCCTCACACCCCAGGTCAGCACTGAAAGGTGCCAGGCCCTCACACCCGATTCATAGCACTGAAATCATGCAGCCCTCACCCCAGGTCATGGTGCTGAAGGGGGTGCCTGCCTACACCCGATTCATTGGCACTGAAGGGGTGCCCCCCTACCCTGGGTCATGTGAAGGGGTGCCCGGCCCTAACACCCTAGTTCACAGCACTCTAGGTGCCCGGCCCTCACCCCGTTTCTTGGCTTTGAGGGGTGCCCGGCCCCTCCACCTCGGCTCATGGCACTGAAGGGTGCCAGCCTGCTGACTCCCAGGTCATGTCACTGAAGGGGTTCCCGGCCCTCACACCCCGGGTCATGGCACTGAAGTGGTGCCGTGCCATCCTGGTCATAGACCTAAACAGGTTGCCGGCCCTCCACACCCCAGGTCATGGGGCAGAGGTGCCCTTCTTTTGGGTCATGGCACTGAAGGGGTGACCGGCCCTCACCCTCCAGGTCATGGCACTGAAAGGGTGCCCGCCCATCCACCACAGGTCATGTCATTGAAGGGTGCCCGGCCCTCACCCCAGGTCATGTCACTGAAGGTGCCGGCTCTCACACCCAGGGACATAGCACTGAAGGAAGTTCCGGCCCTCATACCCGGGTCCGGTGCTGGAGGGGTGCCGGATGTTACACCCGTTTCATGGCACTGAAGGGTGCCCGGCCCCACGGTTCATGTCACTGAAGGGGTGCCAGCCCTCACAGTTCCAAGGAACTGAAGAAGTGCCCGGCCCTCACACACACGGTCAGTGCTGAAGGTGCTCGGCCCCACACCCGGGACATGGTGCTGAGGTGCTGGCCCTCACACCCCGGGTCATGTCACTGAAGGGGTGCCCGGCCCTCACACCCGGGTCATGCACTGATGAGGTGCGGGCCCTCACTACCCGTGTGCCATGGCACTGAAGGTTTGCCCGTCCTCATTCCTGGTCATGTACTTAAGTGGTGCCCGGCCTACACCGATTCGGCACTGAAAGGGTGCCCGGCCCTCACACCCATGGCCATGGTGCTGGAGGAGTGCCCGGCCCTCACATACGGTCATGGAACTGAAGGGTGCCCGGACATCACACCCGGAGATGTCACTGAAGGGGTGCACGGCCCTCACACCCGGGTTATGGACGTAAAGGGTGCCGGCCGTCACCCTGGCCACTGGCACTGAAGGTGTGCCCGGTGCTCCACCCCTGGTTATAGACCTAAACAGGTGCCGGCCCTCACACCCGGGTCATGCACTGAAAAGTGCCAGCCCACACCCCGGGTCATGTCATTGAAGGTGCCCGGCCCTTATACCCGGGTCATGGTGCTAGAGAGGGTGCTCGGCCTCCACCCCGATTCATGGCACTGAAATCGGCCCAGCCTCATACCCCGGGTCTATGGTGCTGAAGGGGTGCCCGGCCTCACCCGGGTCATGGCACTGGAAGGAGTCACCGGCCCTCACACCCCGGGTCATGGCACTGAAAAGTGCCCGCACACACCTCTGGGTCATGTCTTTGAAGGGGTGCCCAGCCCTCACACCCCGGGTCATGTCACTGAAAGGGTGCCGGCCCTCACACCCGGGTCATGGTGCTGAAGGTTGCCCGCCCTCACCCCGGGTCATGGCACTGAAAGTGAACAGCCCTCCACGGTCATGGCACTGAAAGGGTGCCAGCCCACCTCCAGGTTCATGTCATTGAAGGGTTCCCTGTCCTCACACCCCAGGTCATGTCACTGAAACGGTGCCCGGCCTCACACGGGTCACTAGCACTGAAGGGTGCCGGCCACACCCCAGGTCATAGCACTGAAAGGTGCAAGCCCTCACACCCGATTCATGGCACTGAAATCATGCCCAGCCCTCACACCCAGGTCATGGTGCTGAAGGGGTGCCCGGCCTCACCCCCGATTCATGGCACTGAAGGGGTGCCCTGCCCTCACACCCTGGGTCATGTGAAGGGGTGCCGGCCTAACACCCCGGTTCACAGCACTCTAGGGGTGCCCGGCCCTCACACCCCGTTTCTTGGCACTGATGGGGTGCCCGGCCCTCACACCTCGGCTCATGGCACTGAAGGGGTGCCGGCCCTGACTCCCAGGTCATGTCACTGAAGGGTTCAGCCCTCACCCGGGTCATGGCACTGAAGTGGTGCCGTGCATCCACCCCTGGTCATAGAGCCTAAACGGGTTGCCGGCCCTCACCCGGGTCATGGGGCTGAAGGGGTGCCAGGCCCTAACACGGGTCATGGCACTGAAGGTGACCGGCCCTCACCCTCCGGGTCATGGCATTGAAGGTGCCCGGCCCATCCACTACAGGTCATGTCATTGAAGGGGTGCCCGGCCCTCACACCCCAGTCATGTCACTGAAGGTGCCCGGCTCTCACACCAGGGACATAGCACTGAAGGTTCCCGGCCCTCATACCCCGGGTCACGGTGCTGGAGGGGTGCCCGGATGTTACACCCCGTTTCGCAGCACTGAAAGGTGCCCTTCCCAGTTCATGTCACTGAAGGGGTTGCCCGGCCTCACCCCAGTTCAAGGGAACTGAAGGGGTGCCCGGCCCTCACCACCGGTCATGGTGCTGAAGGGGTGCCAGCCCTCACACCCGGGACATGGTGCTGAAGGGTGCCCGGCCTCACACCCCAGGTCATGTCACTGAAGGTGCCCCTCACACACAGGTCATGGCACTGATGAGGTGCCGGGCCCTCACACCAATAGCCATGGCACTAAGAGTTTTGCCCGTCCCCATTCCTGGTCATGTACTTAAAGTGGTGCCCGGCCCTACCCGATTCATGGCACTGAAAGGGTGCCTCCTCACACCCATGGCCATGGTGCTGGAGGTGCCTGCCCCTCACATACCGGGTCATGGAACTGAAGGGTGCCCGGACATACACAGTCACTGAAGGGTGCACGCCCTCACACCGTTATGGACGTGAGTGCCCAACCGTCACCCTGGCCATAACTGAAGGTGTGCCCGGTCCTCACCCTGGTTATAGACCTAAGCGGGTGCCCGGCCCTCACACCCCGGGTCATGGCACTGAAAGGGTACCCGGCCCACACACCCGGGTCATGTCATTGAAGGGTGCCCGGCCCTCCTACCCCGGGTCATAGTGCTAGAGGGGTGCTCGGCCTCACACCCCGATTCATGGCACTAATCAGGCAGCCCTCATACCCCGGGTCATGGTGCTGAAGGGTGCCAGCCCTCACCCGGGTCGCACTGAAGGTCACCAGCCCTGCACCCCAGGTCGTAGCACTGAGGTGCGCTTACACACTCTGGGTCATGTCTTTGAAGGTGCCAGCCCTCACACCCAGGTCATGTCACTGAAAGGTGCCCGGCCCTCACACCAGGTCATGTCACTGAAGGGGTGCCCGCTCTCCGCCAGGTCATAGCACTGAAGGGGTGCCCGGCCTCATACCCCGTTTTTGGTGTGGAGGATGCCGGCCCTCACACCCCGATTCATGGAACTAAAATCGCGCTTGGCCCTCACCCCGGGTCATGGTGAGGTGCCCGACCTCACGGGTCATGGTGAGAAGGTGCAGCCTCACACCCAGTTTCATGGCACTGAAGGGTAACCGGCCTGATGCCCCGGTCATGTCACTGAACAGGTTGCTCAGCCCTCCACACCCCTTTCATAGGCACTGAAGGGTGCCAGCCCTGACGTCCCGGGTCATCTCACTGAAGGGTTCCAGGCCTCACACCCCGGGTCATCTCACTGAAGGGTGCCTGGCCCTCACACCCCTTTCATAGCACTGAAGGGTTCCGCTCTCACACCTGGTCATGGCACTGAAGCGGTGCCCGGCCGTCACACCCTTGGACATGGCACTGAAGGTGTGCCCAGCCCTCACACCCTTGTCATAGAGCCTAAACGGGTGCCTGGCTATCACACCCCGGGTCATGGGGGCTGAAGGTGAGCACTCACACCCCGGTTCATGGCACTGAAAGGGTGCCAGCCCTCACACCCCGTATCATGGCACTGGAAGGAGGACCGGCCTCACCCCAGGTCATGTCACTGAAAGGGTGCCTGCTCTCACACCCAGGGCTGAAGGAGTTCCCGGCCCTATACCCCGGGTCACGGTGCTGGAGGGGTGCCCGGTTGTTACCCCGTTCATGGCACTGAGGTGCCCGGCACACCAGTTCATGTCACTGAAGGGGTGCCCGGCCCTCACCCCGGTTCATGGCACTGATGAGGTGCCGGGCCCTCACACCGTGGCCATGGCACTGAAGGTTGCCCGTCCTCATTCCTGGTCATGTACTTAAGGTGGTGCCCGGCCTACACCCCGATTCATGGCACTGAGGGTGCCCGCCCTCACACCCCGGGCCATGGTGCTGGGGGGTGCCCGGCCTCACATACCGGGTCATGGAACAGTGGTGCCTGGACATCACACCCCGGGTGTCACTGAAGGGGTGCACGGCCCTCCACCCCAGGTTATGGACCTAAAGGGTGCCCGGCCGTCACACCCTGGCCATGGCACTGAAGGTGTGCGGTCCTCCCACACCCTGGTTATAGACCTAAACGGGTGCCCGGCCCTCACACCCCGGGTCATGGCACTGAAAGGTACCCGGCCCACACACACCCCGGGTGATGTCATTGAAGGGTGCCCGTCCCTTATACCCCGGTCATGGAGCTAGAGGGGGTGCTCGGCCCTCACACCCCCGTTCATGGCACTGAAATCGAGCCCAGCCCTCATACCCCGGGTCATGGTGCTGAAGGGGTGCCGGCCTCACACCCAGGTCATGGCACTGAAAGAGTCACCGGCCTCACCCCGGGTCATGGCACTGAAAGGGTGCCCTCCACTCTGGGTCATGTCTTTGAAGGGGTGCCCGGCCACCCCGGTCGCGTCACTGAAAGGTGCGCCCTCACCCTGGTCATGTCACTGAGGTGCCTGGCTCTCACACGCCGGGTCATAGCACTGAAGGGTGCCCAGCCCTCATACCCCTTTTTGGTGCTGGAGGATGCGGCCCTCATCGATTCATGGAACTAAAATCGTGCCCGGCCCTCACACCCGGGTCATGGTGAGAGAGGTGCCCGACCTCACACCCTGGTCATGGTGAGAAGGGTGCCCGGCCTCACACCCCGTTTCGCTGCACTGAAGGGTAACCGGCCCTGATGCCCCGGGTCATGTCACTGAACGGGTGCCCGTCCACCCCCGTGGCACTGAAGGGGTGCCCGGCCTGCGTCCCGGGTCATGTCACTGAAGGGGTTCAGCCCTCACCCGGTCATCTCACTGAAGGGGTTCTGCTCTCACACCCTGGTCATGGCACTGAAGCGGTGCCGGCCGTCACACCCCTGGACATGGCACTGAAGAGTGCCTGCCCTCACACCCCTTGTAGACCTAAACGGGCGCCGGCTATCACACCCGGGTCATGGGGCTGGTGACAGGCACTCACGGTTCATGGCACTGAAAGTGCCCGGCCCTCACACCCCCATATCATGGCACTGAAGGAGTGACTGGCACTGACACCCCGGTCGATGGCACTGAAAGGTGCCAGCCCCACCTCAGGTCATGTCATTGAAGGGTGCCCGGTCCTCACACCCGGGTCATGTCAATGAAAGGGTGCCGGCCCTCACACCACAGGTCGCTACATGAAAGGGTGCCGGCCTCATTCGGTCATGGTGCTGGAGGGTGCCTGGCCTTCACACCGTTTCATGGAACTGAAAAGTGCCAGGCCCTCACACCGGTTCATGGCACTGAAGGGGTGCCTGGCCTTCCACGGATCATGGCATTGAAGGTGGGGCCATCACACTCCGGTCATGGTGCTGGAGGGGTTGCCCGGCCCTCACACCAGGGTATTTCACTAAAGGGTGCCTGGCCCTCACACCCCTGGTCATGGACCTAAAGGGGTGCCTGCCCTCACCCCCCAGATCATGGGGTTAGGCGGTTCCAGTGCTCACACCACGGGTCATAGAGCTGTAGGTGCCCGGCCATCACATCCAGATTCACTCAAGGGTGCCCGGCCCTCCTACACCATGTCATGTGAAGGGGTGCCCGGCCCTAACACCCAGTTCACAGCACTGTGGGGTGCCCGTCTCACACCCCGTTCATGGCACTGATGGGGTGCCCGGCCCTCACCCAGTTCATGGCACAGGGGTGCTGGCACTACACCGGGTCGTGTCACTGAAGGGTTCAGCCCTCACAGTGCATGGCACTGAAGGGGCCGGCCCCACACACCCAGGTCATGTCATTGGAAGGTGCCGGCCTCATTCCCTGGGTCTGTGGTGTTGGAGGGGTGCCCGGACCTCACCCCTATTCTTGGCACTGAAATCGGGCCAGCCCTCACACCCGGTCATGGTGCTGAGGGTTGCCCGGCCCTCACACCCAGGTCGCCTTTGCAGAAGGGTAGGCACTGCCCTCACACCTCGGTTCATGGCACTGAAGGTGCCCGGCCTCATCCAGGTCATGGTGCTGGGCGATGCCGCCTCACATCCCGATTCATTGAACTAAAATCAGGCCAGCCCTCACACCCGGGTCATGGTGCTGAGGACTGACCTCCTGTGGCACTGAAGGGTGCCAGCCTGACTTGCGGGTAGTTCACTGAAGGGGTTGCCAGCCCCTAACACCCCGTTTCGCCTTTGAAGGGTTTCCCGGCTCTCACACACCGGGTCATGGCACTGAAGCGTTGCCCCGGCCATCACCCTGGACATGGCATTCAGGTGTGCACCGGCGCCCACCCGCATTATCATAGACCTAAACGGGTGCCCGGCCATCACCCCGGGTCATAGGGCTGAAGGGTGCCAGCCTTCACACCCCGTTTAATGGCACTGAAGGGTGCTGGGACCTGACGCCTGGGTCACGTCACCTGAAGGGTTCCAGGCACTCCAGGTCATGGAACTGAAGCGGTGCCCGGCCGTCACACCCTTGGACATGGCACTGAAGGGTGTGCCCGGCCCTCACACCCGTCATAGACCTAAACGGGTGCCCGGCCATCACCCCGGGTCATGGGGCTGAAGAGTGACCGGCACTCACACCCCGATTCATGGCACTGAAAGGGTGCCCGGCTCTCACCCGGATCATGGCACTGGGTGACCGGCACTCACACAGTTCATGGCACTGAAAGGGTGCCCGGCGCTCCTGCGGTCATGGTGCTGGAGGGTGCCTAGCCCTCACCCAGGGTCATATCACTAAAGGGTGCCGGCCCTCACACCCCGGTCATGGACCCTAAAGGGTGTAACCCTCACACCCCAGGTCATGTCACTGAAAGGTTGCCCGGCTCTCACACCCCAGTCCTTAGCACTGAAGGGGTGCCCGGCCATCACACCCAGATTCATGGCACTCAAAGGGTGCCCGGCCCTCATACCCCATGTCATGTGAAGAGGTGCCCGGCCCTACACCCCCATTCTGCTTGTAGAGGTGCCCCTCACACCCCGTTCATGGCACTGATGGGGTGCCCGGCCCTCACCGGTTCATAGCTCTGTGGGTGCCCAGCCCTCACACCCCATTTCGTGGCACTGAAGAGTGCCCGGCCCTCACCCGGATCATGGCACTGAAGGGGTGCCCGGCCCTGACGCCCCGGGTCATGTCACTGAAGGGGTTCCGGCCTCACACCCCGGATCATAGCACTGAAGGGGTTCGGCCCTCACACCCCGGATCATGGCGCTGAAGGGTGCCCGGCCCTCATACCCTGGGTCATGGTGGCACAGGTGCCGGACCTCTGGCCCAATTCTTGGCACTGAAATCGAGCCACGGCCTCACACCGCCGGGTCATGGTGCTGAAGGGTTGCCCGGCCCTCCCCACGCACTGTCATGGCACTGAAGAGTGACCGGCCCTCACACCCGGGTGGCACTGAAAGGGTGCCCGGCCCACATACTCCAGGTTCATGTCATTGAAGGGGTTCCCTGTCCTCACACCCCGGGTCATGTCACTGAAACGGTGCCCGGCCCTCACACCCCGGGTCATGGTGAGGAAGGGTTGCCCGGCCCTCACACCCCGGGTCATGGTGAGGAAGGGGTGCCCGGCCTTCACACCCCGTTTCATGGCACTGAAGGGGTAACCGGCCCTGATGCCCCGGGTCATGTCACTGAACGGGTGCCCGGCCCTCACACCCCGTTTCATGGCACTGAAGGGGTGCCCGGCCCTGACGCCCCGGGTCATGTCACTGAAAGGGTTCCCGGCCCTCACACGCCGGGTCATCTCACTGAAGGGGTGCCCGGCCCTCACACCCCGTTTCATGGCACTGAAGGGGTTCCCGGCTCTCACACCCCGGGTCATGGCACTGAAGCGGTGCCCGGCCGTCACACCCCTGGAAATGGCAATGATGGTGTGCACCGGCCGTCACACCCGTTGTCATAGACCTAAACGGGTGCCTGGCCATCACACCCCGGGTCATAGGGCTGAAGGGGTGCCGGGCCTTCACACCCCGTTTAATGGCACTAAAGGGGTGCTGGGACCTGACGCCCCGGGTCACGTCACTGAAGGGGTTCCCGGCACTCACACCCCGGGTCATGGAACTGAAGCGGTGCCCGGCCGTCACACCCTTGGACATGGCACTGAAGGTGTGCCCGGCCCTCACACCCCTTGTCATAGACCTAAACGGGTGCCCGGCCATCACACCCCGGGCCATGGGGCTGAAGGAGTGACAGGCACTCACACCACGGTTCATGGCACTGAAAGGGTGCCCGGCCCTCACTCCCCGGATCATGGCACTGAAGGAGTGACCGGCACTGACACCCCGGTTCATAGCACTGAAAGGGTGCCCGGCCCACACACTCTGGGTCATGTCATTGAAGGGGTGCCCGGCCCTCACACCGGCCATGTCAATGAAAGGGTGCCCGGCCCTCACACCAAGGGTCATAGCAATTGAAGGGGTGCCTGGCCTCATACCCTGGGTCATGGTGCTGGAGGGGTGCCCGGCCTTCACACCCCCATTTCATGGAACTGAAAGAGTGCTCCGGCCCTCACACACACCGGATCATGGCACTGGAAGGGGTGCCTGGCCCTCACACCCCGGGATCATGGTGGCTGAAGGTGTGCCCGGCCATCACACCCGGGTCATGGTGCTGGAGGGATGCCTGGCCCTCACACCCAGGGTCATCATATCACCAAATGGGTGCCTGGCTCACACCCCGGGTCATGGACCTAAAGGGGTGCCCGGCCCTCACACCCCAGGTCATTGGGTTGAAGCGGTTCCCGGCGCTCACACCACGGGTCATAGAGCTGAAGGGGTGCCCGGCCATCACATCCAGATACATGGCACTCAAAGGGTGCCCGGCCCTCATACCCCATGTTATGTGAAGGGGTGCCCGGCCCTAACACCCCGGTTCACAGCTCTGTAGGGGTGCCCGGCCCTCACACCCCGTTTCATGGCACTGATGGGGTGCCCGGCCCTCACACCCCGGTTCAGAGCTCTGTAGGGGTGCCCGGCCCTCACACCCCGTTTCATGGCACTGAAGGAGTGCCCGGCCATCACACCCCGGCTCATGGCACTGAAGGGGTGCCCGGCCCTGACGCCCCGGGTCATGTCACTGAAGGGTTTCCCGGCCCTCACACCCCGGGTCATGGCACTGAAAAAGGGCCCGGCCCACACACCCCGGGTCATGTCATTGAAGGAGTGACCCGGCCCTCATACCCTGGGTCATGGTGCTGGAGGGGTGCCCGGACCTCACACCCCGATTCTTGGCACTGAAATCGAGCCCGGCCCTCACACCCCGGGTCATGGCACTGAAAGAGTGACCGGCCCTCACACCCCGGTTCATGTCACTGAAAGGGAGCCCGGCCCACACACTCCAGGTTTATGTCATTGAAGGGGTGCCCGGCCATCACACCCAGATTCATGGCACTCAAAGGGTGCCCGGCCCTCATACCCCATGTCATGTGGAGGGGTGCCCGGACCGCACACCCCGATTCTTGGCACTGTAGGGGTGCCCGGCCCTCACACCCCGTTTCATGGCACTGATGGGGTGCCCGGCCCTCACACCCCGGTTCATAGCTCTGTACGGGTGCCCAGCCCTCACACCCTGTTTCATGGCACTGAAGGAGTGCCCGGCCCTCACACCCAGGCTCGTGGCACTGAAGGGGTGCCCGGCCCTGACGCCTTGGGTCATGTCACTGAAGGGGTTCCCGGCCCTCACACCCCGGATCATGGCACTGAAAGGGTGCCCGGCCCTCATACCCTGGGTCATGGTGCTGGAGGGGTGCCCGTTCACACCCCGTTTTAATGGCACTGAAGGGATGCTGGGACCTGACGCCCCGGAGTCACGCACACTGAAGGGTTCCGGCACTTACACGGTCATGGAACTGAAGCGGTGCCCGGCCGTCACACCCTGGACATGGCACTGAAGGTGTGCCAGCCGTCACACCCCTTGTCGCAGGCCTAAACGGGTGCCAGCCATCACACCCCGTTCAGGGCTGGAAGGAGTGATGGCACTCCACCCAGTTCATGGCACTGAAAGGTGCCCGGCCCTCACACCCCGGATCATGGCACTGAAGGGTGACCGGCCTCACACCCAGTTCATGGAACTGAAAGAGGTGCCCGGCCCCACACCCCAGTTCATGTCATTGAAGGGTGCCCGGCCCTCCACACCCGGTCATGGCACTGAAGGTGCCGCCCTCCACCCCGGTTCATGGCACTGAAGGGGTGCCAGCCTCTAAGGGGTGCTCGGCTCACACCCCCAGGTCATGGGGTTGAAGCAGTTTCCGGCGCTCACACCACAGGTCATAGAGCTGAAGGGTGCCCAGCCATCACATCCAGATTCATGGCACTCAAGGGTGCCCGCCCTCCTACCCCATGTCATGTGAAGGGGTGCCCGGCCTAACACCCCGGTTCACAGCACTGTAGGGGTGCCCGCCCTCACACCCGGGTCATGTCACTAAAGGGTGCCTGGCCCTCCACACCCCTGTTTCATGGCACTGAAGGGGTGCCGGCCCTGACACCCCGGGTCATCTCACTGAAGGGGTGCCAGGCCCTCACCCTGTTTCATGGCACTGAAGGGGTTCCAGCTCTCTCACCCGGGTCATGGCACTGAAGCAGTGCCCGGCCGTCACACCCCTGGACATGTTAATAAGGTGTGCACTGGCCCTCACACCCCTTGTCATGGGCCTAAGCGGGTGCCCGGCCATCACACCCCGGTCATAGGGCTGAAGGGGTGCCTGGCCTTCACACCCGTTTAATGGCACTGAAGGGGGGTGCTGGGACCTGACGCCGGGTCACGTCACTGAAGGGGTTCCGGCACTCACACACCCTGGTCATGGAACTGAAGCGGTGCCTGGCCGTCACACCCGTGGACATGGCACTGAAGGTGTGCCCGGCCTCACACCCTTGTCATAGACCTAAACGGGTGCCAGCCCTCACACCCCGGATCATGGCACTGAAGGAATGATCCGTTCACACCCGTTCATGTCACTGAAGGGTGCCCGGCCCTCATACCCGGGTCATGGTGCTGGAGGTGCCCGGCCTTCACACCCTGTTTCATGGAACTGAAGGAGTGCCTGGCCCTCACACACCCGGTTCATGGCACTGAAGGGGTGCCAGCCCTCACCCCACCGTTTCATGGGGTTGAAGTGGTGCCCGGCCTCATACCCCATGTCATGTGAAGGGTGCGGCCTACACCCAGTTCACAGCACTGTAGGGTGCCCGGCCCTCACACCCTGTTCATAGCACTGATGGGGTGCCCGGCCCTCACACCCCGGTTCATAGCTCTGTGGGGTGCCCAGCTCACACCCAGTTTCATGGCACTGAAGGTGCCCGGCCCTCAACCCCGTTTCATGGCACTGAAGGGTGCCGTGCCCTGACGCCCGGTCATGTCACTGAAGGGTTCGCCCTGGTTGGTGGGGTTTGTTGGGGTGCCCGGCCCCTCATACCCTGGGTCATGGTGCTAGAGGGTGCGGACCTCACCCCCGGTTCTGGGCAAAATCGAGCCCGGCCCTCACCCCGTGTCATGGTGCTGAAGGGTTGCCCGGCCCTCATACCCCGGGTCATGGCACTGAAAGGGTGCCCGGCCCACACCTCCAGGTTCATGTCATTGAGGGGTTCCTGTCCTCACCCCGGGTCATGTCACTGAAACGGTGCCCGGCCCTCATCCCTGGGCAGGTGCGGTGCGGACCTCGTTCTAGGAATCGGCCTCCACCCCTGGTCATAGCACTGAAGGGTGCCGCCCTATACCCCGGGTCATGGTGCTAGAGGGGTGCCCGCCCCTCACCCCGATTCATGTCACTGAAATCATGCCCTCGGTGGTTGGGGTGGTGTTTGGTTGTGGCGCCCACACACCCCGGGTCATGGTGCTGAAGGTGCCCCTCCCTCACACCCCGATTCATGGCACTGAAGGGGTGCCCTGCCCTCACACCGGGTCATGTGAAGGGTGCCCGGCCCCTAACACCCCGGTTCACAGCACTCTATGGGTGCCCGGCCTCCACCCTGTTTCATTGGCACTGATGGGGTGCCCGGCCTCACACCTCGGCTCATGGCACTGAAGGGGTGCCCGGCCCTGACGCCCCGGGTCATGTCACTGAAGGGGTTCCCGGCCCCCACCCCAGGTCATGGCACTGACGCGGTGCCGTGCCGTCACACCCCTGATCATAGACCTAAACGGGTTGCCGGCCTCACACGGGTCATGGGGCTGAAGGGTGCCCGGCCCTCACACCCCGGGTCATGGCACTGAAGGAGTGATCGGCCTCACACCCCGGGTCATGGCACTGAAGGTGCCCGGCCCATCCCTAAGGGTCATGTCATTGAAGGGGTGCCGGCCCTCATACCCCGGTCATAGCACTGAAGGGTTCCCGGCCCTCATACCCAGGGTCATTGTGCTGGAGGGTGCCCGGCCATTCTAACCCGTTTCATGGCACTGAAAGGGTGCCGGCCCCCACCCCGGTTCATGTCACTGAAGGGTGCCCGGCCCTCACACAGGGTCATGGTGCTGAAGGGTGCCCGGCCCTCACACCCCGGGACATGGTGCTGAAAGGTGCCCGCCCTCACGGGTCATGTCACTGAAGGGTGCCGCCCTCACAGCCCGGTCATGGCACTGATGAGGTGCCTGGCCGTCCACCATGGCCATGGCACTGAAGGTTTGCCTGTCCCTCATCCCTGGTCATGTACCTAAGTGGTGCCTGGCCCCTACACCCGATTCATGGCACTGAAGGGTGCCCGGCACTCACACCCCGGCCATGGTTCTGGAGGGTCTCCGGCCCTGACACCCCGGGTCATGACACTGAAGGGTGCCCGCCCTCACACCCCGGCCATGGTGCTGGGAGGGTGACCGGCCCTCACATACCGGGTCATGGAACTGAAGGGTGCCCGGACATCACACCCTGGGTCATGTCACTGAAGGGGTGCACGGCCCTCACACCCCGGGTCATGGACCTAAGGGTGCCCGGCTGTCACCCCTGGCCATGGCACTGAAGGTGTGCCCGGCCCTCACACCCCGGCTCATGGCACTGATGAGGTGCCTGGCCCTCAAACCCGTGGCTAGCACTGAAGGTTTGCCTGGCCTCACACCTGGTCATGTACTAAGTTTTGCCCGGCCCTACACCCTGATTCATGGCACTGAGGTGCCCGGCCTCATACCACGGGCCATGGTGCTGAAGGGGTGCCCGGCCCTCACCCCGGGTCATGTGAAGGGGTGCCTGGCCTCAGACCCGGTTCACAGCACTGTAGGGTGCCCGGCCCTCACCCCGCTTTCATGGCACTGATGGGTGCCCGGACCTCCACGGCTCATCGCACTGAAGGGGTGCCCGGCCCTGACGCCCTGGTCATAGACCTAAACGGGTGCCAGGCCCTCACACCCCGGTCATGGTGAAGGATTGACTGGCCTCACACGGGTCATGGCACTGAGAGGTTGCCCGGCCTCACACCCCTGGCCATAGCACTGAAGGTGTGCCCGGCCCTCACACCCCTGGTCACCAAGGCCTACAGCAGGTGTGAGCCCTCACACCCCGGGTCATGGGGGTGAATGATTGACTGGCCCTCATACCCCGGGTCATGGTGCTGGAGGGTGCCAGGCCTTTACACCCTGTTTCATGGCACTGAAAGGTGCCTGGCCCTCACACCCCAGTTCATATCACTGAAGGTGCCGTCCTTCACACCCCAGTTCATGGAACTGAAGGAGTGCCTGGCCCTCACACCGGATCATGGTGCTGAAAGGGTGTCAGGCCTCACACCCCGGTCATGTCACTAAGAGGTGCCAGGCCTCACACTGGGTCATGTCACTGAAGGGTGCCCAGGCCTCACACCCCGGGTCATGGCACTGATGAGGTGCCCGGCCTCACACCCCTGGTCATGTACCTAGGTGGTGCCGGGCCACACTGATTCATGGCACTGAAATGGTGCCTGCCCTCACACCACGGGCCATGGTCTGAGGGGTGCCCGGCCCTCACACCCTGGGTCATGTGAAGGTGCCGTGCGTCAGACCTTGTTCTGAGCATGGGGGTGCCCTGGCCTCACACCCTGTTTCATGGTACTGATGGGGTGCCGGACTCACACCCTGGCTCATTGCACTGAAGGTGTCTGGCCCTTGAGCCCCTGGTCATGAGCCTAACGGGTGCCAGGCCCTCACACCCCTGGCCATGGGCTAAGGATTGACCGGCCCTCACACC
>NW_024723511.1:0-1277 GCF_018991925.1 Homarus americanus
TGTGGGCGGGCGTTTGTCTGTGGCAGCGCCGGGTTGCCGGTCACTGTCTGATGCTGCAAGAGCAAAGTCTGCAAAGAACCTGGTTTATTATTCAAAACTCTCACACTTTTCTTAAATACTAAGAGCATTTTAATATTATTTTGACATTTACTAGAATTTATTTTCTTTGCATTTGTGATATCAAGCAAATTACAATTTGATGTGCAAATATTGAGAAGCAATGATTTTTGATGTCAATTTGATAAGCAAATGAGTTTTAGATATTCCTAGCTTGGATTAGGAATAAAAATTTGTGTAATATTTTGTAAACATCTGTTTTTGGAGAGAGTTAAGTGTGGGTGCGTCGTGGGTGTTACCTCCTCACATGGCGGGCTATAATATACACCTATGGGATTTGATCCGTTTCACGAAATGTATTGTGATTCATATGACACGAGGGTTAGCTAACTAGGAAGATAGGTTATTATTTTGAAGTGTACCTGTTGAATTTGAGCAACGTCATAAAGAAATGAAGAACCGTTATGATTAGTTCTCAATTCCCTTGTATTGACTAAAACATTGTCACGCATGTCTCTGGTATTATGCATTAATAGAGTGAGCCCTAAATAATAAGCATAGCTATTTCAAGTAACAGATGAAAATATATGAGAACAATGATCTGGAGGAGGGATAAATGTATCAGACCTATGTGAAGTGTTGGAAGTGACCCAGAAACTATGCTTCAAAGAAAATATCTTGTATACCTCGGTGTGAGCTTAGTACATCTCGTTACCCCATGTGACGAATAACCACGAACAGTGCAATGATCAGAGGATCTTATGAATGTGTTCAACGATGGCAACGTGTGAGGGGAGGATCCCTAAATACAGATTGAAGTGAAGTGGATATACCCACGCTAAGAAAACACAAACCTAGGCCTTTGTTCTATGTTGGAGCCCATTCTGCCCCGGGCTACAGTTTTGAGTTAATGATATAGCCCAATTTATTTCCCCAGGAACTGGCAAACCAGACCCTTACTTTAGTATGTAATTTAGAATTAAGGTTTTTAATTAAAAGGCATAAAGTCACAAGATATAGGAAGGTGTATGTGTGCGGACTAGAATAATGTCAAGGTGAAAATTAAAAATCGGCATCCATAGGCCTAGGGAGGCGAGACGCACAGTGGTTCAGAGATGACACTAACAGTGGTTCATAGATGACACTAACAGTGGTTCATCGCTGACACTAACAGTGGTTCATAGATGACACTAACAGTGGTTCATTGATGACACTGTAGG
>NW_024723512.1:0-43997 GCF_018991925.1 Homarus americanus
GCCTGGGGTGTCTCAGGTGTGCCTGGGAGTGTCAGCAGTGTGCCTGGGGGTGTCTGGGGTTTACCTGGGAGTGTCAGAGGTGTGCCTGGAGGAGTCAGGGGTGCACTTGGAGGTGTCAGAGGTGCACCTTGGGGTGTCTGGGGTGTGCCTGGGAGTGTCTGAGGTGTGCCTGGCAGTGTCTGAGGTGTGCCTGGGGTGTCAGGGGTGTGCCTGGGAGTGTCTGAGGTTGGACAGGAGTGTCTGAGATGTGCCTGGGGTGTGGGGAGAACCAGGAGTGAGAGGTGTGCCTGGGGTGTCAGAGGTGCCAGGGTGTGTCTGGGGTGTGCCGGGAGTGTCAGAGATGTACCAGGGGTGTCAGAGGAATGCCTAGGAGTGTCAGAGGTGTACCTGGGTGTCAGAGGTGTAACTAGGGTATCGGAGGTTTACCTGGGAGTGTCGGGTTGTGCCTGGGGTGTGGGTATACCTGGGAGTGAAGAGTGTGCCTGGGAGTGTCGGGAGTGTACTGGGAGTGTCGGAGGTGTGCCTGGGAGTGTCAGGAGGTGTGCTTGGGCGTGTCAGAGGTGTGCCTGGGAGTGTCAGCAGTGCACCTGGGGGTGTCTGAGGTTTACCTGGGAGTGTCAGAGGTGTGCCTGGGGTGTCAGAGGTGCACTTGGAATTGTCAGAGGTGCACCTTGGAGTGTCTGAGTGTACCTGGGAGTGTCTGAGGGTGTACCTGGCAGTGTCTGGGGTGTGCCTGGGGTGTCGGAGGGTGTACCTGGGAGTGTCAGAGGTGTACCTGGGAGTGTCTGGGGTGTGCCTGGGGTGTCAGGGAGAACCAGGGGTGAGAAAGGGGTGTACCTGGGAGTGTCAGAGGTGTACCAGGGTGTGTCTGGTGTGCCTGGGGTGTCAGAGATGTACCAGGGAGTGTCAGAGTTATACCTAGGGTGTCAGAGGTGTACCTGGGATTGTCAGAGGTGTAACTGGGGTATCGGAGGTTTTGCAAGTGTGTCAGAGTTGTTCCTGGAGTGTCGGAGGTGTACCTGGGAGTGAGAGAGGTGTACCTGGGAGTGTCGGAGGTGTATTTGGGGTGTCGGAGGTGTACCTGGGAGTGTCAGATATGTACTTGGGAGTGTCAGAGGTGTACCTGGGAGTGTCAGCGATGTACCTGGGGAGTGTCTGAGGAGGTTACCTGGGAGTGTCAGAGGTGTGCCTGGGAGTGTCAGGGGTGCCCTTGGAAGTGTCTGAGGTGCACCTTGGAGTGTCTGAGGTGTGCCTGGGAGTGTCGGGGGTGTACCAGGGAATGTCAGTGGAGTACCTGTGAGAGTGTCAGAGGTGTACCTGGGGTGACAGAGGTGTACCTGGGAGTGTCAGAGGTGTACCTGGGAGTGTCTGAGGGTGTACCTGGGAGTGTCGGAGGTGTACCTGGGAGTGTAGAAGTATACCTGGGAGTGTCGGAGGTGTGGCTGGGAGTTTCGGAGGTGTACCTGGGAGTGTCAGAGGTGTACTTGGGAGTGTCAGAGGGTGTACCTGGGGAGTCTCAGCGGTGTACCTGGGGAGTGTCTCAGGTGTACCTGGGAGTGTCAGAGGTGTGCCTGGGAGTGTCAGAGGTGTGCCTGGGAGTGTCAGAGGTGCACTTGGGAGGAGTCAGAGGTGTACCTGGGAGGGTCAGCGGTGTGCCTGGGAGGGTCTGGGGTGTGCCTGGGACAGAGGTGTACCGGGGTGTCAGTGGGTACCTAGGGTGTCAGAGGTGTGCCTGGGGTGTCGCAGGTGTGCTTGTCAGAGAGGTGTACCTGGGGTGTCAGAGGCGTTCCTGGGAGTGTCAGATATGTACCTGGGAGTGTCAGAGGGGTATCTGGGAGTGTTGGGCGTGTACCTGGGAGTGTCGGAGGTGTACCTGGAACTGTCAGGGGTGTACCAGGGAATGTCAGTGGAGTACCTGGGAGTGTCAGAGGTGTACCTGGGACTGACAGGGGTGTACCAGGGAGTGTCAGTGGAGTACCTGGGAGTGTCAGAGGTGTACCTGGGAGTGTCGGAGGTGTACATGGAGTGAAAGAGGTGTACCTGGCAGTGTCAGCGGTGTACCTGGGAGTGTCACAGGTGCGCCTGGGAGTGCCTAAGGTGTACATGGGAGTGTCTGAGGTAGCTGGGAGTGTCTGAGGTTGTACCTGGGAGTGTCAGAGAAGTACCAGGGAGTGTCAAGGTGTACCTGGGAGTGTCGGAGGTGTACCTGGGACTGTCAGGGGTGTACCAGGGGTGTCAGTGGGTACCTGGGGTGTCAGAGGGTGTGTACCTGGGAGTGTCAGAGGTGTACCTGGGAGTGTCAGAGGTGTACCTGGGAGTGTCGGAGGTGTACCATGGAATGTCATTGGAGAACCTGGGAGTGTCAGAGGTGTACCTGGGAGTGACGGAGGTGTACCTGGGACTGTCAGGGGTGTACCAGGGAGTGTGAAAGGTGTACCTAGGAGTGTCTGAGGTGTACCTGGGAGAGTCAGAGGTACCTGGGAGGCAGAGAGGTGTACCATGGAGCGTTCCTGAGGTGTACCTGGGAGTGTCAGGAGGTGTACCTGGGAGCAAGGTCTGAGGCATGGTGGGAGTGTCTGAGGTGTACCTGGGAGGTCAGGGGAGAACCAGGAGTGAAAGAGGGTGTTCCTGGGAGTGTCAGGAGGTGTACCAGGGAGGTCTGAGGTACCTGGGAGGCCAGGAGATGTGCCAGGGAGTTTCAGAGGAATACCTAGAGTGCCTTCAGAGGTGTACCTGGGAGTGTCAGAGGTGTAACTAGAGTATTCCTGGAGGTTTACCTGGGAGTGGAGTTGTACCTGGGAGTGTCGGAGGCAGTACCTGGGAGTGTAGAAGGTAAATTTGGGAGGTTTGAGGTGGCTACCTGGGAGGTCGGAGGTATACCTGGGAGTGTCGGAGGTGTACCTGGGAGTGTCAGAGGTGTACTTGGGAGTGTCAGAGGTGTACCTGGGAGTGTCAGTGGTGGACCTGGGAGTGTCAGAGGTGCACTTGGGAGTGTCAAAGGTGCACCTTGGAGTGTCTGAGGTGAACCTGAGAGTGTCTAAGGTGTACCTGGCAGTGTCTGAGGTGTACCTGGGAGTTTCAGAGGTGTACCAGGGAGTGTCAGAGGTGTACCTGGGAGTGTCAGAGGTGTACCTGGGAGTGTCAGAGGTGTACCTGGGAGTGTCGGAGGTGTACTTGGGAGTGTGAGAGGTGTACCTGGGAGTGTCGGAGGTGTACATGGAGTGTCAGAGGTGTACCTGGCAGTGTCAGGGGTGTACCTAGGATTGTCAGAGGTGTGCCTGGGAGTGTCTGTGGTGTACCTGGGAGTGTCTGTGGTGTACCTGGGAGTATCTGAGGTGTACCTGGGAGTGTCAGAGAAGTACCAGGGAGTGTCACAGGAGTACCTGGGAGTGTGAGAGGTGTACCTGGGCGTGTGAGAGGTGTATTTGGGGAGTGTCGGAGGTGTACCTGGGGTGTCAGATGTGGATGTGCTTGGGGTGTCAGAGGTGACCCTGGAGTGTCTGAGGTGTACCTGGGAGTGTCAGGGGTGTACCAGGAATGTCAGTGGAGTACATGTGAGTGTCAGAGGTGTGCCTGGGAGTGACAGAGGTGTACCTGGGGTGTCAGAGGTGTACCTGGGAGTGTCTGAGGTGTGCCTGGGAGTGTCGGAGGTGTACCTGGGAGTGTAGAGTATGCCTGGGAGTGTGTCGGGAGTGTGGCTGGGGTTTCGGAGGTGTACCTGGGGTGTCAGGAGGTGTGCTTGGGAGTGTCAGAGGTGTACCTGGGAGTCTCAGCGGTGTACCTGGGGGTGTCTCAGGTGTGCCTGGGAGTGTCAGAGGTGTGCCTGGGAGTGTCAGAGGTGTGCCTGGGAGTGTCAGAGGTGCTTGGAAGTCAGAGGTGTACCTGGGAGGTCAGCGGTGTACCTGGGAGGGTCTGAGGTGTGCCTGGGACTTTCAGAGGTGTACCAGGAGTGTCAGGTGGAGTACCTAGGGTGTCAGGGTGTGCCTGGGAGTGTCGCAGGTGTGCTTGGGAGTGTCAGAGGTGTACTGGGAGTGTCAGAGGCGTTCCTGGGGTGTCAGATATGTACCTGGGGAGTGTCAGAGGGTGTATCTGGGAGTGTTGGGCGTGTACCTGGGAGTGTCGGAGGTGTACCTGGAACTGTCAGGGGTGTACCGAGAATGTCAGTGGAGTACCTGGGGTGTCAGAGGTGTACCTGGGACTGACAGGGGTGTGCCAGGGAGTGTCAGTGGGTGGGGTGTCAGAGGTGTGCCTGGGAGTGTCGGAGGTGGACATGGTGGGGTGTGCCTGGCAGTGTCAGCGGTGTGCCTGGGAGTGTCACAGGTGCGCCTGGGGTGCCTAAGGTGTACAGGGAGTGTCTGAGGTGTGGCTGGGAGTGTCTGAGGGTGTGCCTGGGAGTGTCAGAGGTACCAGGGAGTGTCAAAGGTGTACCGGGAGTGTCGGAGGTGTACCTGGGACTGTCAGGGGTGTACCAGGGAGTGTCAGTGGAGTACCTGGGAGTGTCAGAGGTGTGCCGGGTGTCAGAGGTGTGCCTGGAGTGTCAGAGGTGTGCCTGGGAGTGTCGGAGGTGTGCCATGGAGTCATTGGAGAACCTGGGGTGTCAGAGGTGTACCTGGGGTGTCGGAGGTGTACCTGGGAGTGTCAGGGGTGTGCCAGGGGTGTGAAGGTGTGCCTAGGGTGTCTGGGTGTACCTGGGAGTGTCAGAGGTGTGCCTGGGAGTGTGAGAGGTGTACCTAGGAGTGTCTGAGGGTGTACCTGGGAGTGTGTCAGAGGTGTGCAGAGTGTCTGGGGTGTACCTGGGAGTGTCTGGGGTGTACCGGAGTGTAAGGGAGAACCAAGGGTGAGGTGTTCCTGGGAGTGTCAGAGGGTGTACCAGGGGTGTCTCAGGTGTGCCTGGGAGTGTCAGAGATGTGCCAGGGAGTTTCAGAGGAATACCTAGGGTGTCAGAGGTGTACCTGGGAGTGTCAGAGGTGTGACTAGGAGATCGGAGGTTTACCTGGGGTGTCGGGGTGTGCACTGGGTGTCGGAGGTGTGCCGGGGTGTCGGAGGTGTGCCTGGGAGTGTCAGAGGTGTACTTGGGGTGTCAGAGGTGTACCTGGGGTGTCACTGGTGTGCCTGGGAGTGTCAGAGGTTGCTTGGGGTGTCAGAGGTGCCTTGGGTGTCTGAGGTGAACCTGGGGTGTGAGGGTGTGCCTGGCAGGTGTCTGAGGTGTGCCTGGGAGTTTCAGAGGTGTACCTGGGAGTGTCAGAGGTGTGCCTGGGAGTGTCAGAGGGTGTACCTGGGGTGTCAGAGGTGTGCCTGGGAGTGTCGGAGGTGTGCTTCCGAGGTGTGAGAGTGTACCTGGGGTGTCTGGGATGTACCTGGGAGTGTCTGGGGTGTACCTGGGAGTGTCAGTGGAGTGCCTGGCAGTGTCAGGGTGTACCAGGGGTGACAGTGGGTACCTGGGGTGTCAGGGGCCTGGGAGTGGGAGATGTACATGGGTGTCAGAGGTGGCCTGGCAGTGTCTCCAGTGTGCCTGCCTGGGGAGTGTCAGACGTGAACCTTGGGTGACTGGAGTGTACCTGGGGTGTCTGGGGTGTACCTGGCAGTGCAAGGTGTGCCACCAGCAGTGTCTAGTGTACCTGGCAGTGTCAGCAGTGTGCCTGGAGTGTCAGCAGTGTACCTGGGGTGTTAGACATATATCAGGTGACAGAGAGTGCCTAGGACTGTCAGAGGTGTGCCTGGAGTGTGAAGTGTACCTAGGAGTGTCTGGGGAGTTGTACCTGGGGTGTCTGGGGTAGCACCGATGTCAGAGAATTGGCACCTGGGAGTGTCAGGGGTGTGCAGGTAATGTCACGGTGGAATCCTGGGAGTGTCAGGGGTATGCCTGGGGTGACAGGGGTGTGCCTGGGGTGTCAGAGGTGTGCCTGGGAGTGTCAGAGGTGTGCCTGCTGGGGTGTGCTCCCGGAGGTGTGCCTGGGGTGTGGGGTACCTCTGGGGTGTCGGAGGTGTGCCTGCTGGGGTGTCCAGGGAGGTGTGTGCCTCCTGGGGTGTCGGAGGGTGTGACTAGGAGTGTCAGATGTGTGCTTACGGTATCAGAGGTGTACCTGGGTGTCAGCGGTGGCTGGGAGTGTCTCAGGGTGCCTGGGAGTGTCAGAGGTGTGCCTGCTGGAACCATCAGGGGTGCACTTTGGGGTGTCTGAGGGCACCTTGGGTGTCTGAAGTGTACCTGGGAGTGTCTGGGGTGTGCCTGTGTCTGGGGTGCACTGGCAGTGTCTGAGGTGTCTGGCGGTGTCAGCGGTGTGCCCACAAGATGTCATGGTGCACCTAAGTCAGTGGGGTGTGTGTCAGGGTGACAAGGAGCAGTGCCTGGGGTGTCAGAGGTGTGCCTGGGGAGTGTCAAGGTGTACCTGGGAATTATCTGAGAGTGTACCTGGGAGTGTCGCAGGTGTACCTAGGTGTCTGGGTGTGCCTGGGGTGTCGAGAGATGTGCCTGGGGTGTCAGGGGAGTTGTGTCTGGGGTGTTAGAGTGTGCTTGGGGAGTGTCAAAGGTGTACCTGGGAGTGTCAGGTTGTACCTGGAACTGTCAGGGTGTACCAGGGTGGCAGTGGAGTACCTGGGGTGCCAGAGGTGTATCTGCTGGGAGTGTCAGGGTGTGCATGGAGTGACAGAGGCAGCCTGGCAGTGTCAGCAGTGTGCCTGGGAGTGTCAGAGGCCATGTGCCTGGGAGTGTCCCTAGGAGTGTGCCTGGGTGTCTGGGGTGTGCCTGCAGAATTATCTGAGGTGCCTGGGAGTGTCAGAGAGTACAAAGTGTCACAGGAGTACCTGGGGTGTGAGGTGTGCCTGGGGTGTGAGAGGTGTACTGGAGTGTGTCTGGGGTGTGTCTGAGATTGTCAAGTGTACCTGGGGTGTGTCTGGGGAGTGTACCTTAGGGAGTGTCTGAGGTGTGCCTGGTCAGGAGAATCAGGAGTGAAAAGGTGAACCTGGGAGTGTCAGGGTGTACCTACAGGGTGTCTTCAGGGAGTGTACCTGGGAGTGTCAGAGGTACCTGGGGTGTCAGAGGCGTTCTAAGTGTCAGAGATGTACTGGGAGTGTCAAAAGGTGTATCCTGGGAGTGTTGGACGTGTTCCTGGGGTGTCAGAGGTGTGCAGGGAATGTCAGTGGAGTGCCTGGGAGTGTCAGAGTGTGCCTGGGGTTTTAGAGGTGTGTGCCTGGGAGTGCTCAGAGTGTGCCAAAGTGTCAGAGGTGTACCTAGAGTGTCAGTGTACATGGGAGTGTCAGAGTGTGCTTGCAGAGTGTGAGAAGTGTGCCTGGGGTGTCTGGGATGTACCTGGGGTGTCTGGGGAACTGTGCCTGGGGTGTCAGTGGAGTGCCAGTGTCGGGGTCATGCCAGGGGTGTCAGTGGAGTGCCACCTGGGAGTGTCAAGTTATTGCCTGGGGTGTCGGAGAGTGTACATGGAGTGTCAGAGGCCTTTCCTGGCAGTGTCGGCGGTGTGCCTGGGGTGTCAGAGGCGCACCTTGGGTAGCTAGAGGTGCCTGGGGTGTCTGGGGTGGCCTGGTAGTGTCTGAGGTGTGCCTGGCGGTGTCTGAGGTGTACCTGGCAGTGTCAGCAGTGTGCCTGGGATGTCAGCGGATGTGCCTGGGGTGGTAGACGTGCATCGAGGGGTGACAGAGGAGCACCTGGGAGTGTCAGAGGTGTACCTGGGGTGTGAGGGTGTGCCTGCTGGGTGTCTGGGGTGTACCTGGGGAATGTCAGAGGTGTGCCTGGGGTCTGTCCAGGGGGTGTGCCAGGGGATATGAAGTGGGTACCTGGGAGTGACAGAGGTGTACCTGGGAGTGTCAGAGGTGTGCCTGGGAATGTCCAGAAATTGTACCTGGGGTGCTCGGAGGTGTGCCACCAGCATTACAGCAAGAAGTGTGCAAGTGTGTCAGAAGTGTGCCTGGGGTGTCAGCAGTGTGCCTGGGGTGTCTCAGGTGTACACCTGGGGAGTGTCAGCTGTGTGCCTGGGGAGTGTCAGAGGGTGCACTTGGGAGCGTCAGAAGGGTGCACCTTGGTGTCTGAGGGTGTGCCTGGGGTGTCTGGGTGTGCCTGGCAGTGTCCTGCTGAGGTGTACTGTGGCAGTGTCTGAGGTGTACTAAGTCAGGGGTGCCTGGGAATGTTAGAAGGTGTATCAGGGGTGACAAAGTGCAGGAGTGTTGGACGTGTGCCTGGGGCGACGAAGAGGTGTGCCTGGGGTGTGTCGGAGGTGTACCTGGGACTGTCAGGGGTGTGCCAGGGAGTGTCAGTGGAGTACCTGGGGTGTCAGATCTGTATGCCTATAGGAGTGTCAGGTGTTGTGGGTGACAGAGGTGTACCTGGTGAGTGTCGGCGGTGTACCTGGGGTGTCAGAGGTGTACGCAAGGGTGTCTAAGGTGTGCCTGGGAGTGTCTGAGGTGTTACTAAGTGTCTGAAGGTGTACCTGGGAGTGTCAAGTAACACAGGGGTGTCAGAGGTGTGCCTGAGATTAGCCGGGAGGTGTACCTGGGACTGTCAGGGGTGTGCCAGGGAGTGTCAGTGGAGTGCCTGGGAGTGTCAGTGTGCCTGGGGTGTTGGTGTACATGGGTGACAGAGGTGTGCCTGGCAGTGTGTCAGTGGTGTACCTGGGGTGTGAGAGGTGTACCTGGGGTTGTAAGGGGGTGTGCCTGGGGTTTCCTGAGGTGTGCCTGGGGTGTCAGAGGTGTACTGGGAGTGTCTGGGAGTTTGCCTGGGGTGTGTCTGAGGCGTACCTGGGGTGTCAGGGGGAGAACCAAGTGAGAGAAGAGGTGTGCCTGGGGTGTCCAGAGGTGTGCAAGGTGTGTCAGGGGTGTGCCTGGGGTGTCAGAGATGTGCCAGGGAATTGTCAGGGAATACCTAGGGTGTCAGAGGGTGTGCCTGGGGTCTCAGAGGTGTGGCAGAGTATCGGAGGTTTACCTGGGAGTGTCGGGTGGCCGCACCAAGGTGTCAGGAGGGTATACCTGGGAGTGAGAATGTACCTGGGGTGTCGGAGAGTGTACCTACAGTGTCAGAGGTGTACCTGGGAGTGTCGGAGGTGTGCCCAGGGTGTCAGAAAGTGTGGGGTGTCAGCCGTGTGCCTCGGTGTCTGGGGACTTGCCTGGGAGTGTCAGAGGTGTGCCTGGGAGAGTCAGAGGTGCCTTGGAGTGTGTCAGAGGTGCCTTGGGTGTGTCTGAAAGGGTGTGCCTGGGGTGTCTGGGGTGTGCCTGTGTCTGGGGTGTGCCTGGGGTGCCAGGGGTGTGCCTGGGGTGTCTAGCAGGGTGTGCCTGGGGTGTCTGGGATGTGCTGGGGTGTCCCAGGGGAGAACCAGGGAATTGAAAGGGTGTGCCTGGGGTGTCAGGGGTGCACCAGGGTGTGTCTGAGGTGTGCTGGGGTGTCAGAGATGTGCCATGGGTGTCAGAGGGAATGCCTAGGGTGTCCCAGAGGTGTACCTGGGGTGTCAGAGTTGTAACTAGAATTATCAGGGTTTGCCTGGGAGTGTCAGGTTATTACTGGGGTTTTGAAGTATACACTGGGGTGAGAAAGTGTGCCTGGGAGTATCAGGAGGTGTGCCTGGGAGTGTCAGGTGTACCTGGGAGTGTTGAGGTGTGCTTGGGGTGTCCAGTGTGTTTCTGGGGTGTCAGCAGTGCCTGGGAGTATCTGGGGACTGCACACCTGGGAGTGTCAAGAGGTGTGCTAGGGTGTCAGAAGTGCTTGGAGGTGTCAGAGGTGCACCTTGGGTGTCCTGAGTGTGGGGTGTGTCTGAGGTGTGCCTGGCGGTGTCTGAGGTGTGCCTGGGGTGTCAGCAGTGTGCCTGGGGTGTCTGAGTGTGCCTGGGAGTGTCTGGTGTGCCTGGGGTGTCAGGGAGAACCCCAGGGAGTGAAAGGTGTGCCTGGGAGTGCTCAGAGTGTGGGGTGTGTCTGGTGTACCTGGGAGTGTGTCAGAGATGTGCCAGGGTGTCAGAAGGGCTTACCTAGAGTGTCAGTGTGCCTGGGATTGCTCCAGAGGTGTAACTAGGAGTATCGGAGGTTTACCTGGGAGTGTCGGAGTTGTTCCTGGGAGTGTCAGGTGTACCTGGGGTGAGAGTGTGCCTGGGAGTGTCGGAGGTGTGTTGGGAGTGTCAGGTGTAGCCTGGGGTGTCAGATGTGTGCTTGGAGTGTCAGAGTGTGCCTGGGAGTGTCAGCGATGTACCTGGGAGTGTCTGAGGTTTACCTGGGAGTGTCAGAGGTGTGCCTGGGAGTGTCAGAGGTGCACTTGGAAGTGTCTGAGGTGCACCTGGGTGTCTGAGGTGTGCCTGGGGTGTCAGGGTGTGCCAGGGAATGTCAGTGGAGTACCTGGGGTGTCAGAGGTGACTGGGGTGTCGGAGGTGTGCCTGGGGAGTGTAAGAAGCTATACCTGGGGTGTGGAGGTGTGGCTGGGGTTTCGGAGGTGTGCCTGGGGTGTCAGAGGGTGTGCTTGGGGTGTCAGGAGTGTGCCTGGGGTCTCAGCGGTGGCACTGGGGTGTCTCAGGTGTGCCTGGGAGTGTCAGAGGTGTGCCTGGGAGTGTTAGAGGTGCATGGGTGTCAGAGAGTGCACCGTGGGTGGCTGAGGTGTGCCTGGGGTGTCTGAGGTTGCCTGGGAGTGTCAGAGGTGTGCCTGGAGTGTCAGAGGTGAACTTGGGAGAGTCAGAGGTGTACCTGGGAGGTCAGCAGTGTGCCTGGGGTGTCTGAGGTGTACCTGGGACTTTCAGAGGTGTACCAGGGAGTGTCAGTGGAGTACCTAAGTGTCAGAGGTGTGCCTGTGAGTGTCGGAGTGTACTTGGGTGTCAGAGGTGTATCTGGGAGTGTTGGACGTGTACCTGGGAGTGTGGAGTGTACCTGGAACTGTCAGGGGTGTGCCAGGGAATGTCGTGGGTACCTGGGAGTGTCAGAGGTGTACCTGGGACTGACAGGGTGTGCCAGGAGTGTCAGTGGGTACCTGGGGTGTCAGAGGTGTACCTGGGGTGTCGGGTGTACATGGGTGAAAGGGTGTGCCTGGCAGTGTCAGCGGTCTGCCTGGGGTGTAGCAGGTGTGCCTGGAGTGTCTAAGGTGTACATGGGAGTGTCTGAGTTAGCTGGGAGTCTGCAGGGTGTACCTGGGAGTGTCAGAGTACCGGGAGTGTCAGGGGTGCACCTGGGAGTGTCGGAGGTGTACCTGGGACTGTCAGGGGTGTACCAGAGGGTGTCAGTGAGTACCTGGGTGTCAGAGGTGTACGGGAGTGTCAGAGGTGTACCTGGGAGTGTCAGATGTGTACCTGGGAGTGTCGGAGGTTTACCAGGAATGTCATTGGAGAACTCGGAGTGTCAGGAGGTGTACCTGGGAGTGTCGGAGGTGTACCTGGGACTGTCAAGGGTGTACCAGGGTGAGGTGTACCTAGGGTGTCTGGGGTGTGCCTGGGAGAGGAGGTGTACCTGGGGTGTGAGAGGTGTACCTAGGATGTCTGAGGTGTACCTGGGAGTTGTCAGATGTACTGGGGTGTCTGAGGTGTGCCTGGGGTGTCTGGGGTGTCCTGGGAGTGTCAGGGGAGAACCAGGGAGTGAAAGGTGTTCCTGGGAGTGTCAGAGGTGTACCAGGGGTGTCTGAGGTGTACCTGGGAGTGTCAGAGATGTGCAGGAGTTTCAGAGGAATACCTAGGAGTGTCAGAGGTGTCCTGGGGTGTCAGAGGTGTAACTAGGGTATCGGAGGTTTACCTGGGAGTGTGGTGTACCTGGAGTGTCGGAGGTGTACCTGTTAGTATGAAGTGTACCTGGGAGTGTCGGAGGTAGCCTGGGAGTGTCAGGAGGTGTACCTGGGAGTGTCAGAGGTGTACTTGGGAGTGTCAGAGGTGTACCTGGAGTGTCAGTGGGTGTACCTGGGAGTGTCTGAGGGTGTACCTGGGAGTGTCAGAGGTGTGCCTGGGAGTGTCAAGAGGTGCACTTGGGGTGTCAGAGGTGCACCTTGGGTGTCTGAGGTGAACCTGAGGTGTCTGAGGTGTACCTGGCAGTGTCTGGTGTACCTTGGAGTTTCAGAGGTGTACCTGGGAGTGTCAGAGGTGTACCTGGGAGTGTCAGAGAGGTGTACCTGGGATTGTCAGAGGTGTACCTGGGAGTGTCGGAGGTGTACTTCGGATGTGAGAAGTGTACCTGGGAGTGTCTGGGATGTACCTGGGAGTGTCTGGGGTGTACCTGGGTGTCGGTGGTACCGGAGTGTCAGGTGTGCAGGGGTGTCAATGGGTACCTGGGAGTGTCAGGGGTGTACCTGGGGTGTCGGAGGTGTACATGGAGTGTCAGAGGTGTACCTGGCAGTGTCAGCCGGTGTACCTGGAGTGTCAGAGGTGCACCTTGGAGTACTGAGGTGTACCTGGGAGTGTCTGAGGTGTTGGCAGTGTCTGAGGTGTACCTGGCAGTGTCTGAAGGTGTAGCCTGGTGGTGTCAGCGGTGTACCTTGGAGTGTCAGCGGTGTACCTGGTGTTAGATGTGTATCAGGGGTGACAGAGGAGTTCCTGGGGTGTAGAGGAGGTGTACCTGGGCGTGTGAAGTGTACCTGGGAGTGTCTGGGGTGTACCTGGGAATGTCAGAGGTGTACCTGGGAGTGTCAGGGGTGTACCGGGAATGTCAGTGGAGTACCTGGGAGTGTCAGAGGTGTTCCTGGGGTGACAGAGGTGTACCTGGGAGTTGTCAGAGGTGTACCTGGGAGTGTCAGAGGTGTGACCTGGGAGTGTCGGAGGTGTACTTGGGCGTGTAAGAAATGTACCTGGGAGTGTCAGGTGTACCTGGGAGTGTCAGGTGGCCTGGGAGTGTCAGAGGTGTACTTGGGAGTGTCAGAGGTGCACTTGGGAGTTGTCTGAGGTGCAGCTTGGAGTGTCTGAGGTGTACCTGGGAGTGTCTGAGGTGTACCTGGCAGTGTCTGAGGTGTACCTGGCAGTGTCTGAGGTGTGACTGGCAGTGTCAGCGGTGTGACCTGGGAGTGTCAGCGGTGCACCTGGGAGATGAGAGGTGTATCAGGGGTGACAGAGGAGTACCTAGGAGTGCCAGGGGTGTACCGGAGTGTCAGAGGTGTACCTGGGGTATCTGAGGTGTGCCGGAGTGTCACAGGTGTACCGGGTAATAAGGTTGCAGAGTGTCAGGGTGTACCTGGGAGTGTCAAGTGTATCTGGGAGTGTTGGAAGTGTACCTGGGAGTGTCAGAGGTGTACCTGGAGTGTCAGGTGTACCTGGGACTGTCAGGGTATGCAGGGTGTGTCAGTGGAGTACCTGGAGTGCCAGAGGTGTATCTGGAGTGGCAAGGTGTACATAGGTGACAGAGGTGTACCTGGCAGTGTCAGGTACCTGAGTGTCAGAGGTGTGCCTGGGAGTGTCTAAGGTGCACCTGGGAGTGTCTAGTGTACCTGAGTGTCTGGGTTGCCCTGGGGGTGTCAGAAAGTACAAGGGAGTGTCAAGGTACACGGGAATGTGAGAGTTGTACCTGGGGTGAGGAGGTGTACCTGGGAGTGTCTGGGTGTGCGGTGTCAGAGGTGTACCTGGGAGTGTGTCTGAGGTGTACCTGGGAGTGTCTGAGGTGTACCTGGAAGTGTCAGGGGAGAATCAGGGAGTGAAAGGTGAACCTGGGAGTGTCAGAGGTGTACCTGGGAGTGTCGGAGGTGTACCTGGGAGTGTTAGATGTGCACCTGAGAGTGTCAGAGGCGTTCCTGGGAGTGTCAGAGATGTACCTGGGAGTGTCAGAGGTGTATCTGGGAGTGTTGGACGTGTTCCTGGGAGTGTCAGAGGTGTACCAGGGAATGTCAATGGAGTACCTGGGAGTAGATGTGGCCTGGGAGTTTTAGAGGGGTGTGCCTGGGGGTGTCAGAGGTGTACCTGGAGTGTCAGAGGTGTACTTGCGAGTGTGAGAGGTGGACCTGGAGTGTCTGGGATGTACCTGGGAGTGTCTGGGGTGCACTGGGAGTGTCAGTGGAGTACCTGGGAGTGTCAGGGGGTGTACCAGGGAGTGTCAGTGGAGTACCTGGGAGTGTCAGGGTTGTACCTGGGAGTGTCGGAGGTGTACATGGGTGTCAGAGGTGTACCTGGCAGTGTCAGCGGTGTACCTGGGGTGTCAGCGGATGTCCTGGGAGTGTGAGAGGTGTACCTGGGAGTGTCTGGGGTGTACCTGGGAATGTCAGAGGTGTACCTGGGAAGTCAGGGGTGTACAAGGATGTCAGTGGAGTACCTGGGAGTGACAGAGGTGTACCTGGGAGTGTCAGAGGTGTCCTGGGAGTGTCCAGAGGTGTACCTGGGAGTGTCGGAGGTGTACCTGGGAGTGAAGTGTACCTGGGGGTGTCAGAGGTGTACCTGGGAGTGTCAGCGGTGTACCTGGGGGTGTCTCAGGTGTACCTGGGAGTGTCAGCTGTGTGTGCCTGGGAGTGTTAGAGGTGCACTTGGGTGTCAGTGCACCTTGGGTGTCTGAGGTGTACCTGGGAGTGTCTGGGGTGTACCTGGCAGTGTCTGAGGGGTTCCTTGCAGTGTCTGGGGGTGTACCTGGGAGTATCAGTGCACCTGGGAGTGTAAGGTGTATCAGGGAGTAACAGGGAGTACGGAGTGTTGGACGTGTACCGGACCGACAGAGGTGTACCTGGGGGTGTCGGAGGTGTACCTGGGACTGTCAGGGGTGTACCAGGGAGTGTCAGTGAGTACCTGGGGTGTCAGATGTGTACCTGGGAGTGTCGGAGGTGCATGGGTGACAGAGGTGTACCTGGCAGTGTCAGCGGTGTACCTGGAGTGTCAGAGGTGTGCCTGGGAGTGTCTAAGGTGTACCTGGGAGTGTCTGAGGTGTACCTGGGAGTGTCTGAGGTGTACCTGGGAGTGTCAGAAAGTACCAGGGAGTGTCAGAGGTGTACCTGGGAGTGTCGGAGGTGTACCTGGGACTGTCAGGGGTGTACCAGGGAGTGTCAGTGGGTACCTGGGAGTGTCAGAGTGTACCTGGGGTGTCGGAGGTGTACAAGGAGTGACAGAGGTGTACCTGGCAGTGTCAGCGGTGTACCTGGAGTGAGTGCCTGGGAGTGTGAGAGGTGTACCTAGGAGATTCTGAGGTGTACCTGAGTGTCAAGAGTGTACATGGGAGGTGTCTGAGTTTACCTGGGAGTGTCTGAGGTGCACCTGGGAGTGTCAGGGGAGAACCAGGAGTGAAAGAGGTGTACCTGGGAGTGTCAGAGGTGTACCAGGTGTGTCTGAGGTGTACCTGGGAGTGTCAGAGATGTACCTGGGAGTGTCAGAGGAATACCTAGGAGTGTCAGGGTGTACCTGGGAGTGTCGGAGGTGTACCTGGGAGTGTCAGAGGTGTACTTGGAGTGTCAGAGGTGTACCTGGGAGTGTCAGCGGTGTGCGGAGTGTCTGAGGTTTACCTGGGGAGTGTCTGAGGTTTACCTGGGGTGTCAGAGGTGTGCCTGGGAGTCAGAGGTGCACTGGAAGTGTCTGAGGTGTACCTGGGAGTGTGCAGGGTGTACCTGGCAGTGTCTGAGGTGGCACATGGGGTGTGGAGGGTACCTGGGAGTGTCTGAGGTGTACCTGGGTGTCTGAGGTGTACCTGGGAGGTGTCAGGGGAGAACCAGGGGAGTGAGGGTGTACAGAGTGTCAGAGGTGCACCAGGGTGTGTCTGAGGTGTACCTGGGAGTGTCAGAGATGTACCAGGGAGTGTCAGAGGAATACCTAGAGGGTGTCAGAGGTGTACCGGAGTGTCAGAGGTGTAACTAGGAGTATCGGAGGTTTACCTGGGGTGTCGGAGTTGTACCTGGGTGTCGGAGGTGTACCTGGGAGTGAGAGAAGTATGCCTGGGAGTGTCGAGGTGTACCTGGGAGTGTCGGAGTGTACCTGGGAGTGTCAGATGTGTACTTGGGAGTGTCAGAGGTGTACCTGGGAGTGTCAGCGGCGTACCTGGGAGTGTCTGAGGTTTACCTGGGTGTGGTGCTGGTGTCAGAGGTGTACTTGGAAGTGTCAGAGGTGCACCTTGGGTGTCTGAGGAGTGCCTGGGGTGTCAGGGGTGTACCAGGGAATGTCAGTGGAGTACCTGGGGTGGCAGAGGTGTGCCTGGGAGTGACAGAGGTGTACCTGGGTGTCAGAGGTGTGCCTGGGAGTTTCGGAGGTGTACCTGGGGTGTCAGAGGTGTACTTGGGGAGTGTCAGAGGTGTACCGAGTGTCAGCGGTGTAGCAGGGTGTCTCAGGTGGCATGCTGGAGTGTCAGGAGGTGTGCCTGGGTGTCAGAGGTGCTTGGGGAGTGTCAGAAGGTGCTTGTGGGTGTCTGGGGTGTACCTGGCAGTGTCTGGGGTGTACCTGGCAGTGTCTGGGTGTGCCTGGCAGTGTCAGCGGTGTACCTGGGAATTATCAGCGTGCACCTGGGAGTGTTAGAGGTGTATCAGAGTGACAGAGGTACCCAGGAGTGTCAGAGGTGTACCTGGGAGTGTCAGAGGTGTACCTGGGGTGTCAGAGATGTATGTGCAAGTGCCGGATGTGTACCTGGGACTGTCAGGGGTATACCAGGGAGTGTCAGTGGAGTACCTAGGAGTGTCAGATGTGTGTGGAGGTGTCGGAGGTGTACATGGGTGACAGAGTGTACCTGGCAGTGTCAGCGGTGTACCTAGTGTCAGAGGTGTGCCTGGGAGAGTCAGAGGTACTGGCAGAGTGTCAGGGGTGCAGGTGTGCGGTGTACCTGTGGTGTCTGGTGTGCCTGGCAGTGTCTGAGGTGTACCTGGGAGTGTCAGAGGTGTACCTGGGATTGTCTGGGGTGTACCTGGGTGTCTGGGGTGTACCTGGAGTGTCAGGGGGAGAACCGGGGAGTGAAGAGGTGTACCTGGGAGTGTCAGAGGTGTACCAGGGTGTGTCTGAAGTGTACCTGGAAGTGTCAGAGAGATGTACCGGGAGTGTCAGAGGAATACCTAGGAGTGTCAGGGGTGTGTTCCTGGGAGTGTCAGAGATGTACCTGGCAGTGTCTGAGGTGTATCTGGGGTGTTGGACGTGTGCCCGGAGTGTCAGAGGTGTGCCTGGTGTCAGGAGGTGTACCTGGGACTGTCAGGGTGTGCCAGGGAGTGTCAGTGGAGTACAGGAGTGTCAGATGTGTGCTGAGTGTCAGGTGTATGGAGTGACAGAGGTGTACCTGGCAGTGTCAGCAGTGTGCTAGAGTGTCAGAGGTGTGCCTGGGAGAGTCAGAGGTGCACTTGGAAATCAGAGGTGCACCTTGGAATGTCTGAGGTGTACCTGGGAGTGTCTGAGGTGTGCCTGGGGAGTGTCAGAGGTGTACCTGGGAGTATCTGGTGTACCTGCAGTGTCTGGAGGTATGCCTGGTGGTGTCGGGGAGAACCAGGGGGTGAAAGAGGTGTGCCTGGGAGTGTCAGGTGTACCAGGGTGTGTCTGGGTGTGCCTGGAGGTGTCAGAGATGTGCCAGGGAGTGTCAGGAGGAATACCTGGGAGTGTCAGAGGTGTTCTGGGGGTGTCAGAGGTGTAACTAGGAGTATCGGAGGTTTACCTGGGAGTGTCGGGTTGTACCTGGGAGTGTCGGAGGTGTACCTGGGGTGAGAGTCTGCCTGGGGTGTCGGAGGTGTGCCTGGGAGTGTCGGAGGTGTACCTGGGAGTGTCAGATGTGTACTTGGGATGGTCAGAGGTGTACCTGGGAGTGTCAGCTGGTGTACCTGGGAGTGTCGGAGGTTTCCCTGGGAGTGTGGAGGTGTGCCTGGGAGTGTCAGAGGTGCACTTGGAGTGTCAGAGGTGCACCTTGGAGTGTCTGAGGTGTACCTGGGGAGTGTCAGGGGTGCAGGGAATGTCAGTGGAGTACCTGGGAGTGTCAGGGGGTGTACCTGGGAGTGACAGAGGTGTACCTGGGGTGTCAGAGGTGTACCTGGGGTGTCAGAGGTGTACCTGGGAGTGTCGGAGGTGTGCCTGGGGTGTAGGGTGTACCTGGGGTGTCGGAGGTGTGGCTGGGGAGTGTCGGAGGTGTGCCTGGGGTGTCAGAGGTGTGCTTGGGAGTGTCAGAGGGTGTGCCAGAGTGTCAGCGGTGTGCCTGGGAGTGTCTCAGGTGTGCCTGGGAGTGTCAGATTTGTGCCTGGGGTGTCAGAGGTGCACTGGGAGTGTCAAAGTGCACCTTGGGTGTCTGAGGTGTACCTGGCAGTGTCTGAGGGTGTACCTGGTGTCTGAGGTGTGCCTGGCAGTGTCAGGGTGTTCCTGGGAGTATCAGCGGTGCACCTGGGAGTGTTAGGGTGTATCAGTGACAGAGGTGCAGGAGTGTCAGAGGTGTACCTGGGGTGTCAGAGGTGTACCTGGGAGTGTCAGAGATGTACCTGGGGTGCGGTGTGCCTGGGACTGTCAGGGGTATACCAGGGAGTGTCAGTGGTGCCTAGGAGTGTCAGATGTGTGCCGGAGTGTCGGGTGTACATGGAGTGACAGGAGTGTGCCTGGCAGTGTCAGCGGTGTGCCTGGGGTGTCAGAGGTGTGCCTGGGAGAGTCAGAGGTGCACTTGGAAGTGTCAGAGGTGCCTTGGAGTGTCTGGGGTGTACCTGTGAGGTGTCTGAGGTGTGCAGTGTCTGGGGTGTACCTGGGGTGTCAGGGTGTGCCTGGGAGTGTCTGAGTGTACCTGGGAGTGTCTGGGGTGTGCCTGGGTGTCAGGGGAGAACCAGGGGTGAAAGAGGTGTGCCTGGGAGTGTCAGAGGTGTGGGGTGTGTCTGAAGTGTACCTGGAGTGTCAGAGATGTACCAGGGGTGTCAGGGAATACCTAGGAGTGTCAGAGGTGTTCCTAAGGTGTCAGAGATGTACCTGGCAGTGTCTGAGGTGTATCTGGGAGTGTTGGACGTGTTTGGGGGTGTCAGAGGTGTGCCTGGGGAGTGTCGGAGGTGTACCTGGGACTGTCAGGGGTGTACCAGGAGTGTCAGTGGAGTACGTGGGAGTGTCAGATGTGTGCCAGTGTCGGAGGTGTACATGGGTGACAGAGGTGTGCTGCAGTGTCAGGCGGTGTACCTGGGTGTGGGGTGTGCAGAGTCAGAGGTGCACTTGGAGTGTCAGAGGTGCACCTTGGGGTGTCTGAGGGTGTGCCTGGGGTGTCTGAGGTGTACCTGGGAGTTAGGTGTCTGGGTGTGCAGTGTCTGGTATGCCTGGTGTCAGGGGAGAACCAGGGGTGAAAGAGGTGTGACCTGGTGTCAGAGGTGTACCAGGGTGTGTCTGAGGTGTACCTGGAAGTGTCAGAGATGTACAGGGGTGTCAGAGGAATACCTAGGGTGTCAGGAGGTGTTCTGGGGTGTCAGAGGTGTAACTAGGTATCGGAGGTTTACCTAGTGTCGGGTTGTACCTGGTGTCGGAGGTGTACCTGGGAGTGAGAGAATCTGCCTGGGTGTCAGGTGTGCCTGGGGTGTCGGAGGTGTACCTGGGGTGTCAGATGTGTACTTGGGATGGTCAGAGGTGTACCTGGGAGGTCAGCGGTGTGCCTGGGAGTGTCGGAGGTTTCCTGGGAGTGTCAGGAGGTGTGCCTGGGGTGTCAGAGGTGCACTTGGAGTGTGAGGTGCCTTGGAGTGTCTGGGGTGTACCTGGGGAGTGTCAGGGGTGTACCAGGGAATGTCAGTGGAGTACCTGGGAGTGTCAGAGGTGTACCTGGGGTGACAGGAGGTGTGCCTGGGAGTGTCAGAGGTGTACCTGGGAGTGTCAGAGTGTGCCTGGGAGTGTCAGGTGTGCCTGGGGTGTGAAGTGTACCTGGGAGTGTCGGGTGTGGCTGGGAGTGTCGGAGGTGTGCCAGTGTCAGAGGTGTGCTTGGGGTGTCAGGTTGCCAGGGGTGTCAGCGGTGTGCCTGGGTGTCTCAGGTGTGCCGAGTGTCAGATTTGTGCCTGGAGTGTCAGGAGGTTGGGATTGTCAGAAAGTGCACCTTGGTGTCTGGGGTGTACCTGGGAGTGTCTGGGTGTACCTGGCAGTGTCGGAGTGTGCCTGACAGTGTCTGGGGTGTACCTGGCAGTGTCAGTGGTGTACCTGGGAGTATCAGCGGTGCACTGGGGTGTTAGGGTGTATCAGGGAGTGACAGAGGAGTGCCCAGGAGTGTCAGAGGTGTGCCGGAGTGTCAGAGGTGTACCTGGGGTGTCTGAGATGTACCTGGCAGTGTCTGGGGTGTATCTGGGGTGTTGGACGTGTACCTGGGAGTGTCAGAGGTGTGCCTGGGAGTGTCGGAGGTGTACCTGGGACTGTCAGGGGTGTACCAGGGGTGTCAGTGGGTACCTGGGAGTGTCAGATGTGTGCCTGGGGTGTCAGGGGTGTGCCTGGGAGTGTCTGAGGGTGTGCCTGGGGTGTCAGAGAAGTACCAGGGAGTGTCAGAGGTGTGCCTGGAAGTGTCGGAGGTGTGCCTGGGACTGTCAGGGGTGTACCAGGGAGTGTCAGTGGAGTACCTGGGAGTGTCAGAGGTGTACCTGTGGTGTCGGAGGTGTACATGGGTGACAGGGGTGTGCCTGGCAGCGTCAGCGGTGTGCCTGGGAGTGTGAGAGGTGTGCCTGGGGTGTGGAGGTGTACCTGGGAGTGTCTGAGGTGTACCTGGGAGTGTCAGAGGTGTATCTGGGAGTGTCAGGGGGAGAACCAGGGGTGAAAGGAGGTGTACCTGGGAGTGTCTGAGGTGTACCTGGGAGTGTCAGATATGTAACAGGGAGTGTCAGATATGTAACAGGGAGTGTCAGAGGAATACCTAGGAGTGTCAGATGTGTACCTGGGAGTGTCAGAGGTGTAACTAGAAGTATCGAAGGTTTACCTGGGAGTGTCGGAGTTGTACCTGGGAGTGTCGGAGGTGTGCCTGGGAGTGTGAGAAGTGTGCTTGGGAGTGTGGGTGTACCTGGGAGTGTCGGAGGTGTACCTGGGGTGTCAGAGGTGTGCTTGGGAGTGTCAGAGGTGTACCTGGGGTTTTAGAGGTGTGCCTGGAGTGTCAGAGGTGTACCTGGGAGTGTCAGAGGTGTGCCTGGGAGTGTCAGAGGTGTACATGGGGTGTCGGAGGTGTACTTGCAGTGTGAGAAATGTGCCTGGGAGTTTCTGGGATGCACCTGGGAGTGTCTGGGGTGTGCCTGGGGTGTCAGTGGAGTACCTGGGAGTGTCAGGGGTGTGCCAGGGAGTGTCAGTGGTGCCTGGGAGTGTCAGGGGTGTACCTGGGAGTGTCGGAGGTGTACATGGAGTGTCAGGGTGTACATGGCACTGTCAGCGGTGTACCTGGGAGTGTCAGAGGCGCATTGGGTGACTGAGGTGTGCCTGGGAGTGTCTGAGGTGTGCCTGGCAGTGTCTGGGGTGTACCTGGCAGTGTCTGAGGTGTACCTGGCAGTGTCAGCGGTGTACCTGGGGTGTCAGCGGATGTACCTGGGAGAGTTAGACGTGCATCAGGGGTGACAGAGGAGCACCTAGGAGTGTCAGAGGTGTACCTGGGGTGTGAGGTGTGCCTGAGTGTCTGGGGTGTGCCTGGAATGTCAGAGGTGTACCTGGGGTGTCAGAGGTGTACCTGGGAGTGTCAGTGTGCCTGGGAGTGTAAGAGTGTACCTGGGAGTATCAGAGGTGTACCTGGGGAGTGTCAGCGGTGTACCTGGGAGTGTCGGTGTACCTGGGAGTGTCAGCTGTGTGCTGGGGAGTGTCAGAGGTGCACTTGGGAGTGTCAGAAAGTGCACGTTGGAGTGCCTGAGGTGTACCTGGGAGTGTCTGAGGTGTGCCTGGCAGTGTCTAAGGTGTACCTGGCAGTGTCTGAGGTGCACTGGGAGTATCAGCGGTGCACCTATGTTAGAGGTGTATCAGGAGTGACAGAGGAGTACCCAGGAGTGTTGGGACGTACCTGGGAGCGACAGAGGTGTACCTGGGGTGTCGGAGGTGTACCTGGGACGTCAGGGGTGTACCAGTGGAGTGTCAGTGGAGTACCTGGGAGTGTCAGATGTGTACCTGGGAGTGTCGGAGGTGTACATGGAGTGACAGAGGTGTACCTGGCAGTGTCAGCGGTGTACCTGGGAGTGTCAGAGGTGTGCCTGGGAGTGTCTAAGGTGTACCTGGGAGGTCTGAGGTGTACATGGGAGTGTCGGAGGTGTACTGCAGGAGTGTGAGAAGTGTACCTGGGAGTTTCTGGGATGTACCTGAAGTGACTGGGTGTACCTGGGAGTGTCAGTGAGTACCTGGGAGTGTCAGGGGTGTACCAGGGAGGTCAGTGGAGTACCTGGGAGTGTCAGGGTGTACTTGGGAGTGTCGGAGGTGTACATGGAGTGTCAGAGGTGTACCTGGCACTGTCAGCTGTACCTGGGAGTGTCAGAGGCACATTGGAGGACTGAGGTACCTGGGAGTGTCTGAGGTGTACCTGGCAGTGTCTGAGGTGTACCTGGCAGTGTCTGGAGGTGTACCTGGCAGTGTCAGCGGTGTACCTGGGAGTGTCAGCGGATGTACCTGGGAGTGTTAGACGCATCAGGGAGTGACAGAAGAGCACCTAGGGAGTGTCAGAGGTACCTGGGAGTGTGAGAAGTGTACCTGGGAGTGTCTGGGGTGTACCTGGGAATGTCAGAGGTGTACCTGGGAGTGTCAGGGGTGTACCAGGGAATGTCAGTGGAGTACCTGGGAGTGACAGAGGTGTACCTGGAAGTGTCAGAGGTACCTGGGAGTGTCAGGAGGTGGAGCAGTCGGAGGTACCTGGGAGTGTAAGAGGTGTACCTGGGAGTGTCAGAGGTGTACCTGGGAGGTCTAAGGTGTACCTGGGAGTGTCTGAGGTGTACCTGGGAGTGTCTGAGGTGCACCTGGGAGTGTCAGAGAAGTTCCAGGAGTGTCAGAGGTGTACCTGGGAGTGTCTCAGGTGTACCTGGGAGTGGCAGCTGTGTGCCTGGGAGTGTCAGAGGTGCACTTGGGAGTGTCAGAAAGTGCACCTTGGAGTGTCTGAGGTGTACCTGGGAGTGTCTGAGGTGTACCTGGCAGTGTCTAAGGTGTACCTGGCAGTGTCTGGAGGTGTACCTGGGAGTATCAGGGTGCACCTGGGAGTGTTAGAGGTGTATCAGGGAGTGACAGAGGAGACCCAGGAGGTTGGACGTGTACCTGGGAGCGACAGAGGTACCTGGGGGTGTCGGAGGTGTACCTGGGACTGTCAGGGGTGTACCAGTGGAGTGTCAGTGGAGTACCTGGGAGGCTGAGGTGTGCCTGGGAGTGTCGGAGGAGTACATGGAGGACAGAGGTGTACCTGGCAGTGTCAGCGGTGTACCTGGGAGTGTCAGAGGTGTGCCTGGGAGTGTCTAAGGTGTACCTGGGAGTGTCTGGAGGTTTACCTGGTAGTGTCTGAGGTGTACCTGGGAGTGTCAGTGAAGTACCAGGAGGTCAGAGGTGTACCTGGGAGGTCGGAGGTGTACCTGGGACTGTCAGGGGTGTACCAGGGAGTGTCAGTGGAGTACCTGGGAGTGTCAGAGGTGTTCCTGGGAGTGTCGGAGGTGTACATGGAGTGACAGAGGTGTACCTGGCAGTGTCAGCGGTGTACCTGGGAGTGAGGGTGTACCTGGGGAGTGTGAGAGGTGTACCTAGAGTTCTGAGGTACCTGGGAGTGTCAGAGGTGTACCTGGGAGTGTCTGAGGTTTACCTGGGAGTGTCTGAGGTGTACCTGGGAGTGTCAGGGGAGAACCAGGAGTGAAAGAGGTGTACCTGGGAGTGTCAGGAGGTGTACCTGGGAGTGTCAGTGGTGTACCTGGGAGTGTCTGAGGTTTACCTGGGAGGCTGAGAGGTGTGCCTGGGAGAGTCAGAGGTGCACTTGAGTGTCAGAGGTGCACCTGACTGTCTGAGGTGTACCTGGGAGTGTCTGAGGTGTACCTGGCAGTGTCTGAGGTGCACTGGGAATGTCAGTGTACCTGGGAGGTGTCTGAGGTGTACCTGGGAGTGTCTGAGGTGCCTGGAGGCAGTGGTGTACCTGGGAGGGTAGGGGAGAACCAGGGAGTGAAAGAGGTGTACCTGGGAGGCCAGAGGTGCACTAGGGGTGTGTCTGAGGTGTACCTGGGAGTGTCAGAGATGTACCAGGGAGTGTCAGAGGAATACCTAGGAGTGTCAGAGGTGTACCTGGGAGGACATAGGTGTACCTGGGAGGTCGAGGTGTACCTGGGAGGCTCAGAGGTGTACCTGGGAGTGTCGGAGGTGTACCTGGGAGTGTAAAAGTGTGCCTGGGAGTGTCGGAGGTAGCTGGGAGTCTCGGAGGTGCACCTGGGAGTGTCAGAGGTGTACTTGGGAGTGTCAGAGGTGTACTGGGAGGTCACGGGTACCTGGGAGTGTCTCAGGTGTACCTGGGAGTGTCAGGGTGTCTGGAGGATGTGAGGTGCACTTGGGAGTGTCAGAAAGTGCACCTTGGAGTGTCTGAGGTGTACCTGGGAGTGTCTGAGGTACCTGGCAGTGTCTGAGGTGTACCTGGCAGTGTCTGGAGGTGTACCTGGCAGTGTCAGCGGTGTACCTGGGAGTAGCGGTGCACCTGGGAGTGTTAGAGGTGTATCAGGGAGTGACGGAGAGTACCCAGGTGAGGTGTACCTGGGAGTGTCAGAGGTGTACCTGGGACAGAGATGTACCTGGCAGTGTCTGGAGGTGTATCTGGGAGTAATGGACGTGTACTGGGAGTGTCAGAGGTGTACCTGGGAGTGTCGGAGGTGTACCTGGGACTGTCAGGTGTACCAGGAGTGTCAGTGAGGCCTGGGAGGTCAGATGTGTACCTGGGAGTGTCGGAGGTGTACATGAGGACAGAGGTGTACCTGGCAGTGTCAGCGGGTGTACCTGGGATGTCAGAGGTGCCCGGAGAGTCAGAGGTGCACTGGAGTGTCAGAGGTGCACCTTGGAGGTCTGAGGTGTACCTGGGAGTGTCTGAGGTGTACCTGGCAGTGTCTGAGATGTACCTGGGAGGTCGAGGTACCTGGGAGTGTCTGAGGTGTACCTGGGAGTGTCTGAGGTGTACCTGGGTGTTCAGGGGAGAACCAGGGAGGAAAGAGGTGTCCCTGGGAGGTTGGGAGGTGTAGCAGGGTGTGTCTGAGGTGTACCTGTGAGTGTCAGGGGTGTACCTGAGTGTCAGCGTAACTGGGAGTGTCAGAGATGTAACTGGGAGGTCGGAGGTGTACATGGAGTGTCAGAGGTGTACCTGGCACTGTCAGCGGTGTACCTGGGAGTGTCAGAGGCGCACCTTGGAGTGACTGAAGTGTACCTGGGAGTGTCTGAGGTGTACCTGGCAGTGTCTGAGGTGTACCTGGCAGTGTCTGAGTTGTACCTGGCAGTGTCAGCGGTGTACCTGGGAGTGTCAGCGGGATGTACCTGGGAGTGTTAGACGTGCATCAGGGAGGACAGAGGAGCACCTAGGAGGCTCAGAGGTGTACCTGGGAGTGAGAAGTGTACCTGGGAGTGTCTGGGGTGTACCTGGGAATGTCAGAGGTGTACCTGGAGTGTCAGGGGTGTACCAGGAATGTCAGTGGAGTACCTGGGAGGAGAGAGGTGTCTGGGAGGTCAGAGGTGTACCTGGGAGTGTCAGAGGTGTACCTGGGAGTGTAAGAAGTGTACCTGGGAGTGTCAGAGGTACTTTGGAGTGTCAGCGGTGTACCTGAGAGTTCCAGGTGTCACCTGGGAGGTCAGCTGTGTGCCTGGGAGTGTCAGAAAGTGCACCTTGGAGTGTCTGAGGTGTACCTGGGAGTGTCTGAGGTGTACCTGGCAGTGTCTAAGGTGTACCTGGCAGTGTCTGAGGTGTACCTGGGAGTATCAGCGTTGCACCTGGGAGTGTTAGGAGGTGTATCAGGGAGTGACAGAGGAGTACCCAGGAGTGTTGGACGTGCCTGGGAGCGACAGAGGTGTACCTGGGGTGTCGGAGGTGTACCTGGGACTGTCAGGGTGTACCAGTGGAGTGTCAGGAGTACCTGGGTGTCAGGAGGTACCTGGGAGTGTCGGAGGTGTACATGGAGGACAGAGGTGTACCTGGCAGTGCATGTGTACCTGGGAGTGTCAGAGGTGTGCCTGGGAGCGCAGGTGTACCTGGGAGTGTCAGAGGTGTACCTGGTAGTGTCTGAGGTGTACCTGGGAGTGGTCAGTGAAGACCAGGAGGTCAGAGGTACCTGGGAGTGCCTGGAGGTACCTGGGACTGTCAGGGGTACCAGGGAGTGCAGTGGAGTACCTGGAGTCAGAGGTGTACCTGGGAGGTCGGAGGTACATGGAGGACAGAGGTGTACCTGGCAGTGTCAGCGGTGTACCTGGGAGTGTGTGAGAGGTGTACCTGGGAGGTGAGAGGTGCCTAGAGTTTGAGGTACCTGGGAGTGTCAGAGGTGTGCCTGGGAGTGTCTGAGGTTTACCTGGGAGTGTTTGAGGTGTATCCTGGGAGTCAGGGGAGAACCAGGAGTGAAAGAGGTGTACCTGGGAGGTCAGAGGTGCAAGGGGTGTGTCTGAGGTGTACCTGGGGTTGTAGAGATGTACCAGGAGTGTCAGAGGAATACCTAGAGGTCAGAGGTGTACCTGGGAGTGTCAGGAGGTGTAACTAGGAGTATCGGAGGTTTACATGGGAGTGTCGGATTGTACCTGGGAGGCCGGAGGTACCTGGAGTGAGAGAAGGTACCTGGTCGGAGGTGTACCTGGGAGTGTCGGGGGATCTGGGAGTGTCAGAGGTACTTGGGAGTGTCTGAGGCCTGGGAGTGCAGAGGTGCCTGGGAGAGTCAGAGGTGCACTGGAAGTGTCAGAGGTGCACCTTGGAGTGTCTGAGGTGTACCTGGGAGTGTCTGAGGTGTACCTGGCAGTGTCTGAGGTGTACCTGGGAGTGCAGAGGTGTACCTGGGAGTGTCTGAGGTGTACCTGGAGTGTCTGATGTACCGGAGTGTCAGGGGAGAACCAGGGAGGAAAGAGGTGTACCTGAGGCACCAGGGGTGTCTGAGGTGTACCTGGGAGGTCAGAGATGTACCAGGGAGTCAGAGAATACCTAGGAGTGTCAGAGGTGTACCTGGGAGGACAGAGGTGTACCTGGGAGTGTCAGAGGTGTACCTGGGAGTGTCAGAGGTGTACCTGGGAGGTTTGGAGGTGTACCTGGGAGTGTAAGAAGTGGCACCTGGGAGGTCGGAGGTAGCTGGAGTCTGGAGGTGTACCTGGGAGTGTCAGGGCGGTGTACCTGGGAGTGTCTCAGGTGGCACCTGGGAGTGTCAGAGGTGTGCCTGGGAGTGTCAGAGGCACTTGAGAGCGTCAGAAAGTGCACCTGGAGTGTCTGGAGGTGCCTGGGAGTGTCTGAGGTGTACCTGGCAGTGTCTGGAGGTGTACCTGGCAGTGTCTGGAGGTACCTGCAGTGTCAGCGGTGTACCTGGGAGTATTGAGGCACCTGGGAGGCAGAGGTATCAGGAGTGACAGGAGTACCCAGGTGTGTCAGGAGGTGTACCTGGTAGTGTCAGAGGTGTACCTGGGAGTGTCAGAGATGTACCTGCAGTGTCTGAGGTGTATCTGGGAGTAATGGACGTGGCCTGGGAGTGTCAGGAGGTGTACCTGAGTGTCGGAGGTGTACCTGGGACTGTCAGGGTGTACCAGGGACTGTCAGTGAGTACTGGGAGGTCAGATGTGTGACCTGAGTGTCGGAGGTGTACATGGAGGACAGAGGCACCTGCAGTGTCAGCGGTACCTATGAGTGTCAGAGGTGCCTGGGAGAGTCAGAGGTGCACTTGGAGGTCAGAGGTGCACCTTGGAGTGTCTGAGGTGTACCTGGGAGTGTCTGGAGGGTACCTGGCAGTGTCTGAGGTGTACCTGGGAGTGTCAGAGGTACCTGGGGCGTCTGAGGTGTACCTGGGAGTGTCTGAGGTGTACCTGGGAGTGTCAGGGGAGAACCAGGGAGTGAAAGAGGTGTACCTGGGAGTGTCAGAGGTAGCAGGGTGTGTCTGAGGTGTACCTGAAGTGTCAGAGATGTACCAGGGAGTGTCAGAGGAATACCTAGGAGTGTCAGAGGTACCTGGGTGTCAGGTGTAACCAGGACGGAGGTTTACCTGGGAGTGTCGGAGTTGTACCTGGGAGTGTTGGAGGTATACCTGGGAGGAGAGAAGGTACCTGGGAGTGTCGGGAGGTACCTGGGAGTGTCGGAGGTACCTGGGAGTGTCAGGTGTACTTGGGAGTGTCAGAGGTGCCTGGGAGTGTCAGCGTGTACCTGGGAGGTCTGAGGTTTACCTGGGAGTGTCAGAGGTGTGCCTGGGAGTGTCGGGGTGGTGCACTTGATGTCAGAGGTGCACCTTGAGTGTCTGAGGTGTACCTGGGAGGCTGGGGGTACCAGGGAATGTCAGTGAGCACCTGGGAGGTCAGAGGTGTACCTGGGAATGACAGAGGTGTACCTGGGAGTGTCAGAGGTGTACCTGGGAGTGTCAGAGGTGTACCTGGGAGTGTCGGAGGTGTACCTGGGAGTGTAAGAAGTGTACCTGGGAGTGTAGAGGCATGGGAGTTTCTGGAGGTGCACCTGGGAGTGTCAGAGGTACTTGGGAGTGTCAGAGGTACCTGGAGCAGCAGGGTGTTCCTGGGAGTGTCTTGTACCTGGGAGTGTCAGATTGTGCTTGAGAGTGTCAGGAGGTGACTGGGGAGTGTCAGAAAGTGCACCTGAGCAGTCTGAGGTGTACCTGGGAGTCTGAGGGTACCTGGCAGTGTCTGAGGTGTACCTGGCAGTGTCTGAGGTGCCTGGCAGTGTCAGCGGTGTACATGGGAGTATCAGGGTGCACCTGGGAGTGTTAGAGGTGTATCAGGGAGTGACAGAGGAGCACCCAGGAGTGTCAGAGGTGTACCTGGGAGGTCAGAGGTACGTGGGAGTGTCAGAGATGTACCTGGTGTCTGAGGTGTATCTGGGAGTGTTGGACGTGTACCTTGAGTGTTAGGAGGTGTACCTGGGAGTGTCGGAGGTGTACCTGGGACTGCCAGGGGTACCAGAGTGTTAGTGGAGTACCTGGGAGTGTCAGATGTACCTGGGAGTGTCGGAGGTGACATGGGAGTGACAGGTGTGCCTGGCAGTGTCAGTGGTGTACCTGGGAGTGTCAGACGTGCCTGGGAGTGTCTGAGGTGTACTGGTGTCTGAGGTGTACCTGGGAGGGTCAGAGAAGTACCAGGAGTGTCAGAGGTGTACCTAAGTGTCGGAGGTGTACCTGGACTGTCAGGTGTACCAGGGAGTGTCAGTGGAGTACCTGGGAGTGTCAGAGGTACCTGGAGTATCGGAGGTGTACATAGAGGACAGAGGTGTACCTAGCGTCACGGACCTGGGAGTGTGAGAGGTGTACCTGGGAGTGTGAGAGGTGTACCTGGAGTGTCAAAGGTGTACCTGGAGTGTCAGAGGTGTACCTGGGAGTGTCTGAGGTGTACCTGGGAGTGTCTGAGGTGACCTGGGAGGTCAGGGGAGAACCAGGAGTGAAAGAGGTGCCTGGGAGTGTCAGAGAGTGTACCAGGTGTCTGAGGTGCCTGGGAGTGTCAGATACCAGGGAGTGTCAGAGGAATACCTAGGAGTGTGCAGATGTACTGGGAGGTCAAAGGTGTAACTAGGAGTATCGGAGGTTTACCTGGGAGTGTCGGAGTTGTACTTGGGAGTGTCGGAGGTGTGCCTGGGAGGAGAAGTGTACCTGGGAGTCTCGAGGTACATGGGAGCTGGAGGCATCTGGGAGTGCCAGAGGTGTACTTGGGAGTGTCAGAGGTGTACCTGGGAGAGTCAGGCCAGTGACCTGGGAGAGTTTGAGGTTTACCTGGGAGGTCAGAGGTGTGCCTGGGAGTGTCAGAGGCACTTGAAGTGTCAGAGGTGCACCTGGAGTGTCAGGGGTGTACCTGGGAGTGTCTGGAGGTGCACCTGGGAGGTTCTGAGGGGTACCTGGGAGTGTCTGAGGTGTACCTGGCAGTATCAGCGGTGTACCTGGGAGTATCAGCGGTGCACCTGGGAGTGTTAGAGGTATCAGGGAGGGACAGAGAGCACCAGGAGGTTGGGAGGTGTACCTGGGAGTGTCAGAGGTACCTGGGAGTGTCATGAGACATATGGCAGTGTCTGAGGTGTATCTGGGAGTGGTGGACGTACCTGGGAGTGCCAGAGGTGTACCTGGGAATGTCGGAGGTACCTGGGACCAGAACAGGGAGTGTCAGGAGTACCTGGGAGTCCCAGAGGTACCTGGGAGTGTCGGAGGTGTGCTGATGGAGTAAGAGGTGCACCTGGCAGGGTCATGTACCTGGGAGTGTCAGAGGTGTGCCTGGGAGTGTCTGGTGTACCTGGGAGTGCCTGAGGTAGCTGGGAGTGTCTGAGGTGTACCTGGGAGTGTCAGAGAAGCACGAGGGAGTGTCAGGAGGTGTACCTGGGAGCAATGGAGGTGTACCTGGGACTGTCAGGGGTGTACCAGGGAGTGTCAGTGAGTACCTGGGAGTGTCAGAGGTGTACCTGGGAGTGTCTGAGGTACCTGCCAGTGTCTGAGGTGTACCTGGCAGTGTCAGCGTGTACATGGGGATTGACAGAGGTGTACCTGGGAGTGTTGAGTACCTGGGAGTGCTGGGAGGTACCTGGGAGCAAGCCGGAGGTGTACCTGGGAGTGAAGGCACCTGGGAGTGACGGAGTAGCTGGGAGGCTGAGGTGTACCTGGGAGCAAGCCAGAGGTTTAATTGGGAGTGTCAGAGGTGCACCTGGGATGCCTGGGCGGTGGTACCTGGGAGTGTCTCAGGTGCACCTGGGAGTTTCAGGAGGTGTGCCTGGGAGTGTCAGAGTGCACTGGAGTGCTCAGAAAGCACCCTTGAGTGTCTGAGGTGTACCTGGGAGTGTCTGGAGGTGTACCTGGCAGTGTCTGGAGGTGTACCTGGCAGTGTCTGGAGGTGTACCAGGCAGTGTCAGCTGTGTACCTGGGAGCACATGGTGCACCTGGGAGTGTTAGAGGTGTATCAGGAGTGACAGAGGCGTACCCAGGAGTGTGGTGCACCTTGGAGTGTCTGAGGTACCTGGGAGGTCTGAGGTGTACCTGGCAGTGTCTGAGGGCACCTGAAGTGCCTGAGGTAACTGGCAGGTCAGGCGTGCACCTGGGAGGTTGGGGAGGTGTATCAGCGAGTGACAGAGGAGTACCTAGGAGCAAGGTCAGAGGTGTACCTGGGAGTGTCAGAGGTACCTGGGAGCATCAGAGGTACCTGGAAGTGTCTGAGGCTCACCTGGAAGGCCAGAGGTGTACCTGCAGTGCCTGGAGGCATAACCGGCAAAGCCTGGGTGGCATGTGGGGAGGTTGGGTGCACCTGGGAGGCAGAGGTAATGTGAGTGACAGAGGAGCACGTAGGAGTGTGAGGTGTACCTGGGAGTGTCAGAGGTGTACCTGGGAGCAAGCCGGAGGTGTAATGGGAATGTCAGAGGTGTACCAGGGAGTGTCAGTGGAGTACCTGGGAGTGTCAAGAATGGCAATATCGAGGTGTACCTGGGAGTATCGGAGGTACCTGGGAGTAACAGAGGTGTACCTGGGAGTGTTGGAGGTGCACCCGGGAGGTCACAGAGGAGTACCTGGAGTGTCAGAGGTACCTGGCAGTGTCAGAGGTGCACTTGGAGTGTCAGAGGTGTACCTGGGAGTGTCAGGAGGTACCTGGGAGAGCGAGGTGTACCTGGGAGTGTGAGAAGCACTGGGAGAGCGGGAGGTGTACCTGGGAGTAAGCAGATGCACGGGAGTGCCAGAGGTGTATCTGGGAGTGTCGACGTGCCTCGGGAGTGTCAGAGGCAATTAGAATGTCAGTGAGCACGGGGAGGTCAGATGTGTACCTGGGAGTGTCAGGAGGTACCTTGGAGGACAGAGGTGTACCAGGATGTTAGAGGTGTACCTGGGAGTGCCGGAGGTACCTGGCAGTGTCAGAGGTGTACCTGGAGGCCAGAGGTACCAGGGAAATGTCAGTGAGTCACCTGGGAGGCCAAAGGTGTAACTGGAGTGTCAGAGGTGAACTCAGAGTGCTGAGGTACCTGGGAGGTCAAGGCACCAGGAGGGCCGATGTGCACCTGGGAGCACCAGAGGCACCTGGGAGGTCAGAGAGGCACCTGGGAGGACAGGAGGTACCGGGGAGTGTCGGAGGTGTACCTGGGATCAGGAGAAGGTACCTGGGAGTGTCAGAGGTGTACCTGGGAGCAAGTCGGAGGTGTACCTGGGAGCAACAGGAGGTGTACCTGGGAGGTTGGGAGGTACCTGGGAATGTCATGGTGTGGCCTGAGAGTGTCTGAGGTGTACCTGGGAGTGTCAGAGGCACCTGGAGTGTTAGAGGTGCATTAGGAGTATGTGAGGTGTACCTAGGAGTGTCCAGAGGTACCTGGGAGTGTCAGAGGTGTACCTGGGAGTATCAGAGGTGTACTGGGAGTAAGCCGGACGTGTACCTAGGAGTGTCGTGGAGGTGTACCAGAAATGTCAGAGGTGTACCTGGGAGTGACAGAGGTGTAATGGCAGTGCTCGAAGAGGAGTACCTGGGAGTGTCGGAGGTGTACCAGGAACGTCAGTGAGCACCTGGGAGGCCAGGAGTGTAACTGGGAGTGTCAGAGGTGTACCTGGGAGGCCAGAGGTACCAGGGAAAGGAGCAACTGGGAGGTCAGGCACCTGGGAGGTCAGAGGTGCACCTGAGCAAGCCAGGAGGTGTACCTGGGAGTGTCAAAGGTGTACCTGGGAGCACAAGGTACCTGGGAGGCCAGAGGTGTACCTGGGAGTGACAGAGGTGTACCTGGGAGTGTCAGAGGTACCGGAGCTCAGAGATGCACCTGGTGTGCAGGAGGTATCTGGGAGGCCGGACGTGTACCTAGGAGCAAGTCAGAGGCACCAGGAATGTCAGAGGAGTACTGGGAGGTTGGGAGGTGTACCTGGGAGGTCAGAGGTGTACCTGGGAGTGTCAAGGTGCACTTAGGAGATGCCGAGGTGACCTGGGAGTGTCAGAGGTACCTGGAGTGTCAGAGTATACCAGGGATGCCAGAGGTGTACCTGGAGTGTCTGAGGTGCACCTGGGAGCAGGAGAAGTGTACCTGGGAGTGTGGCGAGGTACCTGGGAGCCGGAGGTGTACCTGGGAGTGTCAGAGGTGTACCTGGGAGTGCCTGAGGGGTACCGGGAGGCCGGGGAGGAGTGCCAGAGCAGGCCAGAGGTGCACTAGGGAGTGTCAGAGCACCTGGGAGTGTCTGGAGGTGTGGCCTGGAGCAGCCTGAGGTGTACCCATGGAAGCCTGGAGGTGTACCTGGAAGTGTCTGGAGGTGTACCTGAAAAGCCATAGGTACCTGCAAGCCATGAGTACCTGGGCAGAGGTGTATCAGGAGCACAGAGAAGACTAGGAGTGTCACAGGAGTAATGGGAGGGGAGAGGTAATGGCGAAAAGCCAGAGGTGTGCCTAGGAGTGTCAGAGGTACCTGGAGGTCAGAGGTGCCTGGAGCCGAGGTACCTGGGAGTGTCAGAGGTGTATCTGGAAGTGTCGGACGGTACCCGGAGTGTCAGAGCCACCACGGAATGTCAGGAGTACCTGGGAGTGTCAGGAGGTACCTGGGAGTGTCAGAGGTGTACCTGGGAGTGTCAGAGGTGTACCAGGGAGTGTCAGAGGCCTGGGAGTGTCTGAGGTGTACCTGGGAGTGTCTGGGGTAATGGCAGTGTCGGAGGTGCAAGCGGGGAGTAAGCCATGTGCACCTGGGAGTAAGAGGTGCATCAGGGAGTGACAGAGGAGTACTCTGGGAGTATTGAGGTGTACCTGGAGTGTGAGAGGTGTACCTGGGAGTCTGGGGTGTACTTGGGAGGCCAGAGGTGTACTGGGAGTGTTGAGGTCCACCTGGAGCAAGCCTGGATGTGGCCTGGAGTGTCTGAAGGTACTGGCAGGACAGTGGCATGGGAGCGTCAGCGGTAATTTGGAGCAGAGGTGCATCAGGAGGACAGAGGGCACCTGGGAGGTCAGAGGTGTACCTGGGAGTGTCAGAGGTGTACCTGGGACATCAGAGGTGTACCTGGGAGGTCGGACGTGCACCCAGAGTGAGGTGTACCAGGAAATGTCAGTGAACCTGGGAGAGACAGAGGTGTACCTGGGAGTATCAGAGGTGTACCTGGGAGTGTCAGAGAGGTGTACCTGGGAGGCCAGGGGGTAACTGAGAAAGGCCGGAGTGTACCTGGGAATGTCAGAGGTACCAGGGAGTGTAGTGAGTACCTGGGAGCTTCAGAGGTGTACCTGTGAGTATTGGAGGTGTACCTGAATACTGAAGGTACCTGGAATACCTGAGGTGTACCTGGGAGGTCAGAGGCCTGGGAGCCGGAGGGTACCAGAGTACCGGAGAGTACTCAGGGAATATCGAAGGTGTACCTGGGAATCTGAGGTACCTGGGAGTGTCAGACGTGTGCCTGGGAGGTCGGAGGTGTACCTGGGAGGTCAAGGAGGAGCACCTGGATTGTCAGAGGTACCTGGCAGGCCAGAGGTGTACCTTGGAGGTCAGAGGTGGGCCCGGAGGCCAGAGGTGTACCTGGGAGGTCGGAGTTGTACCTGGGAGTGAGAAGGTACCTGGGAGAGTCTGAGGTGCACCTGGGAGCGTGGAGGTACCTGGAAGCCAGCACCTGGGAGTGTCACAGATGTACCTGGGAGTGCCAGAGGTGTATCTGCAGTGCCGGACGGTACCTGGGAGGTCAGAGGTACCAGGAATGTCAGTGAGCCTGGGAGTGTCAAGCAGGGTACCTGGGTGTCAGAGGTGTACCTGGAGTGTCAGGAGGGTACCTGGGAGGGTCAGAGGTGTATGGGAGGTCGGAGGTGCACGGAATGTGAGAAGTGAACCTGGGAGAGCCTGAGGTGTACCTGGGAAGCCTGGAGGTGTACCTGGCAGTGTCATGGTGTACCTGGGAGCAAGCAGAGGTGTACCAGGAATGTCAGTGAGTACCTGGGAGGCCAAAGGTGCACCTGGGAGGTCAGAGGTGCACTGGGAGGTCAGAGGTGTACCTGGGAGTGTCAGAGGTGTACCTGGGAGTGCCAGAGTGTACCTGGGAGGCCATAGGTGTACCCAGGAGTGTCAGAGGTGTACCAGAGCAAGCCGGGAGTGCACCTGGGAGTGTCTGGGGTGTAACTGGCAGAGTCAGCGGATGTGGGGAGGCGGTGCACCTGGGAGGCAGAGGTATCAGGAGTGATCAGAGAGTACCTAGAGTGTCAGAGGGCACCTGGGAGGACAGAGGTGCACTGGTTCAGAGGTACCTGGGGAAGCGGAGATGTACCTAGGAGTGTTTAGAGGTGTAACAGAAGCTGGGGGTGGGAGGCCTGGGAGGACAGAGGTGTACCTGGGAGTGTCTGGAGGTACTTGAGAGTCTGAGAGTGTACCTGGCAGTGCCGGAGGTGTAATGCAGGTCAAAGTGCACCTGGGAGGCAGCAACTGGTAAGTGAGGTATCAGGAGTGTCAGGAGGTACCTGGAGGTCAGAGGTGTGCCTGGGAGTGTCAGAGGTACCCTTGGAGTGTCAGGAGATGTACCTGGGAGCACAGAGGTGTAACTGGGAGGCCGGACGTACCTGGGAGGCCAGAAGTGTACCTGGAAGTCAGTGAGTACCTGGGATTGTCAGAGGGTACCTGGCAGTGTCAGAGGTGCAACTGGAGGCCCCAAAGGTACCTGGGAGCACGGGAGGTACCGAAACGGGAGGTGTACCCAGCAATGAGGTGTACGATGAGAGTCAGAGGTGTACCTGGGAATGTCGGAGGTGTACCTGGGAGTGTCACAGGAGGCCTGGGATTGTCAGAGGCACCTGGGAGGCCAGAGGTGTACCTGGGAGTCGGAGGGTAACCTGGGATTGGGGAGAAGTGTACCTGGGAGTCGGGAGGTACCTGGGAGTGTCGGAGGTGTACCTGGCAGTGTCACGGTGTACTCCGAGTGTCACAGGTGTACCAGGAATGCCACTGGAGTACCTGGGAGTGTCAAAGGTGTACCTGGGAGGTCAGAGCTGCAACAGGAATGCCTCAGAGCACCTGGAGTGTCAGAGGTACCCTGGGAATGCTGGGGAGGTGAAAATGGGAGTGCCAGAGGTGTGGGAGTGTCAGAGGTACCAGGAGCTGCAGAGGTGTACCTGGTAAAGCCAGAGGTGCACGGGAGTGTTCAAACTGAGAGAGCCTGGGGTGTACCTGGGAGTGCCTGAGGTGTCTCTGGGAGCAACAGAGGTGACCTGGGAGCAAGTAAGAGGTATTCAAGCAAGCCGGATGTACTGGGAATGTCAGACTACCACGAATGTCACTGGGAGTACCTGGGAGGCCAGAGGTGTACCCGAGTTCAGAGAAACCTGGGAGTGTCAGAGGCACCAGGAGCAAGTCAGAGGCACCTGGAGTGTCGGAGGTGTACCTGGGAGGTCCAAAGTGAACTGGCAGTGTCAAGCGGTGTACGTGGACAAGCCATGGCACCTGGAGCAAAGGAGATCAAGGACAGAGTAGTACCTAAGGAGTGTCAGAGGTACCTGGGAGTGTCAGAGGCCTGGAGTATCAGAGGCACCTGAGCAAGCCGGACGTGTACCCAGAGGTCACATGTGTACCAGCAAATGTCAGTTGAGTACCAGTGACAGAGGTGTACCTGGGAGTATCAGAGGTGTACCTGGGAGGCCAGAGGTGTACCCAGCAGAGCAAGCCAGGATGAACTGGGAGGTCAGAGGCACCTGAGTGTCTGAGGTCTACCTGGCAGTGCCTGGAGGCTCACCTGCAGTGTCTGTGTAACTGGCAAGCCAGCGTTACCTGAGAGTAACCGAGGTGTAAAAGGGAATGGTGGAGCACCCGGGAGGTCAAAGGTGTACCTGGGAGGTTTCAGAGGTGTACCTGGGAGTGTCAGAGGTACCTGGAGCACAGGTACCTGGGAGTGTCAAAGGTGTACCCTGGAAAGTGTCAGAGGTGTACCTGGGAGTATCAGCGGTACCTGGGAGTGTCAGAGGTGTACCTGGGAGGCCAGAGGTGCACCTGGGGAGCAATGGAGGTACCTGGGAGTGTCAGAGGTGTACTTGGGAGTGTTGGGAGGTGTACCTGGGAGTGTCATGTACCTGGGAGTGTCTCGAGGTGTCTCCTGGGAGGCCAGAGGTGTGTCAGGAGCGACAGAGAGGTGCACTTGAAGTGCCCAGAGGTGCACACCTTGGAGTGTCCCAGGTGTACCTGGGAGTGTCTGAGGTCTACCTGGCAGTGTTCGATGTGTACCTGGCAGTGTCTGAGGTGTAATCTGACAGGCAGCGGTGCACGTGGGCGTGTCAGCGGTGCACCTGGGAGCTGTTAGGAGGTGTATCAGGGAGAGACAGAGGAGCACCTAGGAGCAAAGAGGTGCACCTGGAGTAACAGATGTCCCTGGGAGTGTCAGAGAGGTGTACCTGGGAGGTCAGGAGGTGTACCTGGGAGTGTCAGAGATGTACCTGAGAGTGTCAGAGGTGTATCTGGGAGTGTCGGACGGTACCTAGGAGTGTAGGCCAGAGGTGCACCAGGGAATGTCAGTGGGAGTACCTGGGAGGCCAGAGGTGTACCTGGGAGTGTCAGAGGTGTACCTGGGAGTGTCAAAGGTGTACCTGGGAGTGTCAGAGGCAGCCTGGGAGGTGCGAGGTGTACCTGGGAGGCCAGAGGTATACCTGGGAGTGACAGGTGTACCTGGGAGAAGCCGGGAGGTGCACCCGGAGGTGAGAAGTGCACCTGGGAGGTATGCGGTGTACCGGGAGGTCGGAGGTATATTCGAGAGTCAGAGGTGTACCTGGGAGTGTCAGAGTGTACCTGGGAGTGTCTGAGGGCACCTGGGAGGTCAGAGGTGCCTAGGAGTGTCAGAGGTGCACTTTGGGAGTGTCAGGAGGTGCACCTTGGAGTGTTTGAGGTGTACCTGGGAGTGTCTGGAGGTGCACCTGGCAGTGTCTAGAGGTGTACCTGGCAGTGTTCGAGGTGTAACTGAGTGCCACGGTGTACCTGGGAGACAGGCGGTGCACCTGTGTTAGAGGTGTATCAGAGTGTCAGAGGAGTACCTGGGAGTGTAGGTACCTGGAGCAAGAGATGTACCTGGGAGCGTCAGAGGTGTATCTCGAGGGTCGGACGTGTACCTGGGAGTGTCAGAAGTGTACCAGGGAAGTGTCAGTGAGCACCTGGGATGGTCAGAGGTGTACCTGGCAGAGCTGGGGAGGCCTGGGAGTTCAAAGGTGCGGGCCTGGGAGTACCAGTGCACTCCTTGGAGTGTCAGAGGTGCACCTGGGAGCTCAGGAGGTGTACTGGGAGGTCGGAGGTGTACCTAGGAATGTGAGAAGGTACCTGGGAGTGCGGAGGCACACCTGGGAGTGTCGGAGGTACCTGGCAGTGTCAGAGGTGTACCTGGGAGCTGCAGAGGTGTACCAGGGAATGCCAGTGGAGTACCTGGGAGTGTCAAAGGTGTACCTGGGTGTTAGAGGTGATCAGGAGGTCAGAGGTACCTGAGAGACACAAAGGCAAAATGGAGGCGCAGAGGCACCAGGGAGTGACAGAGGTAAAATGAGCAAAGCCGGAGGTGACCTGGAGTAAGCCAGAGGTACCAGGGAGGACAGAGGTGTACCTGGGAGAGTCAGGAGGTAACTGGGAGTCTCAAAGGTGTACCTGGGAGTATCGGAGGTGTACTGGGAACACGGGAGGCATGTGTGAGTGTCAGAGGTGTACCTGGAATGTCGGAGGTGTACTGGGAGTGTTGCCACAGGAGCCTGGGATTGCTGAGATGTACCTGGGAGTGTCAGAGGTGTGGCCTGAGGGTCGGATGTGTTCCTGGGAGGTTGGAAGTGTACCAGGAGTGACAGAGGTGCACTGGAGTGTCAGGAGGTGCAAATCCAGGAGTGTCAGGAGGTGTAACTGGGAGTGTCGTGGAGGCACCTGGGAAGTCTGGGGTGTAAAATTGGCAGTGTCAGCGGTGCATGGGAGTGTCAAGGCGGTGCACCTGGAGTGTTAGAGGTGTATCAGAGTGACAGAGGAGTACCTAGGGAGTGTCAGAGGTGTACTCTGGGAGTGTCAGAGGTGTACTGGGAGCATCAGGAGGTGTACCTGGGAGGTCGGACGTACCCAGGAGTGTCAGAGGCCCAGCAAATGACAGTGGAGTACCTGGGAGGACAAAGGTGTACCTGGGAGTATCAGAGGTGTACCTGGAAGGCTGGGAGGTGTACTGGGAGGCAGGGGTGTAACTGGGAGTGCTGGGGAGGTGTACCTGGGAGTGCCTGAGGCTCACCTGGCAGTGTTTCGAGGTGTACCTGGCAGTGTTCGAGGTGTAATTGCAGTGTCATGGTACGTGGAGTGTCAAAGCATCTGCACCTGGGAGTGTCAGAGAGGTGCAACAGGAGGACAGAGGAGCACCTAGGAGTGTCAGACGGTACCAGAAATGTCAGAGAGCACCAGGGAATGACAGAGGTGTACCTGGGAGCATCAGAGGTGTACCTGGGAGTAAGCCAGAGGAGTGAACCTGGAGTGCTTGGGGTGTACCTGGGAGCGTCGGAGGTGCACCTGGGAATATCGAAGGTACCTGGAACATCGGAGGTGTACCTGGGAGGCCAGAGGTACCTGGGAGTGTCGGAGGTGTACCTGGGAGCAAGTCACAGGAGCCTGGGACTGTCAGAGGTGTACCTGGCAGCCAGAGATGTACCTGGAGTGTCAGAGGGTACCTGGGAGGCTGGGGAGGCACCTGGGAGTGTCGGAGCTGTACCTGGGAGTGTGAGAAGGTACCTGGGAGAGTCGGGAGGCACCTGGGAGTGTCGGGAGGTGTACCTGGCAGCAATGGGCGGTGTACCTGGGAGTGCTGGCAGATGCACCTGGGAGTGTCAGAGGTGCATCTATGGGAGTGACGGAAGTGTACCTGGGAGTGTCAGGAGGTGCACCAGGAATGTCAGGTGAGTACTTGGGAGTGTCACAGGTGTACCTGGGAGCAAGTCTGAAGGTCTACCTGGCAGTGTCTGATGTACCTGGCAGTGCTCGGAGGTGTAGCGGGAGTGTCGGAGGTACCTGGGAATGGAGAAGTGTACCTGGAGAGTGTCGGAGGTGTACCTTAAAGTGTCGGAGGTGTACCTGGCAGTGTCAGGCGGTGTACCTGGGAGTGTCTGGAGGTGCCCCTGGGAGTGTCAGAGGTGTCCTAGGAGGCTGAGGAGGCACTGGAAGTGTTAGAGAGGTACCTTGGAGTGTCTTGTGTAATGGGAGTGTCTGAGGCTCACTGGCAGTAAGCCTGATGTGTACTCTGGCAGCAGCCTGAAAAATGCCAAAGCTGAAGCGGTACGTGGAAAGAAGGTGCACCTGGGGCACCTGGGAGTAAGTAGAGGCATCAGGGAGTGACAGAGGAGCACCCGGGAGTGTCAGAGGATGCACCTGGGAGTGCAGGAGGTGTCCCTGGGAGGTCGGAGTGTACCTGGGAGGCCAGAGATGTACCTGGGAGTGTCAGAAGTGTACCTGGGAGTGTCAGGAGATGCACCTGAGATGTCAGAGGTGCATCTGGGAGCAAGCCGGACGGTACCTAGGAGCAAGTCAGAGGGAACCAGGAATGTCAGTGTGAGTACCTGGGAGTGCTAGAGGTGTACCTGGGAGCGCCAGAGGTGTGGCCTGGGAGGTCGGGTACCTGGGAGGTTGGGGTGTACCTGGGAGGTCAGAGGTGCCTGGGAGGCCAGAGGTGAGCACCTGGGAGTGACAGCGTGCACCTGGGAGTGTCGGAGGTACCTGGGAGTGTGAGAAGGTACCTGGGAGTGTCGGCGGTGTACCTGGGAGCAACTGGAGGTGTACCTTGAGCCAAGGTGTACTTTGGAGGTCAGAGGTGTACCTGGGAGTGTCTGAGGCACCTGAGTGTCAGAGGAGTGCCTAGGAGTGTCAGAGGCACTTGGGAGTGTCAGAGGCGCACCTTGGAGTGTCTGGAGGTGTGCCTGGGAGTGTCTGAGGCCTGGCAGTGTCTGAGGTGTACCTGGCAGTGTCTGAGGTGAACTGAGGCAGTGTCAAGGTGTACCGGGAGTGCTCAGCACCTGGTGTTGCTCAGAGGTGTATGAGGGAGGTCAGAGGTAACTGGGAGGTTCCAGAGGTACCTGGAGTGTCAGAGATGTACCTGGGAAGAGTCAGGAGGTGTATTCTGGGAGGCTGCATGCAGGCCTGGGAGTGTCAGAAGTGTACCAGGAATGTCAGTGAGTACGGGATTGTCAGAGTGTACCTGGCAGTGTCAGAGGTACCTGGGAGTCTCAAAGGTACCTGGGAGTATCGGGAGGCACTGAGTGCCAGAGGTGTACCTGGGAGCATCAGAGGCCGGAGAGTGTCGGAGGTACTGGGAATGTGAGAAGTGCACTGGAGTGTCGGAGGTACCTGGGGCACGGAGGTACCTGGCAGTACCGGGAGGTGTACCTGGGAGGTCAGAGGTGTACCAGGAATGCCAGTGAGTACCTGGGAGTGTCAAAGGTGTACCTGGGTAAGAGATGTGTATCAGGAGTGTCAGAGGTGGTACCTGGGAGGCCAGAGTTGTACCTGGGAGCAAGCCAGGAGGTGTACCAGGGAGGCCGGGAGGTGTACCTGGCAGTGTCGGGAGGTGTACCTGGGAGTGTTCTGGGGTGAAATTGCAGTGTTCAGCGGTGTACGTGGGAGTGTTGCAGTACCTGGGAGAGTTAGAGGTGCATCAGGGAGTGACAGAGAGGCCTAGGGAGGCCAGAGGTGTACCGGGAGTGTCAGAGGTGTACCTGGGAGCATCAGAGATGTACCTGGGAGAGTCGGACGTACCTAGGGAGTGTCAGAGGTGTACCAGGAAATGCCAGGAGTACCTGGGAGGACAGAGAGCGTAATTTAGGAGCATCAGAGGTGTACCTGGGAGTGTCAGAGGTGCACCTGGGAGGCCAGGGTGTAACTGGGAGTGTCAGAGGTACCTGGGAGTGTCTGAGGTCCACCTGGTAGTGTCTGGAGGTACCTGGCAGTGTCTGAGAGGTGTAACTGGCAGTGCTGAGCGGTGTACGTGGGAGGTTAGCGGTGCACCTGGGAGTGTTAGAGGGTATCAGGAGTGACAAAGAGAGTACCTAGGAGTGTCAGAGGTGGGAGTGTCAGAGGTACTGGGAGTGCTGGGTGTACCTGGGAAAGCCAGAGATACCTGGGAGTGTCAGAGGTGAACCAGGAATGCCGTAGGAGTACCTGGGAGTGTCAGAGGTGCACTTGAAGTGCTGGGAGGTGCACTGAGAGTTCACAGGTGTACCTGGAGTGCCTGAGGCTCACCTGGCAGCAGCCTGAGGTGTAACCCCCAGTGTCAGTGTGTACGTGGGAGTGTCAAAGGTGCACCCGTTAGAGTGTATCAGGGAGTGACAGAGAGCACCCAGGAGGTCAGAGGTAATGGGAGGCCAGAGGTGTCCTGGAGGGGGAGGTGTACCTGGGAGTGTCAGAGGTGTACCTGGGAGGGTCAGAGGTGTACCTGGGAGCAACGAGATGTACCTGGAGTGTCAGAGGTATCTGGGAGTGTTGGACGGTACCCAGAGTGCAGAGGTACCAGGAATGTCAGAGTACTTGGGAGGTCAGAGGTGCACTGGGAGGTCAGAGGTACCTGGGAGGTCACAAAACCTGGGAGGTCAGAGAGGTGTACCTGGGAGGCCAGAGGTACCCGGGAGTGTCAGAGGTATACCTGGGAGGACAGTGGTACCTGGGAGGTCGGAGGTGTACCTGGGAGGTGAGAAGTGTAACCTGGGAGCAAGACCAGTACCTGGGAGTGTCGGAGGGCACCTGGGAAGTGTCAGAGGTGCACTGGGAGTTTTAGAGGTACCTGGGAGTTCCAGAGGCACCTGGGAGTCAGAGGTGTGCCTAGGAGGGGGCCAAAGGTGCACTGGAGTGTCAGAGGTGCACCTGGAGGCCTGAGGTGTATCGTGGGAGTGTCGAGGTGTGCCCAAGCAGTGTCTGAGTGTACCTGCAGTGCTCAAGGTGCACTGGCAGGCCGGAAGGTACCAGTGGCACCTGTACCTGGGTGTGTTAGAGGCATTAGGAGTGCCAGAGGTACCTGGGAGGCTGAGAGGTACCTGGGAGGTCAGAGATGTACCTGGGAGCAGCAGAGGTGTACCTGGGAGGAGTTGGACGTACCTGAGTGTCAGAAGGCAACAGAATGAGTAACGGGATTGTCAGAAGGTACCTGGCAGTGTCAGAGGTGTAAATGGGAGTTCTCAAAGGTGTACCTGGGAGTATCGAGGTATCTGAATATCGGAGGCATGCATGAGTGTCAGAGGTGTACCTGGGAGTGTGGAGGTGTACCTGGGAGTGTCACAGGAGTACCTGGGATTGTCAGAGGTGTACCAGGAGTGTCAGAGGTGTACCTGGGAGTGCCGGAGGTGTACCTGGGATTGCAGAAGTGTGGCCTGGGAGAGCCGAGGTGTTCCTGGGAGTGCTGGGAGGTGTACCTGGCAGAGTCAGCGGTGTACCTGGGAGGCAGAGGTGTACCAGGAATGTCAGTGGAGTACCTGGGAGTGCTGGGGGTACCTGGGAGCTGTCAGAGGTGTACCCGAATATCGGAGGTGTGGGACTGTCAGGAGGTGTACGTGGGAGTGTCAGACGGGTACCAGGGAGTGTCAGAGGTGTGGCCCTGGGGTGCAGAGGTGTACCTGGGAGTGCCTGGGGTGTACCTGAGAGCATCTGGGGTGTACCTGGAGTGTCAGAGGTGTCCCTGGGAGGACAGAGGTGTACCTGGGAGTGTCAGAGGTGTATCTGGAAGTGTCGGACGTACCTGGGAGAGTCAGAGCTCACCACGGAATGCTTGGCTGAGTACCTGGAGTGTCAGAGGTGGACCTGGAGGTCAGAGGTGTACCTGGGAGTTCATGGTGTACCAGGAGTGCAGAGGTACTGGGAGCAAGTCGGAGGTGTACCTGGGAGTGTTCAAAACTTGCAGTGCTGCAGGTGGGAGCAAGCCAAAGTGCACCTGGGAGGCAGAGGTGCATCAGGAGTGACAGAGAGCAACCCAGGAGTGCCAGAGGTGACCTGGGAGGCCGGACGTACTTGGGAGTGTCAGAGGTGTACCAGGAATGCTGAGGTGAGCACGGGAGGTCAGAGGTGTACCTGGGAGGTCAGAGGTGTGCCTGGAGTGTCTCAGGTACCTTGGAGTGCCTGAGGTGTACTGGGAGTGTCGGAGGTGCACTGGGAATGGGAGAGAAGTGTACCTGGGAGTGTCGGAGGTGTACCTGGGAGTGTCGGAGGTGCACCTGGCAGTGTCAGC
>NW_024723513.1:0-10558 GCF_018991925.1 Homarus americanus
GAAGTTTCAACCCAACCCAACCCAACCCAACCCAAACCCAACCCAACCCAAACCAAACCCAACCCCAACCCAACCCTAACCTAACCCAAACCCAACCCAACCCAACCCAACCCAACCCAACCCAACCCAACCCAAACCCAACCCAACCCAACCCAACTCAACCCAACCCAACCAAACCCAACCCAACCTTAAACCCAAACCAACCTAACCCAACCCAACCCAACCCAACCCAACCCAACCCAAATCCAACCCAACCCAACCCAACCCAACCTAACCCAACCCAACCCAACTCCAATCCCAACCCAACCCAACCTCCAAACTCCAACCCAAATCCCAACCCAAATCCCAACCTAACCCAACCCAACCCAACCCTAACCTAACCGAACTCCAACCCAACCCAACCTAACCCAACCCCAAACCCAACCCAACCCAAACTCCCAACCCAACCCAACCCAAATCCAACCTGAACCTCAACCCAACCCAACCAACCCAACCCAACCCAAACCCCAACCCAACCCCCAATCCCAACCTAACCCAACCCAACCCAACCCAACCCAACCCAAACCTGAACGAACCTAACCTCAACCTCCAACCAAACCCAATCCCAACCCAACCCAACCCAACCCAACCCCAACCCAACCCAACCCAACCCAACCCAACCCCAACCTCCCAACCAACCCAACCCAACTCAACCCAACCCAAACCAACCCAACCCAACCCCAACCCAACCAACCTAACCCAACTTCCAACCCAAACCCAACCCAACCCCAACCTAACCCAACCCAACCCAACCTAACCCAACCTAACCCAAACCTAAACCCCAACCCAACACCTAACCTCAAACCCAACCCAACTCCAAACCCAAACCCAACCCAACCCCAACCCAACCCAACCCAACCCAAACCCAACCCCAACCCAACCCAAATCCCAACCCAAACCCAACCCCAATCCCAACCCAACCCAACCCAACCCAACCCAACCCAACCCAAACCCAACCCAACCCCAACCCAACCCAAACCAAACCTAAACCAAACCCAACCCAACCCAACCCCAACCCAACCCAACCCAACCCAACCCCAACCCAACCAACCCAACCCAACCCAACCCAACCCAACCCAACCCCAACCCAACCCAACCTAACCCAACTAACCCAACCTAACCTAACCCAACCAAACCCAACCCAACCTAACCCAACCCAACCCAACCCAAACCAACCCAACCCAACCCAACCCAACCCAACCCAACCCAACCCAACCTAAACCTAATCCCAAAACCCAACCCAACCCAACCCAACCCAACCCCAACCCAACCCAATCCCCAACCCAACCCGAACCCCAACCCAACCCAACCCAACCCAAACCCAACCCAACCCAACCCAACCCAACCCAAACCAACCCAACCCAACCCAAATCCAACCCAACCTGAACCACAACCCAACCAATCCCAACCCAAACCCAATCCCAACCCAACCAACCAACCCAACCCAATCCCCAACCCAACCCAACCTAATCCCAATCCTAACCCAACTCCAACCTGAACCCAACCCAACCCCAACTCAACCCAACCCAACTCAACCTAACCCAACCCAACCCAATCCTAATCCTGAATCCCCAACTCTGAACTCGAACCCAACTTGAACCTCCAACCCAACTCAACTTCCAACCGAACCCAACCCAACCGCAACCTCAACCTCCAACCCAACCCAACCTTAACCCAGACTTAACCTCCAACCTATTCCAATCCCAACCCAATCTCAACTTGAACCCCAACTTGAACCTTAACCCAACTTCAATCTCTAACCCTAACCTAACCCCAACTCAACCCAAATCTAACCCAACCTAAACCCAATCTCAACCCAACTCAACTTAACCCAAATTTGAATCCCAACTCAATCTAACCTAAATCTCAACCTGAATCCCAAACCCAACTTTAACTCCAACCCAACCCAACTCAATCTTCCAACCTCAACTCCAACTCAATCCTTAACATTCAACTAACTACCAGAACACAACCCCAATTCCAACAACCCAACCCAACTCAATCCAACCAGAATTCCAATTTAATCTAACCCAACACCAACTTAACTCTTAACTCGAACCAAACCCAACTTAAATTCAACCAACTCAACCCCAACTCAAATCTGTAATCCCCATCCCCAACCCAAATCTCAACCTCAAATCTCAAATCAACTTAAACTCTCAACCAAAATTGCACCAACCCAACCCAACCCAACCCCAACCCATCAATCCCAACCTCAAACCCAACCTAACCCAACCTAACCTAACCCAACCAAACCCAACACAACCCCAACCTAACCCAACCAACCCAACCCAACCCAACCCAAACTTTAACCCAACCCAACCAAACAAAACCCAACCCAACCCAACCCAATCCCAACCCAACCTCAATCCCAACCCAACCCAACCCAACCCAACCCAACCCCAACCTAAATCAAAACCCAACCCAACCCAACTCCCAACCAAAACCCAACCCAACCAAACCCAACCCCAACTCAACCTAACTCAACCCAACCCAACCCAACCCAACCCAACCCAACCAACCCAACCCAACCCAACCATCCAACCCAACTCAACTCCAACCAGAACCCAACCAAACCCAACCGAATCCCAAACCAACTTAACCCAACCCAACATAACCCAAACCCAAACCAAACCTAACCCAACCCAAACCAACTCCAACCCACAACCCAACCCAACCCCAATCATCCAACCCAACCCAACCCAACCTAAATCATCCCAACCCAACCCTAAACCCAACCAAACCAACCCCAACCTCCAATCCCAATCCAACCCAACCCAACCCATCCTAACCCAACCCAACCCAACCCCAACCCAACCCAACTCAACCCAACCCAACCCCACAACTCAACCAACCAACTCAATCCCCAACCCAACCAACCCCAACCCAACCAAATCCCAACCCAACCCAACCCAACTCCAACCCAACCCTGCACAATCCCCAACCCAATCCCAGCAATCCTGGGAACCAACCCCAACTCAACCCAACCTTCAGCCCAACCTAAATCTGAACCCTGAACTAACTTCAACCCAACCTAACCCAACCCAACCCAACCTTAACCCCAACCCAACCTCAACCTGAATCCCAACCCAACTCCGAATCCCAACCCAACTCCAACCCAACCTAACCTAACCCAAACCTGAACTTCCAATCCCAACCCCAACCCAACCCCAACCCAACCTGAACTCCAACTCCAACCCAACTCATCCCAACTCAACCTTCAACCTGAATTCCAACCCAATCCTTAACCCAACCCAAATTTGAATCCCAACTCATCCCAAATCCCAATCCCAACTCTAACCCCAAATCCCAACCTCGTAACCCAACTCAACCCAACCCAACCCAACCCAACCCAACCTGAACTCCAACCCAAATCCCAACTCAAATTCCAACTTAATCAAGAACTCTAACTCCCAACTCTAACCTAACCTGAACTTAACCCCATTCCAATTTAACTTTCTAACCTTAACTTAACTTAACTAATTTAACTTTCCAATTCAATTTCAATCAACCTAACCTCAATCAACCCAACTTTAACTTGAATTTCAACCCTGAATTTCCACCTGAATTTAATTCCATCCTGAATTTAAACTCAATTTCAATTTCAACCTAATCTCAATCAACTTCAATTTATAACCCCAATTTCAATTTAATTTAATCTCAATTCTGCAACTCAATTTAATTCTCAACCTGAATCATAATCTCAAATCTTCAATCAATCAATTTAACTTGAATTTAACTTCATCCTAATTGAATCTACTTCACCCTCAATTCAATTCAATTCAACTCATCCAATCTCAACTCAATTTCAAATTCTCAATTTCAATTTAAATTTGAACTTAACCCGGAATCAACCTTATCTCAGAATTCTGAATCTCAACCAACTCAATCTCTAACCAACCTAACTTCCAACCCAAATCCCAATCCCAACCTAACCCAACGAACCTGAATCCCAACCCACCCAACCCAACCTCCAACCTAAATCCTGAACCCAACCTGGAACCTGAACCTTAATCCCAACCCAACCCAACCCAACCCAACCTCCTGAACCCAACCCAACTCTAACCCAACCCAACCCAACCCAAACCCAACCCAACCCCAACCCAACCCAACCCAACCCAACCCAACCCCAACCCAACCCAACCCAACCCAACCAACCAACCAACCCAACTCAACCAACCCAAACCAAACTCCAACCCAACCTAACCTCAACCCAACCCAACCCAACCCAACCTAACCCAACCCAACCCAAATCCCCAACCCAACCCAACCCAACCCCAACCCAACCCAACCCAACCCACCAACCCAACCCAACCCAACCCAACCCAACCCATCCCAACCCAACCCAAACCCAACCAACCCCAACCAAACCCAACCCAAACCTAACCCAAACCCGAACCCAACCCAACCCAACCCACAACCCAACCCAACCCAACCCAACCCAACCCAACCCAAACCCAACCCAACCCAACCCAACCCAACCCAACCCAACCTGAACTCAACCCAACCCAACCAACCAACCCAACCCAACTGAACCCAAACCCAACCCACAACCCAACCTAACCCACAACCTAACCCAATCCAACCAACCCAAACCCAACCCAACCCAACCCAACCCACCAACACAACCTGAACCCAACCCAACCCAACCCAACCCAACCTCCAGAATTTAACCCAACTCAAATTTAAACCCAAATCCCAGAACTCTCAATCCCAACTTGAATCCTCCCATCCCAACTTAACTTGAATCTAACCCTGAATCCCTAATCCTCCATCCTGAACCCAAATCCCAACCCTGAACCCCAACCCAACCCAAACCCCAACCTTAGAACTCCAATCCCAACCTGAATCCCAACCCAACTGCAATCCCAACCCAACCCAACCTGAACCTGGACCCAACCCAACCAAATCCCAACTGAATCCCAACCCAACCTGGATCCAATCAATCCAACCCAAATCCCAACCTGAACCCAGAATTTAACTTCAACCCAACCCCAACTTAATCCCAACCCTCCAACCTGAATCCAACCTCAACTTCCAACCCAACCTGCAATCCCAACCCAACCCCAACCCAACCCCAACTTAAATCCCAACCCAACCCAATCCCGAACTCTTAAATCGAACCTAACTCAACCTAACCCAATCTCAACCTAACCCAACCCAACCCAACTCAACCCAAATCCCAATTAACTACTAACTTCAACCATCCTCAGTAAACTCAACCCAACCCAGTCCCCAACCCTAATGCAATCCTGAACCCAACCCAACCCAACCCAACTCAAATCCCCAACCTAACCCAACCTCCACCTGAACCCAACCTTAACTTCAACCCCAACCTTAACTTTAACCCAACCTAACCCAATTTAACCTGAACCCAACTCAATCCCCAATCCCAACCCCAACTCCAACTCAACCCAACTTAACCCCAACTCCAATCCCACCCCAACTTGAATTTGATCCCAATCATAATCCCCAACCTAAACTTCAACCCAACTCCAACCCAAATCCCCATTTAACCTAACCCAACCTGAACTTAAACCCAACCTGAACCCAACCCAACCCAACTTCAACTTCAACTTAAATCCCAGAACCTGAATCTCAACCTGAACTCCAACCTGAACTTCAACCCACCCAAATTTTAACTTAAACCCAAACTTCCAACTCTCATCCCACCCCAACCTCCAACCCCAACCCAACCAATCCAACTCAACCTGAACTCTGACCCCAACCCAACCCCAACCCAACCCAACCAACCCAACCCAACCTAAACCAACCTAACCCAACCCAATCCCAAACCTCAACCACCCAACCCCAACCCCAACCCAACCCAACCCCAACCAACCCAAACCAAACACAACCCAACCAACCCAACCCTAACTCCAACCCAACCCTGAATCCAAACTAACCCAACAACCCCAACCCCAACCCAACCAAACCCAACCCAAATCAACTTAAACCCAACAACCAACCCCAACCCAACCAAACCAACCAACCTAACAATCAGAACTAACCAACCAACCCAACCCAACCCAACCAACCAACTTAACCCAACCCAACCCCAACCAATCCAACCCTGACCAACCAACCCAACCCAACCACCAACCCAACCCAATCCTAACTTCAACAAACCAACCCAACTTCAACCCCATCCAATCACCCAACTCTAACTCTAACCCAACCCAACCTAACCCAATCAACCCATCAACCCAAACCCCAACCCCAAACCAACCAAACCAACTCCAACCCACCCAACCCAACCCAACCAACCCAACCTAACCCACCCAACCCAACCCAACCAACCCAACCCAACCCAACCCAACCAACCTAACCCAACCTAACCCCAACCCAACCCAACCCAACCTGAACCCAACCCAACCCAACCCAATCCCAACCCCAACCTAACCTATCCCAACCCAACCTAACCCAACCCAACCTAACCCAACCCAACCTAACCTAACCCAACCCAACCCAACCCAACCCAACCCAACCCAACCCAACCCAACCCAACCCAACCCAACCCAACCCAACCCAACCCAACCCAACCCAACCCAACCCAACCCAACCTAACCCAACCCAACCCAACCCAACCCAACCCAACCCAACCCAACCCAACCCAACCCAACCCAACCCAACCCAACCCAACCCAACCCAACCCAACCCAACCTAACCCAACCTAACCCAACCCAACCCAACCCAACCCAACCCAACCCAACCCAGTCCCAACCTAACCCAACCTAACCCAACCCAACCCAACCCAACCCAACCCAACCAACCCAACCTAACCCAACCTAACCTAACCCAACCCAACCCAACCTAACCCAACCCAACTAACCCAACCTAACCCAACCTAACCTAACCCAATCCCAACCCCAACCCAACCCAACCCAACCCAACCCAACCCAACCCAACCCAACCCAACCCAACCCAACCCAACCCAACCCAACCCAACCCAACCCAACCCAACCCAACCCAACCCAACCCAACCCAACCCAACCCAACCCAACCCAACCCAACCCAACCCAACCCAACCCAACCCAACCCCAAACCTAACCCAACAACCCAACCCCCAACCTAACCTAACCCCAACCTAACCCCAACCCAACCAACTCAACCTAACAACAAAAAAAACCAACCCAACCCAACACCAAATCTAACCCAACCCAACCCAACCCAACCCAACCCAACCCAAACCCAACCCAACCCAACCCAACCCAACCCAACCCAACCCAACCTAAACCCAACTCCAACCCCAACCCAACCCAACCCAACCCAACCTAACCCAACCCCAACCCAACCCAACCAACCCAACCTAACCTAACCCAACCCAAATCTAACCCCAAACCTAACCCAACCCAACCCAACCCAACCCAACCTAACCCCAACCCAACCCAACCCAACCTAATCCCCAATCCCAACCTAACCCAACCTAACCCAACCCCAACCCCAACCTAACCTAACCCAACCAACCAACCCTAACCCAACCCTAACCCAACCCAACCCAACCCAACCCAACCCAACCCAACCCAACCTAACCCAACCTAACCCAACCCAACCCAACCCAACCCAACCCAACCTAACCCAACCCAACCCAAACCCAACCCAACCCCAACCCAACCTAATCCCAACCCAAACCAACCCAAACCCCAACCCAACCCAACCCAACCTCAACCCAACCCAACCCCAACCCAACCAAACCCAACCCAACCCAACCCCAACCCAACCCAACCCCAACCCAACCCAACCCAACCTAACCCAACCCAACCCAACCCAACCAACCTAACCTAACCCAACCCAACCTAACCCAACCCAACCCAACCTAACCCAAACCTTAAACCCCAACCCAACCCAACCCAACCCAACCCAACCCAACCCAACCCAACCCAACCTAACCCCAACCCCAATTTAACTCAACGAACCCAATCTAACCTAACCCAACTCAACTCAACTTTAACCCAACCCAAACTCCAACCTCCAACTGACACCTAACCCCAACCAACCCCAACCCCAACCTCCAACCTGAACCTCCAATCCCAACTCAACCCAACTCTAACCTAACCCCAATCAACTCTGAATCCTGAACCCCAACTCAACTTGAACCTAACCCCAATCCTGAATCCTGAACTCAACTCAACCAACCCCAACCCCAACCCAACAATCAACTCCATCCCAACCTAACCCCAACTTCAACTGAACTCAATTCTAACCAACCCCAACTCAACTTAACTTAACGAACCCACCTCAACTAACCCAACTTTAACTCATCCTCAAACTTAACTAACCCAAACCCCAACCCCAATCTAACCTCAATCCCAACCCAACCAATCTAACCTAACTCAATCAACTCAACCTGGATCCAATTTAACCCACCTAATTCTAACCCAATCTCAACCTCTAACTTCAATTCTCAACCCAATCCCAACCTAACTCAACTCCAACCTCCAACTCCCATCCCAACCTAAACCAACTCCAACCCCAACCCCAACCCCAACCTGAACCAACCCAAACCAACCCTGAACCCAATCCCAACCCAATCCCAACCCACCCAACTAACCCAACCTAACCCATCCCCAACTCCAACTTAACCTAACCCAACCCAACCCAACCCAACCCAAACTCAAACCCAAACCCAACCCAACCCAACCTCCAGAACCTTAACCCAACCTGCAACCCAACCCAACTCAACTTAACCAATCCCAGAACCTAACCTCAGAACTCAACCCAACCTGAACCTAACCCAATCCCAACCCAATCTAACCCAACTTCAACTTCAATCCCAATCCCAAATTTTAACTTAAACCCTGAACCCAACCCAACCCAATCCCAATCCCAATTCTAACCCCACCCAATCCCACCCAACTAATCCCAACCCAACCCAACCCCCAACCCAACCCCAACCCAACCCAAATCCCCAATCACAACCTAACCAACCTAACCCAACCTAACCCCAACCCAACCCAACCCAACCCAACCAACCCAACCCTAAACCTAAACCCAACCCAACCCAACCCAACCCAACCCAACCAACCCCAACCCAACCTGAATCCCCATCCCAACCCACCCCAACCTAACAACCAAACTCCAACCAACCCAACCCCAACCCAACCCCAACCAACTCAACCCAATCCTGAAAACCCAACCCAACCTAACCCAACCTAACCCAACCAACCCAACCAACCAACCCAACCCAATCCCAACTTCAACTCAACCTAACCCAAACCCCAAACCCCAACCTAACCCCACCCAACTAAACTTCCAACCCAACCAACCTAACCCAACCCACCCAACCCCAACCCCAACCCAACCCCAACCCAAACCCAACCCAAACCCAACCCAACCCAACCAACCCAAATCCTAAACCCCAATCCCAACCCAACCCAACCCAACCCAACCCAACCCAAACCCCAATCCAACCCAACCCAATCCAAACCCAACCCAACCCAACCTAACCCAACCCAACCCAACCCAAACTCCAACCCAACCTGAACCCAACCCAACCTGAAACCAACCCAACCAACCCAACCCAACCCAACCAACCCAACTTCAACCCAACCTCCAACCCTAACCCAACCCAAACCTCAACCTTAACCAAATCCCAACCAACCCAACTTCAACTTGAATCCTAATCCCTAACCTAACCTAACCAATCAACCCAACTTAACCTAATCCCAACTTAACCCCAACCAATCCCAACCCCATCCTGAATCCCAAATCCAACCCCAACCTCCAACCCAACCTAAACTTAACCTAACCCAACCCAACCTAAACCCAACCTAACCCAACCCTAACCCAACCCAACCCCAACCCAACCCAACCCAACCCCAACCCCAACCTGAACCCAACCCCAATCCTAACCCAACCTGAACCCAACCCAACCCAACCCAACCCAATCCCAACCTAATCCCAATCCCAACTCTGAACCCCATCCTAACCTAACCTAACCCAACCCCAACCCCAACCCCAACTCAACCTAACCCAACCCCAACTCAACCCAACCAACCTAACCCAACCTCTAAACCCAACCCAACGAACCCAACTAAATCCCAACCCAACTTAACCTAACCACCTAACCTCCCAACTCAACGCAACCTAACCTAACCCAACCCAATTCCACCTTAACCCCCAACCCAACCCAACCCAACCCAACCCAATCCCAACCTAACCCCAACCCAACCCAGAACCCAACCTAACCCAACCCCAACGAACCCAACCCCAACCCCAATCCCAATCCAACCTAACGAACCCAACCTAACCAACCAACCCAACCCAACGAACCCAACCCAACCAACCCCAACCCCAACTTGAACCTGAATCTAAACCCAATCCCAACCCAATCCCCAACCAATCCCAACCCAACCCCAACCTAACCCAATCCCCAATCCCAATCCCACCTAACTTAACCCATCCTAACCACCCAACTTAACCCATCCCAATTTTAACTTAAATCCCAACCTAACTTGTAATCTAACTCTAATCAACCTAACCCCGTCCACAACACAACTGAACGGAAGCATACTTTGAT
>NW_024723514.1:0-9731 GCF_018991925.1 Homarus americanus
GAGTGAATGTGGCAAAAAAGAAAAGTATTGATTAATGGTACAGTAGAGTATATCAGAACCTGTAATTTATACAGGTAAATTGATTACAGGTACACCTTGACTTACGACCACCCGGACATACGACCGCCGCAGTCGTATAAAATATTTTTCAAATTGCGTATTTTCGAGTCCCGACATTAGTGATCGCGCTGTGTACTGACAAAATTTCGTTTGTAAATCCCTTTAAAATGGCTGGCAAGCATAAAAGTGAGAGTTCTCTTTGTGCTGAGAAGAAAAAGAGACACCCATTTTAGATTTTCTATGTATTATTTTCGCATTTTCGACTTACGACCAATTCTACTTACGACCTGGTCGTCATTTCCTAACCATGTCGTAAGTCGAGGACTGACTGTAGTGATGTGGGCGAGGGAAGTGTGGTGGAAAATGGCAATGAGTTGTCTGTAAGAAAGGTGTTGGTAGCTACTACTAATGTGCAATGAATGCAGGTGCAGTGGAGTAGATGGCCAGACTGCAGGATGCATATTATTTAAAGTGTTCTGTATGTGCAGGTAACCGTGTGTGTGTGTGTGTGCACGCATGATGTTGGGGTGTGTGGGTGGTGTTGGAGTGTGTGGTTGGCATTAGGGTGTGTGGGTGGCATTGGAGTGTGTGGGGGGTTTTGGTGTGTGTGGGTGGTGTTGGGGTTTGTGGGTGGTGTTGGAGTGTGTGCTTGGTGTTGGGGTGTGTGGGTGGTGTTGGGGTGTGTGGATAGTGATGGGGTGTGTGGATGGTGTTCGGGTGTATGTGTGGTGTTGGGGTGTGTGGATGGTGTTTGGGTGTATGTGTGGTGTTGGGATGTGTGGATAATGATGGGGTGTGTGGATGGTGTTCGGGTGTATGTGTGGTATTGGGGTGTCTGGGTGGTGTTGGGGTGTATGTGTAGTGTTAGAGTGTGTATGTGGTGGAGTGTGAGTGGCCCCCACAGGGTGGTGTAATGTGTCTAGTGTGGCAGCATTATGTTAGTGCTTAGTGCTAAGGTGCATTATGTTAGTGCTAAGGCTACCACCGCTGGTTAGCCCTCGTGGTGAACAGAGAAGCAACTTGCACTAGTCTTCACCTGCCAGTACACAGCCTCGTGTGCCCTGGTTAGACTAGCAGGGGATCGCGGAGCAGCAGTCAGCCCCAGAGGGACAGAGCATAGGCCCACTGGCATGTGGACACGTCCTGGCGCCTACCAACCACTGCCCCTAAGCCTTGCCGATTAACCCTGGGAGGTATAAGGCTACGGGAGTAAACCCCAAACAAAAAATCTGCAGTGGAGTCCTGCATCAGGCACACAGAGCTCCAATAAGACCCCAATGGCGTATAGGCGGAAGAGGTAACCAACATGGGAACCCAACGACTACACCGGCAGAGGAAGGCAATGCATGATGGACAGGCTACTATGGTGAAACCCGACAAACTGAGCTGTCGGCAGTCCATTGCAACTCTCCCTCTCCCCAGTTGTTGCAACTCTTGCGCTAATGGATCAGGAAAAGGGAAAGCCAAGATGTGTGGCTGCAACCTGCACTCCTGCCTCATGACAAATATCAACTCAGAGCAAATATCTTCCAGCTCATCATACTTCTCATTATCATCAAAACCCCTATGCGCCCAAAAGTCCTCTGATGATGGATGAGTGGCGACGGAGACAGGCAGAGATGACTGCCGGGAGTCTCTAGTCACAGCTCTGCACATGGGCGCCATAGATAAGATGGTTGTTTATGCACTGGGATCTAGGCAGCAGTGCAATCCAGTCCTGTCTATGTGACTGAGCAGCCCTCTCAGGAACCCACTCTGCTCACCCCACATGGTGAGGGGGCAAGAAAAGGTGCCTTAAATATAGCCTGCCTAAAGAACCAACCTGACTGGGTAACCTCACCCAATAAGGTTATCCTTATGCAGTCCGAAACACAATCATAATCACAGATCAAAACAAAAGCAAACTACTGTATACCACCTCTTATGGTCGCAGCATGGAATGTCAGGACCCTTCTGGATTCTGGCACAAATGAAATTCCTACAAGAAGAACCGCCCTTGTGGCAAAACGAGCTGGCTAGGTATAACATCAACATAACAGCCATTAGTGAGTCCCGGCTCCCAGACGAGGGTTGACCCACAGAAGGGGAGTCTGGCTTTACCTTCTTTTGGATGGGTAAGCCTGCTGCAAAGAGAAAACCCATTTATGGAGTTGGCTTTGCCATCTGCCATTACATCCTACATGACGCTCCGAGTCCCACTGAATCACTCAGGTCATGCCTTCTTCATCAGTGCATACGCCCCAACACTGGATGCAGAGGATATCAAGGAGGCCTTTTATACCAACCTTGACAGATTGATAACCTTTGTCCCCAGAAAGGATAAGGTTGTGCTCCTTGGTGACTTCAATGCCAGAGTTGGCAGAGATGCTGACATTTGGCAGGGAATCATAGGGAGAAATGGACTAGGCAAGTGTCATCTCAATGGCCTACTCCTCCTCAGCAAGTGTGCTGGACACAACCTCACTATCACCAATACCCTGTTTAGGTAGGCTGACAAGTTCAAAGGGTTTGTGGTAACACCGATCGAACACCATCCTTTCATATTTATCGAAAGATCTGGATATATATGCCGTACCCTTGCTGGTTCAGACCACTGGCGCGATCAACGACACCAGGCCAAACACCACTTCATTGCCCCCAAACGCGCAGCATTTCCGAAGTTTTACTTTTCGCGTCTGGAGGATCCAGCGTGCGCTGTCGCGCGCCGAGGCAGCCAGACATGTGCTGCCTAATAAACAACGACAACCGACGCTTCGTCCTGCGTGCGAACCGGATATAACAGCGCATCTTAAAGCTACTTTGAGACCCTCGGCGGGATCAGCATTTTTGGTGAAATCCGAACTTAAAGCTTCCAGATCAACACAAGTTGAACCGATTGCCATTCCCACTAAAAATGGTTTACTCGACCCGTCGCAACAACATTCCGCTTCCTCATCATTTCTGTCGCCAGCAAAAAAACCGGCATCCTTCAGTGCTGGAAAGAACACTACCATTTGCTGCTCAATCAAAACACCGATGTGGGTGTCCTGACTACCCAGCAAGTCCCTCAGCATTCAGAGTTGACCCACCTCAGCTATCATCCAACTCTGGATGAGGTAGCTTACTGCCATCAAACAGATGAAAAATAACAAAGTCTCAGGATGTGATGAAATCCTAGCCGAGGTGAATAAAGCAGGAGGACTTCTCCACTCTCTCCTGGAGAATATATGGGAAAAGGAGGAAATCCCCCAAGTTCTTAAAGACGTCTCCATCGTCAGTATTTATAAGAACAAGGGAGACCGGTCAGACTGTGGCAACTACCATGATATCTCGCTGCTCTCTGTAGCTGGCAAGATTATCGCCCAAGTCCTCCTAAACAGACTTCTTCCTTAGTCAGAGAAATTCCTCCCATAATCTCAATTTGGCTTTAAACCATCATGTGGCACCACTGACATGATCTTTGTTGCTCCCCCGATATATGAAAAGTGCAGGGAAGCCTTCGGGCAGACCCCCAGCCGTTTTGGCTGCCCACCAAAATTCCTCACCATTATGAGGGAACTCCACGATGGCATGAACGGCAGCATCCTGCACAGTGGCACCCAATTTGTATTCTTTCCCACCCAAACGGGGATAATACAAGGATGTGTACTGGCACCAACACTCTTTTCCATTTTCTTAGTTGCCAGTGTCAATTTAGCCAGCAGGGTGGACATCCAGTATCGGATGAAGGGTCTTTTCAACATAAGACTACTCCAGGCAGCTTCCATTACTGAACTTAAGTATGCAGATGACCTCACCCATGTTGCTCACACTGAATGCGACCTACAGGAGATCCTGAACACCTAAGCAGTTGTGTATGCACTCTTCGGCCTTGAGGTGAATGTACATAAGATTCAGATTCTCTCTCAATCTGCCCCTGGTTCAGCAACATCTCCACCATCCATCCAGCTTAATGGTACTACCCTCTTTATTGTTACCCACTTTCGGTATTTCGGTTCCCACCTGTCCACCACCACAGACAGAGATTCAACATCGGATCAGATGTGCATCTCAAGCCTTTGGCAGACTCCATACCCATGTCTTCTGCTGTAGAGAGCTGAAATTATCTTCAAAGTTGCACGTATATTGAGCAGTGGACCTTGCCTCCCTGCTATATGGCAGTGAGACATGGGTCACATACAGGAGGCACCTCAAGGCACTTGAAAACTTTCATCAACGTAGTCTACGTTTCATCCTCTGAGTTCGCTGGGAAGACAAGAGAACAAATGGCATTATTCTCGCTGACATCAACTGGGGGAGCATTGAGGCTACCATTATCCATGAACAACTATGTTGGACTGACTATGTTACCCGCATGGACAACAGTAGACTGCCAAAGCAGCTACTTTACTGTCACCTAACGAATAGGAAACTTAACACTGGCAGGCTACTGAAAAGGTATAAGGATAGTCTTAAGGCAAACATGAAAAAGTGCCAAATCGACCCCCTCACCATAACGCTTGGAGGAGCACCACACGAGAAGGTGTCAATACCTTCTTGTTAGCCTGACTGCATACAGAGACAGACAAACGCTAACTCCGAATAGACACTGCCACTGCCTCTCCCGCACTAGATGTAGCTGTAAAGGCCTGGGAATTAGGGATAGAAATCCCTTACCAGACTAATCAGGTTCTTAATAAAGGAAAGTCAATGACCATGGTTTTCTGAGGAATAGCAAACAACCGTTTGAGATTGACATCTCTTTACTATAAAAAAATATAACACAAAACTCTGACACCACTCAACAAACATCAAATAATTATGGGAGTCAAACAATTAATGCAGTCAATAGTTAATGGAGTTAATCAGTTAAGGGAAGCAAACAATTAATGGGAGTCAGCAATTAATGGATTGAGACAATTAATTGGAGTCAACAATTGATAGTATCGAACAATAAAGGGGAGTCAGCAATTAATGGATTGAGACAATTAATGGGAGTCAACAATTGATAGAATTGAACAATAAAGGGGAGTCAGCAATTAATGGAATCAAACAACCATAGAATCAAACAATGAACAGATATTTCCTACAGCAGTGGCCCTGGGGGAAGGTTCTGGAAGACGGTGATGCACACTCAGGGTAGGGAAGCATCCATTCAACTCCACACTCGAGTGACAGCGGCCGATTGTCTTGAAATGGCAGGAGAACATCGGGGCACAGACGGAATGAGATGAACTGACGGTCGTGGTATGTGGTAGTGGTAGATGACCAGAGAATTGACAGTCGATAGGTTAAGGTCTTGGGACACAGCCCATGAGTCCAGGACCTATGATGAGATCACAGCTAGAATTTGACGAACAGCAGGGTAGTTAGATAGTGACTGTATGGCGGCTGAGGTGAATCTGGCGGTGACCTGGGTAGCAGCTGCCGTTCTCACCTCTGCCCAACCACCCTAAGTGTTGTCCGCACCAGCAAACGAGAGAGTTAGCAGCGGTAACGAGCAGGAAGATCGTTTCCGCCCTTACAGTAGCCCTCCACACTTGCACCATCTGTGGACGACGCTCCCAGTCCCATATCGACCTCTTTAGTCACCTCAGAGCTCACCAACGAAGGTGATATCCTTAATAACTCATATCATTGTATCATAGCTGAATGATCGTCATACTCAATTCTGAGTGAGAGCAAAGTAGTAGTAGTAGTGTGTATGTGCATGTGTGTGAGTCAGGAACACACCTCAACATCACATACACACACCTCCAACACCACCCACATACCTCAACATCACACACACACACCCTCGAACACCACACATACTCTCCAGCACTGTGTGAGACGCCTGTATTTAGTTTTATATTTTCTCGTATGATCAGCCTCTTATGGTGTATGTATTATCATTGGTAATATTAAATACTACTATAGAAAAAGTACAATATATAATCAGTAATTTGTATCAAAATTTAATGACAAGCCAAATAATAGGGTAAAAATAAGAATTGTACTGTATATGAAGGGTACTGGTATTAATAAGCTCAAATTATTACAGTCACATATCTTTACTAATTAACCTCTACGCCCCGGGCTAGGGTACCACTGGCTGTATCCCCCACGAGGGGTAAATCGAGAAAATCAACTTTTCAAAAATTATTTTTTAACCTTTGTTGATGATAAAACAATAAAAACAAAGTAAGAAAAACTATATATTGACCCTCTAGAAACTTCCCTGTGGCCGCAGTGGCGAGGGAGATAAACGGACAATGTTGTTTTGACTGCTAGCACTCGAGGTCACTTCGCACTTAGCGGCCATTTTCTGCTTGCCTTTGTGTCTGGGATGGCCAGTAATGCATATATTTACTGATCATAATACTTATTGCCTATAAATAATTCATTTAGAATTTATTTTATTTGCATTATTTTTCATAAAAAATGCTCGGCAACACACACGCAGTCCGTCGCCAGGCTGTTTGGCTGTCTTTGTGTTTGGTAGAGCAAGTAATGCATACAAATAATTTTCGGAATAATAATTCCACAAATAAATACATTTATAACATAGTCATAGCATTATTTTCCTGTACTGTAATACTACACTACAATACAACTACTGTACACTACTTTTAGCGTGAGAGGTTGAGGTACAACTCGCCATGGCGACAGGCTATTGCATACTAACCGCACTGAGCCCATCCACGCTACCCTGTGTGTGGCTTGACCACCAAATAGTCATGCTGGCACTTTATAGCCTGCGCTGGGCATTCAACCAACGGTGCGAAAAGGCGCACGTTCCACAACATTAACCGGGGCGTAGGGGTTAATAAATAACAAATAAACAATACAGTAGGGTCGGGTTACAGGTACCCCTCGACTTACGACCATCCGGACATACGACCGCCGCAGTCGTATAAAATATTTTTCAAATTACGTATATTCGGTTTTTTTTTTTTTATTGGGCACCCCCTTACATCCTTGTGTAAGGTGGAGCGCAGAAGCGTTTACAGCGCCCAACAGGGAAGCATGCTAAGTTCATGCTTGCCTTTATATCTCACGAATTAAGGGCGTATAAACCTGAAGAGTCAAGGGCGTAGAAGCCTGAAGAGTCAGTGGTTTTACGTCATGAAGTTATTGGAAGCTCCAACAACTTTCCCTGAATACGAATTCGCAATTTTCGATTTACACCAGGTACCTACTTTACTGCTAGGTGAACAGGGACTAATGGGGGCAAGGAAGTAAGTCCAAACAACTTCCACCGGCCCAGGAATCGAACCCGTGACATCTCGCTTTCGAGGCAAGAACGGTACCGCATCTACCACCGATCCCCCAGTATATTCGAGTTCCGACAGTAGTGATCGCGCTGCGTACTGACAAAATTTCGTTCTTAATTCCCTTTAAAATGGCTGGCAAGCATAAAAGTGAGAGTTCTCGTGGCACCGAGAAGGAAAAGAGACACCCATTTTAGATTTTCTATGTATTTTTTCGCATTTTCGACTTGCGACCAATTCAACTTACAACCTGGTCATCGGTCCCTAACCCCATCGTAAGTCAGGGACTGACTGTATACAGTGGTCCCTCAGTTAACGAGCACAATTCGTTCTAGAAAGTTGCTCGTTAACCGAAAAATTTGTTAACCGAAACCATTGTTTCAATGGGTTTTTGGGTAATTGGTTCCAGCTCACCGAAAATTGCCTAAAGTCAACAAAAAAGGTAGTAAAGTACACTTACTTTGAAGTGTGTATGTAGAAGGCTCCTGGATGATGATGATGGGAATTAGAATGGGGGTGGAGGAGAAGGGAGAAGAGAAGGCATTGGGGTGGAAGAGAAGTCACCCCATGCCACCATTTCACCCATAAAATTTTAATTCACTTGGTGTAATTAAAGATACTTTTCTTTAAATCAATACTGCACTGCATTATAAATTGTCAATATGTAAAATAAATTTCAAAATGACCAATAATTTGCTTGGAAACACAGAAAAAAACGTTTATGTTTAAGAGAGTCTCAAGCAAGATGTTACCTCCACTGAAAAGACACAGAGACTGACGCCTGTATGGTGTGTTGACAGGCTGTTTGGCGCACAAAAAACTAGCTTCCTATACTTCAATTATGTTCAGTAATTGTTAAAATGACTAAAAAATTTAATATACAACTTTTAAAATTATTGAATAGTACAAACTTCTTGATATTTACTAAAATAATAAGGACTTTAAGCCCTAACACTGATTACTGTATTGGCGGACTAATACTACAGCTGGCGGGCCGCCAAATGCAAGCGAAAACATGTTGAGGAGCGCTCTTAAGAAATTCGTTAATCGAGGGATTGCTCGTTAGCCGAAGTTAAGAATCTTATGGAAGGTAATTCTTTAACCGAAATCTCGTTAACCAAGGCGCTCGTTATCCGAGAGATCACTGTTTAGCGACTTTAAATACAAAAAAAATTATATCGCAGGTACCAAAATTATAAAAAAAAATCCTTTTTAATATAGCGATAATTTATATATATTTTTTGTTCGCAAGGGAAATTGTGCAGGAAATATTTTAAAATTTATCACCACCCCCCCCCCCCCTCTACTACCCAAATTATCAAAATTTTCCAATACAGTATACAATAGACTCAACTTACGCAAGGGTTACCGAGTGTTACGTTCCTAGGACCTCTTGTAAAGTCAAAACCTCTAATCGCCCTTAAAAAAAAAAAAAAAAAATGTATATATATATATATATATATATATATATATATATATATATATATATATATATATATATATATATATATATATATATATATATATATATATATATATATATATATATATATATATATATATATATATATATATATATATATATATATATATATATATATATATATATATATATATATATATATATATATATATATATAAGTGAATAACAGAACATATGGGATTAATTCCAATAGAACCCAGCCCGACCCCCAAACTCCACTTTTTGAAGACACATAACTATGTTGTAGTAAAAATAACATCTTAATTTTATGATGGTACATGCACACAATTAATACTTAAGAGAAATAGAGAAATACAGTCGCCAAGTTAATGTCCATTCAAATAATGGACTCAACTCCCTCCCCCTCTTCTCACACTACACTCACTGGCTCTTCCCTCTGAGAAATTTTGGGGGAAAACCAGGTATAGTAATAAATAATTCCTCAAACTAAAGTTAGGATAATATAATTGACATTGCTGGATTCCTTGTAAGACCAGGAATATTTTGAATATAAATGTCATATATTTTTCACAAAAGATAACATATTTACTCAGAATAAACTTTACATCTAAAATTTGTATGTTTAATGCAAAATCTATGATGTTTATATTCAAAATGATCAGCAAATTGTAAGAATTCCAGCAATGTAAATTATATTCTGGCCGGATAATTTGTATGAATTTTATGAGCTAAAACAAATATCTTCAGTTAATAAAAAAAAAAAAATATTCTTCGACACTATCTGTCAATCAAAGTACCCCACCTTGCCTTCCCCCCCTCTTCCAACCGTGTGGTCAGTCCCAACCCTCCCCCCACCCCCACCAATCCTCCATTCAAGAGTTTTTAACATTTAGTATTAAATAATACCTCAGATTAAAGTTAGGATAATATAATTGACATTGCTGGATTCCTTGTAAGACCAGGAATATTTTGAATATAAATGTCATATATTTTGGACAAAAGATAACATAATTACC
>NW_024723515.1:0-32876 GCF_018991925.1 Homarus americanus
GGAAATTTGTATCATAGAAAATAGAAATATCTACTTTCCGGGAAAGTTGGTTATCTACTTTCCCGAAAAGTAGATAGATTTTCTACTTTTCGGAAAGTAGATTATCGACTTTTCGAGAAGTAGATTTTCGAATTTTGAGGAAATATTACCTAATTTTGCGAAGTAGATTATCATAGAAACGGGAAATTTGTATCATAAAATGGAAATATCTACTTTCCGGGAAAGTTGGTTATCTACTTTCCCGAAAAGTAGATATCTACTTTTCAGGAAAGTAGATTAGCAACTTTTCGTGGAAGTAGATTATCGACTTTTGAGGGAAATATTAACATATTTTCCAAACTAGATTATCATAGAAAACAGAAATTTGTATCTTAAAAATGTGAAATATCTACTTTCCGGGAAAGTTGGTTATCTTTCGAAAAGTAGATAGATTTTCAGATTTTCGGAAGTAGATTATCGACTTTCAGAAGCGAATTTCTCGGAATACGAAATACCTAATTTTGCAAGTAGATTATCATAAACAGGAAATTTGTATCATAAAAATGAAATATCTACTTTCCGGGAAAGTTGGTTATCTACTTTTCCGAAAGTAGATAGATTTTCTACTTTTCGGAAAGTAGATTATCGACTTTTCGAGAGTAGATTTTTCTCAGTACAGGAAATATTACCTAATTTTGCGAAGTAGATTATCATGAACAGGAAATTTGTATCATAAAATGGGAAATATCTACTTTCCGGGAAAGTTGGTTATCTACTTTCAGAAAATAAATTATCCACTTTCGAAAATAGATTATCGACTTTTCGGGAGTAAATTATCGACTTTTGGGAAATATTACCTAATTTTTGTAGTAGATTATCATGAAACTTCCCGAAAAGTCGATAATCTACTTACGAATAAAATCTATCTACTTTTCGGAAGTAGATAACCAACTTTCGGAAAGTAGATATTTCCCATTTTTAGTACAAATTTCGTTTCTAGTGATAACTCAAAATGCAAAAGTAATTAATATTTCCCCAAAGTCAAAATCTACTTCCCCGAAAGTCAATAATCTACTTTCGAAAGTAGATTTTCTGCTTTCGGGAAGTAGATATGTTCAAATTTCCTACTTCACAAAATTAGGTAATATTTTCCCCAAAAATTCGAAATCTACTTCCCCGAAAGTCGATAATCTACTTTCGAAAATAGAAATCTACACTTTTCGGAGAGAGTAGATAACCAACTCGAGATAGATATTTCATTTTTATGATACAAATTTCCCGTTCTATGATAATCTACTTTAAAATTAGGTAATATTTCCCCCAAAATTCAAAATCTACTTCCGAAAAGTCGATAATCTACTTTCCGAAAGTAGAAAATCTATCTACTTTTCGGGAAAGTAGATAACCAACTTTTCCGGAAAGTAGATATTTCATTTTATGATACAAATTTCCGTTTTCTATGATAATCTACTTCGCAAAATTAGGTAATATTTCAATTCGAAAATTCTACTTCTAAAAGTCGATAATCTACTTTCCCAAAAGTAGAAAATCTATCTACTTTCGGGAAAGTAGATAACCAACTTTCCGGAAAGTAGATATTTCCAATTTTTATGACAAATTTCCCGTTTTCTATGATAATCTACTTGCAAAATTAGGTAATATTTCAAATTCGAAAATCTACTTGAAAAGTCGATAATCTACTTTCCGAAAAGTAGAAAATCTATCTACTTTTCGGAAAGTAATAACCAACTTTCCCGGAAAGTAGATATTTCCATTTTTTATGATACAAATTTCCCGTTTTGCGATAATCTACTTCAAAATATGTAATATTTCCAAAATTCGATAATCTACTTCCACGAAAGTTCGATAATCTACTTTCCGAAAAGTAAAAATTATCTACTTTTCGGTAGATAACCAACTTTCCGAAAGTAGATATTTCCCATTTTTATGATACAAATTTCGTTTTCTAGATAATCTACTTCGCAAAATTAGGTAATATTTCCAAAATTGAAAAATTACTTCCCCGAAAAGTCGATAATCTACTTTCCCGAAAACTGAAAATCTATCTACTTTTCGGGAAAGTAGATAACCAACTTTCCGGAAAGTAGATATTTCCATTTTTTATGATACAAATTTCCGTTTTCTATGATAATCTATTTCGAAATTAGGTAATATTTCCAATAGTCGAAAATCTACTTCGAAAAGTCACAATCTACTGTCCTGAAAAGTAGATAATCTACTTTTCGGGAAAGTAGATAACCAACTTTCCCGGAAAGTAGATATTTCCCATTTTCTATGATACAAAATTTCCCGTTTTCTATGATAATCTACTTCGGAAAATTGGTAATATTTCCCCAAAATTCAAAATACTTCCGAAAAGTCGATAATCTACTTTCCCGAAAAGTAGAAAATCTATCTACTTTTCGGGAAAGTAGATAACCAACTTTCCCGGAAAGTAGATATTTCCCATTTTTTATGATACAAATTTCCCGTTTTCTATGATAATCTACTTCGCAAAATTAGGTAATATTTCCCCCAAAATTCGAAAATCTACTTCCCCGAAAAGTCCATAATCTATTTTCCCGAAAAGTAGAAAATCTATCTACTTTTCGGGAAAGTAGATAACCAACTTTCCCGGAAAGTAGATATTTCCCATTTTTTATGATACAAATTTCCCGTTTTCTATGATAATCTAGTTTGGAAAATATGTTAATATTTCCCCAAAAGTCGATAATCTACTTCCACGAAAAGTTGCTAATCTACTTTCCTGAAAAGTAAATAATCTACTTTTCGGGAAAGTAGATTACCAACTTTCCCGGAAAGTAGATATTTCCCATTTTCTATGATACAAATTTCCCGTTTTCTATGATAAGTAGATAACCAACTTTCCCAGAAAGTAGAAATATTTCTCATTTTCTATGATACAAATTTCCTGTTTTCTAGGTCCCAGTAGGTCGAAATAGGTCCAAAAGTAAAAAAAAAAAAAGAAATAAAAAGTTAGGTTAGGTTCTGCAGAGTTTTTTGTCCAACTTGGACAAAATTGGTTGGAATATTATATATTATCTTTTGTAAGCCTTGATATCGCAGGTCCACTGTGGCTAGGCTATTTATATTTTTAAAATGCTACATTAATGATTTAGTAAAGTTGTGCAATGTATTATTGCATTTTTGTTTTTGCTTTTACTGTATATGTCTGTACAGAAAAAAAGAATCGTCACTCCTCCTCTGACTTTTTGTGTTATATTAAACTGCTTCAGTATTATAATTTAGAAGGATTTAGAACTTGGTATCACCCCTTGCAATCATCAAGGTGGTACCTTGTTAATTGATGACTAACTTTTAGGGTTCAGCAACCACTTTTACCCCTTTTTTCTATTTCGTATATGTGCACCTCCATTATGTGCCAAGTTCTGTGGAAATATAAAAGATAGAACATTAGTGAGTTTCAATGTCAAGTCCATAGAAAACTATATTTTATCAGTTTTACCTTGTGATATAGTATAACAATTGAACTCGTTTGGAAATTTGTTGTGTGTTTGTTTTCCCCTAAGGATGGAGGTGAGAAATGAAACTCAATGGCGTTTTCTATATCCAGTACCTTGTATATATTTCATTTAGTCCATATAGCACGCGGACTTTCAACATATAATCAATGACCTCACCAGCCAGGACTCGAATCCTTGACCTTATGCGTGTGACCAGGGAATGCTACCACCTTGCCACAAGGTAGTGTACAACAGGCAATGCAACCTTCATAATCACACATTGGCACAACACATTAGTAGGAACTAAACAGTACATAACAATAAGCCTAACCCACCAGCATAACAAGGGGTGAACGCTTGGAGCCGACTCATTCAGGGGTGCCGGGGATGAATGTCTGTAGATCAATGCCTTTATTAGCCTTACTCTGGCTTACAAACTACCTCCATGCATTCATCACAATCTTCATATAACACTCATTATGCTCAACCTATCAAACACACCCTAATTGAGATAAAAATACTTGGTACACACCTGTTGCTGGGCCCTGCTAACGCGTCGTCTTGTAACATAAACTAAATTGGTATCCTTTCCCCGGGCCGGGCTGTGGGGTACGCCTCTGTGTGGATAAGCCAGTCTTCCATGTTGCTTGAAGACTGGGAGAGTGATCGGTTTCTCCTCCATCCTGTGTGAGTGCGAATCTCTGGGGGTCACCATTTGTGGGGTATGAGATATTGGTTCACACTCAGGATGGGATGGAGAAAGGAAACTCACAATGTGCTCTCTGTATACATATTGTATTGGATGTACAATGCAGCTTGGTGCTGGGAAGGCAGCATGGTTACAAGCGTTGAGTAGAGAGAGCTGGTTGGTGAGGATGCTCAGAGGAGGACTAGCTTGTGGGTCGCCATGGTCACCGGCTGGAGCGGGAGCTGCCAGGCAGGAGCGGAGGATAAGGTGTTGCTTGCTGGTGGCTGTAGGTAGAAAGAGATAGGTCACCACGAGGTGAGGTCTTATATAGCGGAGGTAGGCGTAGCTTAATAGTTGACCTCCATGGTGTATGGCGGCGCTGGTTGCTGACCTAGACCATGAGGCATACACTGGGGAATTTGCGGGGTCGGCTAGTCAGCGACAAACAGCATTTCTAGGGGAGGAATCCACTACAGGCCTGCCTTCACTGGTAGCAAACCCCATTTTGAATCTACAAAATATACGTTTTTTCTTCCTCGGGACTTACAAAAATACACATCCATATTAAAAAATACTCTAAATCACAAAATAGTTGTCTCTGGAGTTCCTTATACGACATATTAATCTTGTTTTAGTGATTTAATTAACAAATCTATTTTGCAAAAAATCTAAAAATATGTACGGTTCTTAATGCTGGATGTGTATTTTCTTTCCTAACAACATTCCCAAGGAGTGTCAGTTTACTAGTAAATTATGAAAAATATAATCTAAAGACAATGCCAGGAAGTATCTACATCTATCATTAATATATCTTAAAAACATCGGACAGTAGTGGAAAAATTAAGAAAATTAAAATTTAGTATTTATGGATTTCTCATTTTGTTATAGAATTTATCCAGCAGTTTATTTAATGTTAAATTTTTAAAAGCATTATTCGGGCATTAGAAGCACAACAATTTATATATATGACTAAAATTTTTACATGCAATTCAAGACAATATTTCAAAAAGAAATATTGTGTATCTTGTCCTTTGATTTCAGATAAATCAAACTAAGAGCCCTAGGCTTACAGCAGACACATTCACGCGTCTTTCTGTGCAGGCACAGTTCCATGTATAGCTATTGCTTATGTTTTTATTGTAAAAAAACAAACGATACTTTGAAGATTAGAATCTTCCTATCTTTCACAATCTTATTTATTATTATTTTAAGAGGCTTAAAGTTTCCTGGGTCCACTGTAGATAAAATGTTTTTCTTAAAATTGCACCAATGGATGTAAGGTTGGGAAAATAAAATGTCATATTATATTCCAACATGTATTCAGAGTGACGTGAGTCACTACAGCTTACACTGCCTTCCTTTTATAGAGGATGGTACTGTACGGTGATAGAAAATGGGTGAGAAGCGATACTCAAATAATAGATTATTCAGAAGGTCGTACAAATGAACAGTAATGAAGTGGATAAATTGTGCCGTAACTATCGTGAATAAAAAAATATGAAAATAAAAGATCTCAAATATAATAGAAACTCTGAAAAAAAAAAGTTGATCAAATAGGCAACAAGGAACAAAGATGGACAGAAACCTGCCATGGCACATAATATATACAAAAAGAAGGCTATAACAAGTGTGGAAAGATACAATATGATGGAAGAGGATGACTAAGTGGAAATTTTTTCATTAGTTGAAAGTACAAGTGTTGAAGTTTCTAAAATTTTGCATTAGTAAAAGTGACCAGAAAATGGCATGATATGTATGGTTGTGTGTAAAAGGTATTACGAGACTTTATCATCCACTAATGAAGAAAAAAAAGACAGCACAAGGGATTGAGTAGCTGACATTCTATTCATAGCGTGACACTTAACCTATGCAAAATGTGTGTACAAAATGTGTCCTATACTATACTTAAAAGCATGAGTATCTGTTTTTCATTTCTGGTTTACTTATCAACCTAACTTCTTTCTTTTCAATGCTAAATAAAAAATATTGGTAATATACAATATACAAAATTCATTTCATAAGATACAGTGCTTATTATACATACATTAAATAATTTTTCCAATCCAAATACAAGTTCACACTGTACTGTACTGTACTTGGGATGAGACCTGCTTTCTGATACAGTAAGTGCAGCTGGCATACACCAAGTATCTTGACAATTATTCAGTCACAACTCTTTCAATGTTTCATCACTTGTGATTCTAATGATGATATTATTGCATTTTCAGAAATTATTCCTTATGGCTAAATGCCAGAACTCACATTACAGACGCCTCACCTATAAAGTTGATAACTCGTCTGTGAAGAAATACCACTACAGTACACTACTCATTATAGGATTTTCAACATCATTATTTTCCACTATCTTTCTTTGTTAAGTTGGTCTTAAAAGTTAATCTTGGAATTCCCCCAAGGGATTCTAAATGAGCAGTGAGTTGTAGTAAGAAATAAAACAAGAACCACGTGATTAGCTTTTTTGTGCCTGACAGAATACCTTCCTTGAATTTCCTTGAACAGCTGTAATAATATTTTCAAAAACAAAATACTTAGGAGTCTAAAACTTGATTTTGGAGTTGAATTCAGTCTTTGTGTTCTTTCTAAAGTGGAAATGCATTAGGGAGTACAGTATTTGAAAGAACATTTTGTACAATTTGAACAAAATATATTTCTAAGTAGTGAAAACTATTTAAGTACAGGGTGTATAAAATGTAAGACTTAAAAAGAGTGATTAATTCATTGTCATTTGCAAAATTTCAATGTTCTCATATTTAGTAATATGGTTTGTAAGACTTACATCATGAAGATACATAAATAAGCAATATATTCCTCATTAAAACCAGATGATACACCTCCAAGTGTTTTAAGTTTCATGCACTTAATAACTTCCATTTTACAAAGGTAAAAATTGGACACTTGCACTTGAGCTGTCACGAGGACAACAAATGCCACACGGTATCACTGAAAAATGAGAATAAAACCAATCAAACTTCACTAAGACTGTAGTATTTGCAAGTCAATACTGTATTATAATCCATAATATAAATGATGCATCCATTGTTAAAGCCGAACTTACCCATTTAAAATAGATATCAGCTTAGGAACTTATTGAGTTATCATATTCACCACTGAATGAAACCACTTTCTCTCCACCATATGGCAACAGGATCAACTTTATTATGTAAAATGATCTGATGAGGTGTCTTATTTGCCATGCTTGGATTGCAAAAATGTAATTTGCATGGTATAAAATACTGGTACATTAATTTTCTCCAGGCAAATATCGATTGTTTCTAAAACAATGCATGTCATCTTCAATTTTTGTAACTAAGTTGGCCTTGAACATTTTCACTTTAGATAATAAAGAATAAACTGTAGATAAGAGAGAGAGATATAGAAAATATAATAACTTATTGAACACTACAAATACAGAAATCTCAAACACTTTTGGTTCAGTTCCATTTACTCAAGTAAAAATTATAATTTTGATCTAATACTTAGTGTAAAGAAAATCCTTAAGGAAGACCAATCATGAGTATTTGGTCAGTATATTACAGTGCAAGAATTGGAAACAAAATAGGTGATTGTATATACAGTAAATAGGTTATCACGGGATAATTCCAGCAAGTATAGCTGCAGGTTGACCATGAACTGTGACATTTGTTTGCTGATATAAAAATCAAAATGAAGGCCATAATTTCACCCTCAAAGAATTGGACTCCACTGAAGCACTAACTTTTTCTTTTACGGTACTTTGGCTTTCTTTGCTGATAATACAGTAATGTTTAGTTTATCTATATATACACAAGATACAAAATAATAATTATTTTTTATGACAAAGAATTCATGATTTAATTATCACTGGGAATGTAGCAAAACCTTGGAAATCTAGCACTGCTGGCAGGGCTGGATTAAGCTTAATAGGCACAGATCAACTTGGGGACCCCTACCCTCAAGGTATATATATATATATAGCAAGAACAAAACATACCCAAATTTATCAATGATTTCATCAATATTAAGTTTCTGCAAAATAACACATTTAATGTTCATAAGAGACAGAAAATTGAGACGTTGCTAGGACATCGTTGAACGAAGTTCATGTTTTATACGCTTCAACTTTGAGAATGTTTGGATTTAGGGCGCGGGGGCTGAGGCTAGTGCCTCATGGTTAATCCGCACTGACTGCTGGGACCAAGAGCAGGACCTCGAATTCTCCGGTTTTCTGAACAAGGTCACCCCTCTCTTCACCTTGAAGTCATGAACCATTTCTACCCTGAAGTTTCCACCAGAAAAACAATTCAGTTTTGTGGTTCACAGCATACAGAATTTCCTAAAAAATCATGCCTAGTATAAAAACAAAACAATTGATAAAGACTATACATGAAATTAAAAGACAAGCTTATTATGGTGGTTATTTTACTATGATATTTGTATGAAAATTTTGCTTAACAGCTGTGATTATAATTCTCTTGACAATTCACTCATGGGTTGATGCCTCCCTAAATGAGCAGGGGTTAGTTAGACTACCAGTAAACCTCACTGAGTTGGCTGTTTATTCAAACTAGCCGTTATTTTTACATTAAAGAGAAACTGATTTTATTTTAGTTCAATTACCTGTTCATGATATGTGATAATGATGAATGATATGGCTAGCCTATGAAGGTTGGCACACACCAGTATATTTTAAACTAAATATTACTTTTATTCAATTACTCAGGCATTATGAAATTATGATGAACTGCTGACGATCATAAACAACTGACACACTCTGGAAAGATGATGGTGCAAGCAATGAGCAGATCAAGATGTCACCCACTTGATTCAGTACAGATTATTGACCACTATACAGCTCCTCCCGACTTAGGACGGGAGTGGACCCAAATCCAGGTCGTAAGTTGAAATGGTCCTAAGTCGAAAATGCTTAAATAATACTACATAAAAAATCTAAAATGGGTCTTTTTTCTTCTCAGCACCACAAAACTCTCACTTTTAAGCTTGCTAGCCATTTTAAGTGAATTACAAACGAAAATTTTGTCAGTACACAGCGCAATCACTAACGCCGACTCAAAATACGTAATTTGAAAATTTTTTGCACGACGGCGGTTATGTCGAAGTCGAGGAGTACCTGTATGTACAGATTTGGATATAAAATTCTACCATTTTCCTCCAAAATACTTGAATATGAAAGACTGGTGTAGCCTGCAGAGGTTGGTACACACCACTATATTAAGTAAATACATGTATTACTTTGTAAACAAATAAATCCTGAAAGTTTGGGTAAAAGTTCATTACAGTAGACCTGCCATTCATGAGTTTGTGATCGCAATTACGTATTTGCAAGCAGATGGTGGCTATGGCTAGCTTGCAAGCCTTTTCCCCTGCAAGCACAAGTCACCCACACAGCATCTCATGTTGTACTCTCAAAACTTTAGTGTTTCTGTGTGAAGTGGTTTCAAAACACTGCCTAGTGTCAGTGCTAGTGATGCTAGTGGAGTGAAATGTAAAGGCAGAAGTCAGTGATGACCTGACAAAGAAAGTTTTATTATTAGATAAGTTAAAGAAAGGATGAGGTGCTGCCGTTGGTTCAGTTGTTTGGTATAGGTACAGTATACAGTAGTGCACTAAGGTAGTATAAGTTGATATTCGCGATTTTATGCCATTTCTGAACCTATCCTCGCAAATGGCAAGGGTTTGCTGTACTGTATTTTAAATATAATGGAATTGTATTTTAAAATTTTGACCCCAGGTGTTTTTGTTTTTACATAGTACAAGTCCACAAAATCATAAAGCAAGCACTGACACACACCCACACTACCAGCAAACAGCTGCTGACAATAACAGCACAGGTGACAGGATGGTCATTATAATGGATAATTAATTTTGTTTAGTTCTTATTATTTCTCAGGTGCCAGTTTTCCGAGATATGGATAAATGATTTCCAAGGTTCTGCTGCAGTCTAAACAAAATCTTTGAACTTAATATGAATCTCCCAATGTAGTACAGTACTTCAAAAGACTCAAAATGATTATCTTATAAAATGTGCCAGGCCCTTTAATAAATTTCAGTTTATCATTTTGCAACAGAAGACTCTGCTTTTCTAGTAAATAACGTGTGAATTTCTTGTCAAAGTAAGTGGAAGAACGAGAGGTGCTCTGTTAACAACGCAACATTCACCCTAAGGTATTGTGATTAGGCTCTTGCATTTAGTATGAAGATACTAGCAAGTCCCACTATAAATTTTCTAAATTTTTAAATAATTACTGTACAGAATATGACTGACTTCGTGATCAATGAAAAGAAATTCTTCATATCTTTGAAACACTCTAAATATGTGCTTCACTACAACATCTTGTGCAAGCCAACTTATTAGCATGTGTTGTTTGCTGATCTTCACTCACAAAAAAAGTTTCTAACTATTACCCTTCATGAATGCAACCTGTGTTCACTAAAAAGCTTAGCTAAGCTTACTTACAAACACTTTGATTGAAGCTATATATAGCATTCCGTAAAATATATTGCTTAATGTGACACACCAATACTTCTGAGACTTTTGAATGCATTTCCATCACCATTTTATTGTTGAGAAATTTTGTTTTTTGAAAGTATATACAGTACATGTCTAGTACCAGTGTTTAATATCTCTAACAGCACTGTAACTTTTATCTTTTTCCGACACTTCATTTATAAAACTTTCACTGTTCAGTGTTACAAAAGTGGAAATTTATGCAAGTTTTAATATACTGTTCTGTACTTTCTTCTGTATGTTATGATCCATAACTTTCACATATTCGTGAATAACTATCGCTCTTCATTCAAAATTCAAACTACAGGCAATTCTGAAATAGGACATATAAAAATTATCAGCACATTCACAGCATACTAGTCTTATTTTCTAAGTCACCTAAATCTCTACAAATGCAAAAACATATGTTTACATCACATTCAATTACTTGAGGTAGGGGGATCCATTGAACCATGTATCACAAGATATATGTGAAAATGGAAATAAGAAGTCTTTTCTTCCATCATTAGGACATAAATTCATAATAAATTTAAGAATAGACTTGTGTTTAATAATGGGTATCAGAAGAATTTTTAATACCTGTACTGTACAAGGAAACACCTATACTGTACTACCCACTTATATGTGCATGTTCATGTAGGCAAAGGCTAAATAGTTATAAATTTAGTTACTGTTTATGACCTTTCAATTAGGCATGAAAAATTTCCTATCAATGTTTTCCTTTTTCACACATTTTCTAACTTATGTTACTGTTGGTTAAATTTTGTGCAAATTAAGTTCTATTTCAAATACAGTATATCAGATCAATAACTTCTTCAATTCCAGTGTTTAGACAGACCTACAATAATTAATTTTTGTGTGAGAGACTTTACATCAGTAGTGTAGACTTTATCGATGTAATTTACCAAATCACAGTTGGCTTAAAAGATTCGTTATGGATACTCCCAACCCTGACAAGCATGAGACTAGTGGTTTTGGGCCCCCAAGGCCACTAATACTTTATCCTTCGGCAGACTCCAGATATCAGAGGGTTTGGTGATAAGAATCTAAAGGCCTTTATCACCAGTCTATGGAGAGAAGGGTTAAAGGGCTTTAAAGAAGAGGCTCAGGTGAAGGAATCAAACTCTGGACACCACGAGATCAGTGAGAGTACTCTACAGCCAACACAGCATTCTTGTCAGCACTTAACTGTATTTTTGATTTAACAGAATATATGCAAATTTCACAGGCATAAAAATGTTACACATAATATATATAGAAAGTAGACATAAGTGCATGACTTTATCAGAAATCAGGATATTGTATGACTATCCTCATATTTGTCACGGACTACCATCAACAACCTGACAAGACGGAGAGGCAAATAATAAATAGGATTCTGTCTTATTAATAAACAGGAAACATCTATTAATAAAGATACTGATTATTTTAACTTAATGGTCCTTGCAGTCATTGCCAGTTCTTACAACACGACCAAACACTCGCGATCATAAATGTTACCATACCAAGTCCCTTGTCTTGTTTATATTCATGAAAATTACCCATATTGAAATTCACTACAGATCCCTAATTATTCTGTATCAAAACTGAACTTTCTAAATGCCACATAATCCCAATTAAATTATGGCATGAATAAATTTTGACGATATCATTACATTCTTTGCTAGCCAAATATCCATTCATTTGATGAAAGGAGTAAGTTGCATTGTCATTACACATCAATAGTCAAACACTTAGACATTTTGATACATTATACTCATCTGTTGCCTCCATCCCTCAATACACACTGCAGACACATCATGTTATCAGATGTAAATTCTATGAGAATGTTTCCTTTTGGTTATTCCAGTGTTTAACCCCTAGGCTTTGGGTCACGTTATATGATGTGCATCTATAGAGCTTCAGTCATGTCATATGACATTTGATCTTTCGTGCCTAATTGAATAAAAAGGGCGAGTCTGGCTAGATTATGTTGCCAAGTGGGTATTTATCTTTCACTACTCACACAAAAGAGCCTTCCAGTCTCTGCTCAGCTTTTATTATGTAGGAATCTCACCTTTGGACTTGACTCACTTCACCATGTGTCTCTACCCCAACCCTTAGCACAAGTCTAGTGTTGTGATCAATTACTGGAGCAATAATAATGACTTTTAATAGTGTAAATAGTAATAACATAGTAAAACAAGTGTCCTGTACTCATACTGCCTTCAAATAGTGTTGTTTACTCTCGTACTTATTGCGTCACACTCCTGACTCTTCCTGTGGTAAGGGCATGTATTTATTCTATATTTATATCATGGCCATTTTGTAAAACTAGAATTGTAATTAATTTTTTTAAATGTTCCCAAAATATACTCGTGTGTGTGTGTGTGGGGAGGGTGATACGACTATAGCCTGAAGCCAAGGGTCAAGATAAGACTAAACTTTTGCTAATGTTGATAAAGTGGATTAGTCATTCATTAACTGTTATACACTGCATTTTCCATATTTCATGAACCTTTCTTGTCCATTCACTACAAAAGCACATGAATGTTAAATACGTATGGTTTTGAAATTCATTAATTATGTTAACTATATTCCAGACTGTTATCGGTCTGGGGTTCAACCCTGACATGGCAAAGTTTAATTATTATTTGTTTTTGTATACCGGTATATACACAAGTTAAGCAGGTCACTCACCACTTGGGCACCTGATTAACAAACTCTAACCACATTACAGCCACCACAACCTACTGTATCTAAAATGGTAAAAGATAGTCATAATTTACTGATTTTACCCATTCAATCAAATTATATATATATATATATATATATATATATATATATATATATATATATATATATATATATATATATATATATATATATATATATATATATATATATATATATATATATATATATATATATATATATATATATATATATAATATATATATATATATATATATATATATATATATATATATATATATATATATATATATATATATATATATATATATATATATATATGAATTTCAAAAAGCACATATATCCTTATTTTATTTATAGCAACACTTAGTTAGCAGAAATTTCTGTTAGTCTGCTGGATCATAAAATTCTGCAAATGCAAAAGCTTCCAGTATCTGTGGCTGTATAAAACATTGCTAGTGATTATCTATATCTTCTGTATATATTTGATCATAAGAATTTTCATATCAGTCAAAATTTCTCAACATGTACTCTGTTCCACACATAAAAGTCAAATCTACAGCTTTATATCTTTTTATGGGAATTTATAAAATTTCAGAAAACATCAAACAGTTGTTTCTATTATATATATATTGTATATATATATATATATATATATATATATATATATATATATATATATATATATATATATATATATATATATATATATATATATATATATATTATATAGTGTTTGTGCTTAATAAGCCATACTTAAACCTGTTTCAAATACTCCACTACTAATATCTTGTCATGCAATCATACAAAATACACCATCACAACAACCATACAGAATGAAAAAGCATACTTTACCTACACATGATAACTTCACTGAGAGGCAATGTATGATACATATTAATCAGTACAGTACTTCTTCAAATAACACACAGTAACTAGGAAGCGAGATACAGGCCAGAATCCATATTTCCAGATGTCTTAAGCAGAATATTGTGGTCACTGAAACCCTGATGCAAGACTTACTTTTTCTGAAATATTTCACAAAGTATTGAGGAACATACTCTTATAATCACGACCTTTTATGTGCCATATGCACCACAAGAAAAAATGCCTAACATACTAAAACAATTACATATTCAACAATAATTTTCTTAAGGTAGTTTCCCTTCCATGAGTGAATGGTATCTGATGATTCCAAGAACAAATGGGAAATGTTCATTCAATGTAAAAGTCTGAGGAGTTGCACTTTTAAAGCAAGTTTTAGTCAATTACAATTTTTATCATATTCTGTATTCAAGAAGTAATATTAGCTCACATCATAACAATTAGGAAGTAACAGCAACTAAAATATATCTGGCACACTCAATGATCATCAACACAGGATATAATTTTTTAACTATATAGTCTACAGGTTGACATTTTATCCGAAATCCTTGGGACCAGAGGAATTTCGGATTTCGAATTTTCGGTTTTCAGAATGGTTAGTTTTTTTTTTTTTTTTATGTATTAGCCCGTAGATCACTGACCTACATCAGGCCGGGGGAATATAATAAAATTATAATGACAATAATAATAATAATAATTAATCCATAGGTCTAGGTCATGTTTCACTTTTGATCTTTTTTCCATTCTTGTATTTCTTTATTATTATTATTAGTTTATTATTACAGTACTCCTGTATTATTGTTATTTTTATTAATTTTATTATTATATATTATTATTATTATTAATGTTATCATATTTTTTATTTTGGTGTATTTTTATTAAAACTTTTGTTTACTATGTATAATTATTATTATTATAGTTATTATTACATTACATTTTCGCCCGGCTAATCCTCTGTAAAAAAAAAAAAGCCCCACAAAAAACTTTCGTTTCGGAATTTCGATAAAGGGCGTCAACCTGGTATTTATTTAACTGACAGAATTATTTATTTCAGTTAAGTGCTGAGCATGCCATATTTCAGGTACCACATAGGCCTACACATAAAAGTCCGTAGACATCTATTTTTTTTCACTTCAAAATTTTACGACAACACAATATTTCAGACATGAGATCAGGGGTTGTTGACTAAAATCTATTTGCTTATCCTTTGAACTGTCCAAAGCCCTCTGGAAATTTTATTTAAGTTTCAGGTTAACCTAACTTGAGTCACATTTTGATCAGAGTTTCTTTAAAATTATCTTCATCCTTCTGATCATAATCATGTCTTTACAACAAACCGAAACTGTTCACATACCAAACCCAATAATGTGTTCATACAATAGTTTCAGTTTGTAATACAGACGGGTTAAACCTAATGTACTTGTGTTTTGCCAATTACAATGTTCTTTAAGGAATGAAAACAGTTGTAAGAATTGGATCACTATGTGAGATTGTTCAGTGGCTTTATTGCTTGTGGTGTCAAACTTTACATTGTGATGTTACAACTGCTGATGCTTGTTGTCGTTTGTGTCCTGGAGTTGAAAAAAGGCTAACTTAAGATTCATGAGGGGTACTGAGTCACAAGTTTGAGTCTTGTAGACTGAAAAGAGAGATAGGAAGGATTTGATCTGTGTTCTGCACTGGGAGGACAACTGGAAGAACTTCACATTTGTCCACTCAGCCGAGTCTACGCCACTGTGGATGAATAAGAAAGAAACTTATTAAATTACAAAAAATATCAATATATGAGGAGCTCCAGACCATAACCTGCTAAGAACCATATATCGCTGAAATGTGTTATGTATTGCATTGTACCACCTCTGTCCCTTGGGTAAATCAGAGAGCCAATTGAAACATGTACATGTAGGTGAGAGTCCTCTGATATTGTATGTCACACCTTCCTACCTGAGCATTTTCCAATTTCTATTTTGGACTTAGCAGATTATGGTCTGGAGCCCTCGACTGTATATAGTATTAGCCATACTACAGTACCAACTAATACTGTATAGGAATATAGTTAACCAATTTTCTTAGATATAATACCAATACCAGTACAGTTTATTAAAACAACACAACTTAAAGCTTGGTTAATTTACAAATGAAACAATAATCATGAATTAACCTAGCTACATGCTCCTCATAAAATACAACATATCTTTATTTATTCAATCCTCTTAGCCAGAACTTCCAATAGCAGTACAGGTAATTGAAATTTATTTGGAAAATTTCATTCAATTCCAGTTTGGGGAACAATTTTCTGAGGTTAAAATCAGGCATATTTTCTGTAAAATTTCAAGAAAACTCCAGAAATTCTCCTAATCCGCCGGTTAGAACAGATACTGTGAATAAAGATTTTAACAGTTGCTAGCCATAAATATTTTTGCTTGTGCACAGGGTCTAAATGAAACGGAGGGTGTTTGTCCATGTGTGATGAGATATACAGTTTAAGAGTCGAGATGAGATATGTAGTTTAGACTTGAAAACTTTCTCAGCACCCAGAAATATTCTGGGATGCGAAGTAGTGTCTGTCTATTCAAGATGCATAGTCTAGACACTCAGAAACTTTTCCCAGTAACCGAAAAATTCTGGGATAAGGGATTTTTGTGGTTTGAGAAAGTCATCTGGTATCCAGAAATCTCTATTCTGGAAGTACTCTGCACCAATTGCTCCAGCTATGGGGATATCACTATAACATTTTTCAATAAACAATTGCAATGAATTTACGACAGAGTACTGTAGCATGTGACTGAGCAATGGGCAAATTATAGAAAATAAATTTCTTCACTCTTATGAGTCAATTCTTGTTAAGAAACAGGGTGGCTGGGATTAGAAACAAAACATATTTGTATAAAACCATAATGAACTTAATTTTCTTTTAACTGCATTAAGCATTAACATTATTTGTTGGAAAATTATTTAATACTATACATTATAATTTTCATTAAAATTAGTATATAAATGAGTACTGTAATAGCAATTCAAATTTAACTGGAAACGTATAGGAGGTGGGTGTTCATGGCAATCATGAATGACCCAGTGGCTATAAATGAACCATTAATACAAATCTGCAATTGTCAACCTCTCCTTTATACACAATCACTGATGGCAAAATTCTTCTTCTTTACCATCCATCTAACCTTAACAAATTTTTATACTTTTCCTGCTACTTCAACAATGAATGAATAGTTAAGAACACTTGTCAGACTCACAATTTATTACACCCTCACTTGTGATTATCCTTATGTCTGTGACTATTTTAGTGCTTCCGTAATCTGCAGTAGTCTTAATGAAAAACTTATCCCACCAAGTGTCTTGCTGACTTAAGGAGTACCTTAAAGCCCAGATAATGCATCACTACAAAGGAAATAATTGCTCCGATTCACATAGCTTACCTTTAAAAGGCTGATTCTTGGCACTACCCAATAACCTGCTAACACCATCCACAACTTCGGTCACTTTCTGTTTCATCGCCTTTCCTTCTTTGCCAAGCCGCATAACTGAAAATAGACAGAGGTATTAAAGTCATGCTAGTGAGTTTTGCCTAATTTCTAAATTACACAATACCTAAGCGTAGGGAACCTTCCAGAGGCAACGATTGCTACAAAAAATTAATGTGTGGTTAATGGACGAGAACCAAAAAGTATCCTGAATCTGAAAGTATATTGCTTAAAACTATAAAGGATCTGGAAAACCCTCATATCCTTATGACAACAATATCATGTGAAATTTTTATTCATCTAGTAACTCTCCATTTAGTAGTGAAATATGACTTATGCCTCCCAGGCCAGCACCAATCATCATAGTGGGATTGGAACCACATGACCATGCTCGGCCATTCACTACATTGCACCATCATCTAAGGTCAAACTCAGCCATATTAGATGCCAGAGGACCTAGGGGTTGTGTACCTTCACACACCCTGTTTTTTCAGATATTTGTTTATGGTGACAGGATACGTTTGGAAGGCTGCCTGTTATATACACAAACATTAATTGATCTCACTGATAAATCAGCTCCCAGCATTTTGCTCCTAAAATCATGAATTTTTCATATATCTAATGAATAAATTGACCTATATTATTTTCCAATACTCTCAATAATAAAAGCACATACTTTATTCATAGCTATAAAAAATTATATGTGGTGGTCTGGTGATGATAAGAAGCAGCATTCATATTACATCTTGTAAAACTTATATTGTTCCCTAGTTAGTACAGTATTTATTTCAGAAGGACCAATTCTTTAAGGAAGAAAATCACTAGTATTCAACATATGAAAACTGACTAAGGCCAAAAAAATGACAGAAATATCGCATTACAACAATAACAGCAATGGCCATTTAAAAAAGCAGTCACTAAATCTAGAATCTATGTTTTACACAATCAATAAGGTCATGGTCTGAAAAGATGAAGGTCTCAAGTTTCATTTTCAATCTCAATTGAGTCTAGTTTAAGAGAGGTAGAAACCGATTGTATAACCGAGATGCTTGGGGACCCAAAGTATGTATAAGCTTGAGGGTCTGGGCCCAGAGTATTAATCACTTTATTATGGGGAAGCCACTTTATTATTTTACTCATACCAGACAATTTTATTCAGCTCAGAGGGGAACCCATACAAAGAGGTTAAGGATGCATGAGGAATAAACTTTAAGTGAAGACATGTAAATAAATTAAGTTTCATTAATGTGGCATTAGCTAATTGAAGTGAAGTTTAACACCTACCCATCAATTAATATACCATACAGTGTTCTTTTAGTAATATAATTAAGTACATTAAATTATAAGTACAAGTTTTCAATCCTAATTCAACCTACTAACATGGGCTGTCATTTCTACTGTCTTCAAAATACAGGTATAACGACTTTTTATATTTCAAGTGACAGCTGGATTAATATTACAGTATGAAAAGACTTACTTTTTGTTTTTTCTCCTTGTTGCAAAGGAGAGCGTTAAGGGTGACATGTGGTGGGATCAAATGGATGGGCCACACAAGTGGTGGCCAACCGAGCCACTTGCAAAGTACTGAAGCTCGCCTTAAGGGTGTATTTTCCACCTTCAACTCGAGTCTTATCTTTTTCTCGTCCTTCTCCTTCTCCTCTCGACTTGATCCACGACAACCAATAATCAACCTGGAGGTCAAGAGGTTCCTGCCCAATGCCCTCAGATATCATCTTGTAGCTGAAGGAAAATACATAGTCATAAAAGAATTAGTAAAAAATAATGTGAAATTATTGGAAAGGCAATAAACCCTTGTTTATATCTAACAAGAAAAATGCCTTGATAAATCTATTTAAGAACATTCTGTATTTTCTTATTTTCTAAAAAATTTAACTGTATTATCTTAGAACAGTAATTACTCATCAATATAGCAGTAACATTAGAGTTAATGCAATCTAATTTAAGAAAAACAATAAACAGATAGCACCGAGTCCACTACACACAGCACTGACAGCCTTATGCATGACACTGACTGCCCTACAAATAGCAATGAGTGCCCTTCTCACAGAACCCCATCAGCAAGATTAATACCCCTAACTGGATTGAAGTGATTTATAATTATTATTTTTTCACTGAAATAGAATTCTCCTAATTGTCACTCACATGTTAATATTTCATCCACAAAATTTTCTTAAGCATTACAAATTACTGTAAGTGTACAGTATACTGTAGTAAATTATGAAATAACTAACCTTTGTCTACTTACTTGGTCAAGTGGGTGAACTATTGATATTAGGTGATGATGGTGGTTGTGTTGTCATTTTATCTATTATATTTAGCCCTGTTGTGGGTGTTGATGCAGCTGGAGGAGAGCCAGGAAGTATAACAAGATGGAGCTGTTGTCATCAGGTCAACTAGAAGATGAGGTGACATCACCACTGCCCAACCGTGACGTCCATAATGAATGAGTAAAGGCTTGAGATGATTCATCATCTCCACTGAAATTAAAGCCAACTTTTCAGTATTTCAGAGATTACAGCACTTAACAAAAACATTAAGTCTGAGATAAACACTATAATTTATAATATTAGAGCTAGGCTGGCTACCTGGCAACAAGGTATGGGAACTTTACAATCATTTTACTTAATCAATTGTCCTAAAACACATCCTATTGTTTCTGTACAACTAATCATCTATTCAGACAGTTTATGCCCAACTTTGTATATTCCTAACACACAACTGTTTTTCATTCGTTTTCCACCCTTTCTCTTAAGAGGTTTCCTAGTACCGGGACGGTATTACTAAAATTGTCTATACAGTACAGTACTGTATGCAGTATTTGATTTACAGAATCATGACCTTCCATAGAAACCCTAAATAATTCTCTTACTGACCATTTTACTATCAGTTTTAGTACAGGTAATATCATTGTTATCTGGATATTTCATGAGCAGTCAATGCTTATAATACAGATGTTTTTACATACTGTAGTACACAGTATTTGTTTTTATTATAAAGACCTAACTTTAACAAATAGGAAATTTTACAATTTGGTTACCTCTTCTCCTTGTAGGTAAGCATGGCTTCAGCAATAGGTAGATGTAATGTTTGCTGTGCCTGTGTGAGGTAGCGATGGGCAGCGGTTAACAACTTCTTGTACATCAGGCTTTTCCAGCGCTCTACAACCTCTCGCCATGATTCACTGACAAAGCTGCACCATATACAGAGTCTATGGAGCCTAAGTACTTGCTAAACTATTTACACCTGTGGAAAAAAACCACATTATGAGGGACAACATTTTCCATAAACTTAAATTATCAAAGTTATACACATGTCAAATACAATCATGGGACATAAATGGTGATGTATGTCAGTGAATATTATATACTGTACACATTATTCAGAAACCTAAAAATATGAATTAGAAAATTATTTGTTTGCAACACTTTTGAAAACTGCATTCCCAATTAGATTATCCTAAAATGATGAGAGTAATAATGAAATACAATACAAAATAAACAGTGATGTGGCATTCATTGATATCACAGCATATATGATAAATTTCAAGTTTTCTAAATTGATGATGTCACATGCTGCTTAAGGAATGCTGAAAATAAATTGATGGTAACAGCAGTATTGAGACTGAAGGAAGATCCAGTGATATTAACCACTTCACTATGGGGATGCCACTTTTAATATATTATTTGGCTAACATCAGGTGATTTTATTCAGCTCAGAATACACAAGGGGTTAATGGTTAGCGAGTAGAAAAAATAAAAATTACCACCAGGGTTCAGATTCCATTTAGTATATTAGATATTTGACTTCCTTAGAATCTTAAAATGGCTATGGTTGATGGAGTACTTACCAAGAGGAATGATGAGAAATCTAACATGGTTCTGGAAGTCTGGTGGTTTGAAGAGAACTGATCTACATAGGGCCGTAGACACAACTGATGTATAGATCAGACCCAACAACTACCACCTTCATAGGGCCTGGGGCCTTTTACTGTTGCAGCTGTGGAGATTAAATTAACATTAACATTTGATAATTTACTTACAAACTAAAGACTTCATATCTTTATAATTATGAGATTTCATCGTACAGGGGTCCCAAGTTTGCAAATTTTATTTTCGGTCCTCAATTATTCGACACATACTGTATATACAATACAGGTAAAAAAATAATTGTCCTAAGGGCAAATGCATAAAGAATATATATTTCTTTGTACACCAGTAAAAATGCCCCCTCCCCTGGTCTGCAAATGTTATTCGTGGATTTGGCGATTCGTGGTCATTTGAGAACCTAACCCCTGCGAATTTGGGGCCCCTGTATTTAATTTTATGATATTGTTTGATTCAAGAGTGAGAAGTAATGTATTCAATAAAACAGTTATAGCCTCAAAATACTAACAGTATGAAATTTTAAAAAAAATTCAAATACAAAGTGGCTCAAATCACGTAAAATGGTATTGTCATGCTCTAAGATCCAGGATGCTGTTTTAAATGATTATCCAGATAGGGATGATGAGGTGAAGTGTGGGGAGTGGGATTGTTGAAGACAGTTGATTGCAGTGCAACCACAGTGCCTCCTTGTGTAGTGAAAGCTTAGTACTGTACTGTATATAAAGTGTACTGTACAGTACTTACTTTATTCTAAAGCCCTAACAGGTCATCAGGTGTATGGGACCCACTTTTACTTTTTGCACAGTGCTGACAAACAATTATGTGGTTCATTCAGCACTTGCAGACACTAAACACTTAGAATGAACAAGTAACTTGGAATATACTGTATCTACATTTAATCATTAGATGGTAAACTATATAAAATTGAAGTAAAGATAGAGAAAATAATAAAAGATAAAGAAGTAATATAAAGTAATCATTATAAAATTTTAAACTTATGCAAGACTGCCAAGAAGTCCAATGCAAGCAAATAATAATGACAAAATTTACTTACAATTTCTGTAATTTATTTACGAGATGGAGACAGTGGCCTTAACATCGGCTAAGGCCATTGTTGTGATAACTCTGTGTCCATGTTCAGTGAGGTGTGCTGCCAGTAGTGCACCGGACCTCCAGTGTTTACAAGCACCACATGGTCGGGAAGTTGATGCCTTCAACTGGTAATACTGTGCCAACTGTTCCAACAACACCTTTCTCGGCTGAGAGATCACAGAAAGGCTTATGACCAGCAGGTTTCTGTAGGTGGTCATTTACACAGTATATTACATATATTGCATGATGTAGTGACCGACTGAGGATTGTATAGTAACTATTTTAACCCCTTGACTACTGGATGTCACTTACTACATGTATCACTCTTTCTATGAAGGATTTTGAAACCATTGCAGGTAAAAATATCATAAATCAGGATCATTATAGGATATGTTCCAGCCAGTCCAACACCCAAATGCATCACTAAACAAGATAAAAATCCTACACTATACTATAACTCCATCACAATTAAACAACACTCACCACATCATTAAGAACAAGCCTGGTTGTCATTACATGTTCCTTCGAGGATAAGGGGACTCTTGAAAGTGGAGGAGATGTTACTCTGAATCACACACAGCCTCTGGGGGTGTCTTCACAATGTCAAGTTTCACTCAAAACACAGTTTTCTAGGTGCCTTGGAATTTGAGAGATTTTTCTAAGTCACAAAACAGTGAAAGCGTTTTCAAAACAGAGTGAAAGATGATAATGTTATTGCAGCCATGACTGCACATCATATTCACAACAACAGAGGTAAGGCAATATACAACAAAAAAGCACAACAAATCACTTCAGTCACCAAACCAGAGTACAATGTGAACGTTAATGATGTCCTCTCACTGTGGTAAAAACAAACACGAATGACAAGTAACAACACCGATAATGACCGATAATTGTTGAGCCTACACGATCATGGCTATGTGAGATCACCATGGAACAAGCTTGGTACTATAGTGCTCGGGTGGTCGCGTGGCAAAGCTCGTAGACTCAAGCATTACAAGTAACCGAGATGTCCATTCATTGGACGATGATTAGATCAGTTAAGCGAAATAGTATAGTAGATAGGGAGATCATAGACGAGGGATACCTGTATGTTATTTGGCTAATACAAGGACTCAGAATGAAATTAGTCTACCTTCTAAATAAGTAATATTATCAAATATACCTTCCATCTGAGGGGGGGAAAACAAAATAAGGGAATAATAAATGTTATAACTATGTCAGTGACTGAATGAAGGAAGATCTACATACTGTATAACCAAAATTTTATAAAGTCTCATCAACATGAGATCAAGAACAAATAAAATTTTGAATAAAAATATAATTACAGTACTCACACTAGAATCAACATTGGCACTGGAGTTTGAGCTGTTCAACAACCATCTTCTCCTGTCGTGGTGTAGACCCGCCCAGAGATGAAATGCTTTTCTCTCTTTAAAGACATATTATCGCGATCTCTATTGAACAACTTATTCTTGTTGCTGTAAAAATATTAGGTTATTAAATAAAGGTGAAATACTGAAGTGAAAAGAGCCCACTAAGTAATGAATCCTATGAACCCTTGAACACATCATAATTACTTGACGTGAAAAAACTATCATACATTTACATCATCGTTTGTCTAACATAATCCAGACAAGATAAATGCAGGTGGTGAACAATCACTTATTCTAAATACATGTATATCTAAAGGCATAGGATAGTTACTGTATCTTAAGCCCATTTACACGGGTGCAGCATTTGTTGTAGGGTAAAACAGCAATAGGCACAGGGGTGAAAAGCGGTGTCCACAGTACATGCTCTGCTGTCATCAGGATGGGTTATACCGTCACTGCTCTCTGGGCTCTAGTGATTAGGTGCTGGACGACAACATTTATCCATCATCGTTGGTTGCCTGATGCCCCTGTTTTGTTCTGCATGCTGCATAGATCTGTGCAGGGACATCACCCACAATTTCATGCACTGGGCAAATGGGGCTTTAAACATCACTTTACATGTGAGGTCGATGTCAAACATCTTACAAGAGCTCAAACCTATTTTCTAGGATCATGGATGTTTCCACAAATACTTATATCATTATTATTCTATCTCCAACACCCATAAAGACTTCAGAAACAGATTTTATGGTATCTTACCTCTTATTCTTGTCTTCTCGTGGGGAAGAGGCCAAGCACTGGGGATCAGAGTGTTCTTGGTCTGTCCAGTTCTCCATATGGTCCGTTCCTTTTGCTACTCTTCACTCTAACCTGTCTGCTCCTACTTTGTCTGCTGGAGTGTAATGTTTATTAGCATAAAATTAATATATGTATGATTAAAACAGCAAGTTTTTCAAGCAAATGTCCATGTGTGATAATAAACCATTGTTAGGGGAAACACAGTACCCTGTAATTTGAATTCTGATATAAAATATGTGACCAAACCTGGTATATATATGCAAAAGATACCTTCCTCACTGATTAGAACTACATGTCATGGAAGAACAAGATTCAACTACTGTACAAATGAAAGTATTGTACAGTACATTACATACATACTTTCTTTTTACACATGATCATATAGAGTGACATAAGTAGATCCACCTCAAAACAAAATTAGTATATAAATTTAATGTATCACTTATTAATCACCAAGTACAATACAGTGGTCCCTCGGTTAACGAGCACAATCCATTCTAGAAGGTTGCGTTAACCGAAAACTCATTAACCGAAACCATTGTTTAATGGGTTTTTGGATAATGGTTCCAGCTCACGAAAATTGCCGAAATTCAACAAAAAGGTAGAAAAGTACACTTACTTTGAGGTGTGTATGTAGAAGGCTCCTGGATGATGATGATGGGAATTAGAATGGGGGTGGAGAAGGGAGAAGAGAAGGCATTGGGGTGGAAGAGAAGTCACCCCATGGAATTATTCGCCCATAAAATTTTAGTTCTCTTGGTGCAATTCAAGATTATTTTTCTTTAAATCAACACTGCACTGCATTATATATTGTCAATATGTAAAATAAATTTCAAAATGACCAATAATTTGCTTGCAAAAACAGAAAAAGCATTTAATTGAAGAGTCTCCAAGCAAGATGTTACCTCCACTGAAAAGATACAAAGACTGGCGCCTGTATGGCGAGTTGAGAGGCTGGATGGCACGCATAAACTAGTTTCATTACCTTCAATTATGTTCAATAATTGTTAAAATGAGTACAAAAATTAATATTAAACTTTTAAAATTATTGAATTGTATAAACTTCTTGATATTTGCTAAAATGGTAGAAATTTAGCCCTAGAACCGACTACTGTATTGGCGGACTAATACTACAGCTGGTGGACATAAATGCAAAGCGAAATCATGTTCAGGTTGGCTAGTAAGAAGCTCGTTAATCGAGGTTGCTCGTTAACGAAGTTAAAATCTTATGGAAGGTAGTTAACCGAAATCTCATTAACCGAGGTGCTCGTTAACCGAGGACCACTGTAATATAATCAATGTATGTTCATTTGCTATGTACTGCAGTCACCCATAAGATCCTGCTGCCTCTCCTGCTGTTTCACAATCCCGAGATTCAGACTCGTGAACCTGAAGCACTAGACACTGAAGTATTATTCTCTCCATAAATGCTTCAAATTCAAGAGACTGAATATTAGGGTTCGTGGTTCAGAGGGAGAGGTGAGAGGGGTGGTGTTTGCTGATATCTAGATCATATCCAACAGTAAGAGCAAGCTGATCATTATAATAACTGTCACAAATGTTTCAAGTTACCCATAAGTATGGAGGCAAAACACAAAATATAATATATTTCCCTGACATGTCTGCATTATGAATCATCTACCTCACAAGTGAAGTACTGTATTACAATCTGGTCATTATAAAAAACCTATAAGTATGTATGAAAATTATGATGGTCACCTTAGAAAATATACAGAAGAGGGAAACTAGTACAGTAGTCAGAAGGATAAAAAAAAACAAAATAGAGTGGCCAAATTAAATGAGTAAAAAGTAGGAGTTGATGTTAGTTCAAGGACATTAAGAATTAGAGGTGTGGGTTAAGTTGTAATGCAAAGAAAGTAGGAGTGTGGGTATGTCGGAAGGTCATAAAAAGTAGGTTGTGGGTACATTACGTTGGAAAATAAAGGGTAGTGTGCATATAAGGCCAAGGACAGAAAACAGTAGTTGTGTGACTAAGTCAAAATGCAGTTAATAATGCAGATATTTTAGAAGAGCAGACAAAAGCAAAGGCAACACAAAAAGGGAAGAAAAATGGTAGAAGCTGAATAAGTAAAAATGTAGAACATAGTAGATGCATGCAAAGTTGGAAGGTTGAAAACAGATAGAAGTATGAGGACAAGTTAAAAAGAAAAAAAAAAGAGTACAGTAGGATGTGGGTAAATAATAACCTAGAATAAAGCAGAAATAAGTGTGAGCAATAGAGTACTGTACAGTAAAAAGAATCAGAATAATAATAGATGAAGACAATATGCAATTCACAAGAATCCAGCACACTGCAAACTGATCTACAGTGATAAGTGTGTCAAGTGAAGAACTATCAATGGAAGTGAATAAAATAATGTTGAAGTTTGAGTTCTCTTGGAAAAAGATCAGGTTATACTGCAGGTTGGTTAGTGATGTGATATACAGTACTGTAAATTTACACTGAAATTATATACAGTATGTACAGTATAAGTAATTAAAATGTTTGTGCATTATGATATAAACATCAAATAACTATTAAATAAACTTCTACAATATATAACTATACTCTGTAGGACTAAAATACTACTCTACATATACTGGAGAATAAAACCATATGCAAAATATCACATTCAAATAAAAGTATCTCTACAAAACTGATTTTAAATACATTAGGGAATGTACACAAATGCATTCAAGGGTTCACCCAACATCGTTCCACAACAAAATGTTCCTACCTATATGGCATCCAATACATTAAACACATCTAGGTCATGCACTAATTACTATCAAGGTTCAGGTCTTAAACTGCTACATTCATCAACATATAAAGCTCATGACTACTCAGGGATATCATTAGTATGCCAAGGAGGCAACGGATGACTTCTTCAAAACACTTCTCTATCTAAGATGGTTGTTCATCCACCATCTCCATATTCCTTAATCAACCAACAACATTAAAATTCAAGTGTCAAGACAGACTAAAGAGTGATATTTGTAACATTTCTTGAAAATTTTGTATTGTACAAAATGGTTGCACAATTCATAAATCAATTTACTTCCATAAACAATGCACTTTTCTCATATTATTAATCTTGATAAAATCACAGAAGAAACAACAGCTAAGGTGCTCCTTGTTTCCCTTTTCGATGTGTTATCAAATTATCTTATCACGTGTTCATTATGGATCTACATGAAATATTCTATTAAGTAAATAATTAACACAATAATCTATTTAAGTCTGTTAAAGTACCTTATGCCAACTACAGCATAGTGTAATGAAACCTAACTGTATGCGTACTACTACTGAATAAGTCTGGTTTGTTGGGATAATTATTGGTAGGAGTCTTTCAATGTATAAAACTATTTCAAACTATTTTGTTGTTGCTATAATTGCAACAGTCATAATTTTTGAAAAGAAAAAGTTAAATCTGCACAAATTGGCACTTTAGCATATTTAGTACTGCATAGTACAAAAATACACAACAACAAACACACACACACACATCTCAATAGCAGTTTATACTATCCAGGCAGACAAGACCAGGTCATGAAAAAATTGCTACAATTAACATTTGCATCCATTTTTTTCTGGACCATAGGACAATATGAACCAATGGTTGGCTTGAGACACTAACACACTCACAGTTGGTAAATGTTAGTTACCTTAATAAGAGAGGAAGGATATTATCCAAACACTTGTATCTATCAACCAATCATCCACATGCAAAATAATTAATCCGAAACAGAACCAAGGTAGGAAGAACACATAAACGTACAGTAATGCAAGAAAATATATAAATAAAAGCTACCATGAAATGAGCATGAAAAACACACACACAAACACATACACACGCCACACACAGTCAAATCCTCATTGAAACAAAATATACAAAGTGAATCCTGAATTTCTATTGATTACAATGCTTCATGTTAATTCACTGTGCACACTAGTTAGGTTGTTAGGCTCAATCACACTAACATTAATAAATTTATGAAAATCCACATTACATGAAGCACAATACTTCTAAAACTGTCTAATGTGACACTTGATATCACTAACTCACCTATATAGCCTGTACAGTATTTCTCTTGATGTTCATCTCACTCTCCCATTATCAACATGTACAGTAGTCTTAAATTCTCCATATCATTCTCTCACCTACTATACAGTATACTGTATGCTCATAACACCTTAGTACATTTTAAACCATTCTGCTCACAATGATCTTTTCAGTTCTTTGCAGTCTTCCATACATCTTTCTTTCTTATGCTATCAATCACTTAAACTCGTATATTTTGTAAGCTGTCCTGACATTTACTTTTTGTAAAATACTGTATAAAGAGACTGTACACAACCTGTCTCCACCCTAGGAATACAACACTGAAACCATTATTTTTTTCTTTTCCAAGTACAATGAATATTATTTTTCAAAATATCATACTGAAATATGAAGAAATGTACTTTTATTCAATATACCGAAGATTTGTTCTCTTTTCCCGGTATTTTGATTTTCAAAAGGAATTACCCGGCACCCTATCAAATTGATGACTTTTAAGTATAAAAAGTTGACTGCAGAATTGGACAGAAAAGTTTTAATATAGAAATGTGACAAATAACAAGAATGGGGAATAGAACACTGCATCAATTATAAGATTCTCAATAGGAAAGTACAGTAGATAGAAGGACTTTCTGAAAGATAGGAGGCCAAATGCTGAGCAATACAACAATATGAAATTAGGGCCTGGGATGAGGGGGAGGAGGAGGGGGTGTATAAACCTAAGATGTTGTAATGCAAGAATGATTTTACTTTTTCTATTTCTATTTTCTTTCTTTACCTTAGCAGTTAAATTACAGTATATGCACTTAAATGTCTCATTGAGCAGTTGACTGCCTGCTACTGTGCAGCAACAAATGCCATTCTTCCAAATATAAATATTTCTTCTTTGTAAAAATATTTAAAATGTGTAAATTATATTTATATACAGTACTTTAATTTTAGCTGTCTATCACTTGATGAGGACAGTTACACTACCTCAGAGTTTTATGTCATAACATAAAATGGAGTGAGAAAGAAAGTGATACAGAAAATGGGTTATGCAAGCAGATGTACCATAACAAGTCATCAGAGGGTTTACAATTACTAGAAGAGTAATGCATTGGTTTTCTTGGAACAATCAAGGTAATTAATATTATTCAAAAGCCTAAGTTGATCCATTATTTTGAGCTTATTCTTATTAACATTAATTGAAAATCTTAAAAAGACTCTTATCCAATTAAAGGTTTGGATAACAAAGACATTAAATCTTAAAAGTTTCATTACAATACCAAATTCTAACAGCAAAACTAATAAGCTCAATATAAGTAATCAGTCGCAAACACACAGCAACATGACCAGCCAAACAGAACACATGACCACCTTTAACACCACGAGGTCAATGCACCTTACCTTAATGCAGGTAAGTACCCTGTGTTAACACAAGAAAATTAGCCTCTTCTGCTTAAATTAAGCAAATATTATAACATATATAGCCATAGAGGCTTCACTTTCATTCATTTACTGAAAGGAGAAGACATCAAGCTAGTAACACCTAATGAAATTTCAGGTTATGAAAAAATATGAGAATCTAAATAGATAGCACAATATAGTTCTTTAAAGATGACTGAGTAAGAGGGCAGGATCAACAATGTTTAAACTGAAAATACAATATCAAATCTCCATCTTGCTGACCTTCAATATCATAATATGGTGAAGGTTAAGAAATTATACAAAAATACTTATAATTGACTTAAATGGCAAGATACACTTCAACAGAAATAAAACAGTGAATCAATACCTAAGAGTACATTATTAACAATAATAAAATAATAGTATATGAGAAAGATCAGTTATAAAATGAAGATTAAAAAGTATTAACAGTTTGATAATACTAAATGAAAGAAATAACTAGAGCAAAGATGAACATATGGGAACCCTCCATGGCAAACACCACATAAGTGAAGAATTAACCTGCTATACCTATAATCTTAATTGAAAAACAGTTGGAAAAGCAAGCTGAATGTAAGAGAAAAAGTATTCTTGGTAAAAAGAATATCTACAGGTTTTCGATAATACTGGAATCAGATATAATAAGTTATATCTCCGTTAGCCTAATCCTCAAACCCGAACTCTCTGATAGCCGGAAAAATATCCCCCATCCGAATTTTCTGGGTACTGGAAAATTTTTCTCAGAATTCAAGGAAAATACGCCTGATTTTCATCTCTCAAACCGGAAAAGACTCCCCATCTCCAGAATTTTCCAAATGTGGAAAATTTTCTCGTAATTTTCCGGAAAATGTGCCCTCGGAAAATATTAATTTCGGTTATTGGAGAGTTCTGGGTTTGAGGATTCAACTCAGGAGATATTACTGTCACTTACCTTTCTTGAAATATGGTGAATACGAAACAAGTTACAAGGCAATATTCAGAACCTGGCATGGTACAGGTACTGTACATTAACTATAATATTTAGGAAGTTCTTGGACACAGATATCACAGTAACTAAGAGAAAAAACAACAAAAACATTTCTATACTGAAAGTGACCAAAAAGTCTAGCAACACGCACCTATGTTGTACAGTACAACAAAACTCATAACATCATTAATAATTAAGATTTGCTTATTTTAAAATTATAAAAAAAAAAATAAAGTAATAAGTAAGCCCACTGAAACTATGAAATCTGGTGTAGTTACAGTTGTCCTATTTGTTCTGAGCACTTCGGGCTAATCCCTTGTGTACAGGTTCCTCTCTTGAATAAAAGTGCCTGACATTAGCCAAACACAATATTAGAAGTGGTGTCCCAGTAGTGAAGGTTAAGGCATATTACTAATTTAAAGAGAGACCATACGACTACTCAGGTGATTAATTTGGCTTCATTCAAGATACTGTACTGTATATTATTACATGCCTTACAAGTTAATCATAAAAATTAATGTAAAAATTCGTTCTTACTCAATCAGCAGCATATTGCAAGATGAATTAATTAACTCACTGTGACAAACAATGCCTGGTAAGATCCATCATTGATAATATTCTCTATATGTCATAAATGGAGATTAATAAAAACCTAACTCTAAAGTATGTTTAAGCCCATATTCTATATAACAAACAACTATTTAAATGTAAAAAATTTGATGTGTTCAACAATTTATATTGCACAATATAATCCCAGACCCATTTTACCATTATTTCATGACAGTCAAACAAAAATCTCCTATAAGCAAAATAGTTATTATAAAATAATAAATGAAACACCATTTCATATAAAGATGTACAGTATGACACTGCCTGATCCTGAAACAGGTGTTGCCAACTCATACCTAAATATAATTAATATATATTTTCAACAAAAAGATGAAGACATCAACCATTTACTTAAAATGTACATAGTGTTACCCAATTAGATGACATCTTACAGCTGCAACACCAAACTGCTTAACATGGAAATGGGAAGTGGTGTGAAATGTGATATCACATTTTAACTGCCAAGTTAAGTTTATCTCCCATGAATCGACTTTTTTCGTCATAAAAGGCCTTTATCTGGAACTGAATCTATATGTACAGTACTGTAATGAACTTATAATACTGAGAAGGTAGTAAAAGTTTTTTCTATTACATAAAGTGATAAATGCCACAATGACGGAATGTAATGAAAGTCAATATTACTGGTACAGTACTGTACTGTACATATTGGCTGAATTACATTGTGCTGTTAGAAAATTAACAGTACTTACTGTATACAAGTCTACAGTACAATCAACCCCACTTTACGTCCCACATTCCGCTGTTTCCACGCTGAACGCTGTGCCCTGCCAGAACCTAATGCTCACATTACGCTGCGCGTGAACCCCATACGAGTGTGTCCGCACGACGCTTTTAGATTCGCCCCACCTGCCTGCCTGCCTGTGCCTCCTCCTCCTTGGGCAAGCCGCCA
>NW_024723516.1:0-14002 GCF_018991925.1 Homarus americanus
GGCTTTGTGTGAAATATAGTAGAGTCTAGCACTGCTTTTATTGTCCTAGTTGCCCAGAGGTAGCATTCCCCGGTCACAATTATAAGATCGTGGGTTCAAATCCTGGTGGGGTGAGGGGATGATTAAATGTAGAAGTCCGCGTGCTTTATTGGGATAATAAAATATATATGGATCCTTCTTGTTTCGACGCCTCATTTGGTAAAATGTTGGTCTGATCACCTAAGCGGCACTCGTGGTCGCCATTAGAGGTTCACGGCGCCATAAGCTCGTTGAACAAGCTTTGTGTGAAATATAGCAGAGTCTAGGACTGCTTTTATTGTCCTAGTGGCCCAGAGGTAGCGTTTCCCGGTCACAATTATAAGATGGTGGGTTCAAATCCTGGTAGGTTGAGGTGTTGATTATATGTAAAAGTCCGCGTGCTTTATTGGGCTAATGAAATATATATGGATCCTCGTGTTTCGAAACCGGATTTGGTAAAACGTTGCTCTGATCACCTAAGCGGCACGGGTGGTCCCCATTAGAGGTTCATGGCGCCATAAGGTCGTTGAACAGGCTTTGTGTGAAATATAGTAGAGTCTAGGACTGCTTTTATTGTCCTGGTGGCCCAGAGGTAGCGTTCCCCGGTCACAATTATAAGATCGTGGCTTCAAATCCTGGTGGGGTGAGGCTTTGATTATATGTAGAAGTCCGCGTGCTTTAATGGTCTAATGAAATATATATGGATCCACGGGTTTCGAAGCCACATTTGGTAAAACGTTGCTCTGATCACCTAAGCGGCACGGGGGGTCCCCATTAGATGTTCACTTCGTCATAAGCTCGTTGAACAGGCTTTGTGTGAAATATAGCAGAGTCTAGGAATGCTTTTAATGTCCTGGTGGGCCAGAGGTAGCGTTCCCCGGTCACAATTAGAAGATCGTGGGTTCGAATCCTGGTGGGGTGAGGTGTTGATTATATGAAGAAGTCCGCATGCTTTATTGGGCTAATGATATATTTATGGATCCTCGTGTTTCGAAGCCGCATTTGGTAAAACGTTGCTCTGATCACCTAAGGTGAGGTGTTGATTAAATGTAGAAGTCCGCGTGCTTTATTGGGATAATGAAATATATATGGATCCTTCTTTTTTCGAAGCCGCATTTGGTAAAATGTTGGTCTGATCACCTAAGCGGCACTCGTGGTCCCCATTAGAGGTTCACGGCGCCATAAGCTCGTTGAACAGGCTTTGTGTGAAATATAGCAGAGTCTAGGACTGCTTTTATTGTCCTGGTGGCCCAGAGGTAGCATTCCCCGGTCACAATTATAAGATCGTGGGTTCAAATCCTGGTGGGTTGAGGTGTTGATTATATGTAGAAGTCTGCGTGCTTTATTGGGCTAATGAAAATTATATGGATCCTCGGATTTCGAAGCCGCATTTGGTAAAACGTTGCTCTGATCACCTAAGCGGCACGGGTGGTCCCCATTAGAGGTTCACGGCGCCATAAGCTCGTTGAACATGCTTTGTGTGAAATATAGCAGAGTCTAGGAATGCTTTTATTGTCCTGGTGGCCCAGAGGTAGCGTTCCCCGGTCACAATTATAAGATCATGGGTTCAAATCCTGGTCGGGTGAGGTGTTGATTAAATGTAGAAGTCCGCGTGCTTTATTGGGCTAATGAAATATATATGGATCCTTCTTGTTTCGAAGCCGGATTTGGTAAAACGTTGCCCTGATCGCCTAAGCGGCACGGGTGGTCCCCATTAGAGGTTCATGGCGCCATAAGGTCGTTGAACAGACTTTGTGTGAAATTTAGTAGAGTCTAGGACTGCTTTTATTGTCCTGGTGGCCCAGAGGTAGCATACCCCGGTCACAATTATAAGATCGTGGGTTTGAATCCTGGTAGGGTGAGGTGTTAATTATATGTAGAAGTAAGCGTGCTTTATTGGGCTAATGAAATATATATGGATCCTCCTTGTTTCGAAGCCGGATTTGGTAAAACGTTGCTCTGATCACCTAAGCAGCATGGGTGGTCCCCATTAGAGGTTCACGGCGCCATAAGCTCGTTGAACAGGCTTTGTGTGAAATATAGCAGAGTCTAGGACTGCTTTTATTGTCCTGGTGGGCCAGAGGTAGCGTCCCCGGGTCACAATTATAAGATTGTGGGTTCAAATCGTGGTGGGGTGAGGTGTTGATTATATGTAGAAGTCCGCCTGCTTTATTGGGTTAATGAAATATATATGGATCCTCGTGTTTCGAAGCCGCATTAGGTAAAACGTTGCTCTGATCACCTAAGTGGCACGGGTGGTCCCCTATAGTGGTTCACAGCGCGATAAACTCGTTGAACAGGCTTTGTGTGAAATATAGCCGAGTCTAGGACTGCTTTTATTGTCCTGGTGGCCCAGAGGTAGCATTCCCCGGTCACAATTATAAGATCGTGGGTTCAAGTCCTGGTGGGGTGAGGTGTTGATTAAATGTAGAAGTCCGCGTGCTTTATTGGGATAATAAAATTTATATGGATCCTTCTTGTTTCGAAGCAGCATTTGGTAAAATGTTGGTCTGATCACCTAAGCGGCACTCGTGGTCGCCATTAGAGGTTCACGGCGCCATAAGCTCGTTGAACAAGCTTAGTGTGAAATATAGCAGAGTCTAGGACTGCTTTTATTGTCCTAGTGGCCCAGAGGTAGCGTTTCCCGGTCACAATTATAAGATAGTGGGTTCAAATCCTGGTAGGGTGAGGTGTTGATTATATGTAAAAAGTCCGCGTGCTTTATTGGGCTAATGAAATATATATGAATCCTCGTGCTTCGAAGCCGCATTTGGTAAAACGTTGCTCTGATCACTTAAGAGGTCCTGGTGTTCCCCATTAGAGGTTCATGGCGCCATAAGCTCGTTGAACAGGCTTTGTGTGAAATATAGCAGAGTCTAGCACTGCTTTTATTGTCCTAGTGGCCCAGAGGTAGCATTCCCCGGTCACAATTATAAGATCGTGGGTTCAAATCCTGGTGGGGTGAGGTGTTGGTTATATGTAGAAGTCCGCGTGCTTTATTGGGCTAATGAAATATATATAGATCCTCGTGTTTCGAAGCCAGATTTGGTAAAACGTTGCCCTGATCACCTAAGCGGCACGGGTGGTCCCCATTAGAGGTTCATGGCGCCATAAGGTCGTTGAACAGGCTTTGTGTGAAATATAGTAGATTTTAGGACTGCTTTTATTGTCCTGGTGGCCCAGAGGTAGCATACCCCGGTCACAATTATAAGATCGTGGGTTTGAATCCTGGTTGGGTGAGGTGTTGATTATATGTAGAAGTCCGAGTGATTTACTGGGCTAATGAAATATTTATGGATCCTCCTTGTTTCGAAGCCGGATTTGGTAAAACGTTGCTCTGATCACCTAAGCGGCATGGGTGGTCCCCATTAGAGGTTCACGATGCCATAAGCAAGTTGAACAGGCTTTGTGTGAAATATAACAGAGTCTAGGAATGCTTTTATTGTCCTGGTGGCCCAGAGGTAGCGTCCCCCGGTCACAATTATAAGATCGTGGGTTCAAATCCTGGTGGGGTGAGGTGTTGATTATATGTAGAAGTCCGCCTGCTATATTAATAATGAAATATATATGATCCTCGTGTTTCGAAGCCGCATCTGGTAAACGTTGTTCTGATCACCTACGCGGCACAGGTGGTCCCTATTAGAGGTTCACTGCGCCATAATCTCGTTGAACAGGCTTTGTGTGAAATATAGCAGAGTGTAGGACTGCTTTTATTGTTCTGGTGGCCCAGAGGTAGCGTCCCCCGGTCACAATTTTAAGATCGTGGGTTCAAATCCTGGTGGGGTGAGGTGTTGATTATATGTAGAAGTCCACGTGCTTTGTTGGGCTAATGAAATATATATGGATCCTCGTGTTTCGAAACCGGATTTGGTAAAAAACGTTGCTCTGATCACCCACGCGTAACGTGGTGGTCCCCATTAGAGGTTCATGGCGCCATAAGGTCGTTGACCAGGCTTTGTGTGAAATATAGTAGAGTCTAGGACTGCTTTTATTGTCCTGGTGGCCCAGAGGTAGCGTTCCCCGGTCACAATTATAAGATCGTGGCTTCAAATCCTGGTGGGGTGAGGCTTTGATTATATGTAGAAGTCTGCGTGCTTTATTGGACTAATGAAATATATATGGATCCTCGGGTTTCGAAGCCGCATTTGGTTAAACGTTGCTCTGATCACCTAAGCGGCACGGGTGGTCCCCTATAGTGGTTCACAGCGCCGTAAGCTCGTTGAACAGGCTTTGTGTGAAATATAGTAGAGTCTAGCACTGCTTTTATTGTCCTAGTGGCCCAGAGGTAGCATTCCCCGGTCACAATTATAAGATCGTGGGTTCAAATCCTGGTGGGGTGAGGTGTTAATTATATGTAGAAGTAAGCGTGCTTTATTGGGCTAATGAAATATATATGGATCCTCCTTGTTTCGAAGCCGGATTTGGTAAAACGTTGCTCTGATCACCTAAGCGGCACGGGTGGTCCCCATTACAGGTTCACGGTGCCATAAGCAAGTTGAACAGGCTTTGTGTGAAATATAGCAGAGTCTAGGAATGCTTTAATTGTCCTGGTGGCCCAGAGGTAGCGTCCCCCGGTCACAATTATAAGATCGTGGGTTTAAATCCTGGTGGGGTGAGGTGTTGATTAAATGTAGAAGTCCGCGTGCTTTATTGGGATAATAAAATATATATGGATCCTTCTTGTTTCGAAGCCTCATTTGGTAAAATGTTGGTCTGATCACCTAAGCGGCACTCGTGGTCGCCATTAGAGGTTCACGGCGCCATAAGCTCGTTGAACAAGCTTTGTGTGAAATATAGCAGAGTCTAGGACTGCTTTTATTGTCCTAGTGGCCCAGAGGTAGCGTTTCCCGGTCACAATTATAAGATCGTGGGTTCAAATCCTGGTAGGGTGAGGTGTTGATTATATGTAAAAGTCCGCGTGCTTTATTGGGCTAATGAAATATATATGGATCCTCGTGTTTCGAAGCCGCATTTGGTAAAACGTTGCTCTGATCACCTAAGCGGCACGGGTGGTCCCCATTAGAGGTTCATGGCGCCATAAGGTCGTTGAACAGGCTTTGTGTGAAATATAGTAGAGTCTAGGACTGCTTTTATTGTCCTGGTGGCCCAGAGGTAGCGTTCCCCGGTCACAATTATAAGATCGTGGCTTCAAATCCTGGTGGGGTGAGGCTTTGATTATATGTAGAAGTCTGCGTGCTTTATTGGACTAATGAAATATATATGGATCCTCGGGTTTCGAAGCCGCATTTGGTTAAACGTTGCTCTGATCACCTAAGCGGCACGGGTGGTCCCCTATAGTGGTTCACAGCGCCGTAAGCTCGTTGAACAGGCTTTGTGTTAAATATAGTAGAGTCTAGCACTGCTTTTATTGTCCTGGTGGCCCAGAGGTAGCGTCCCCCAGTCACAATTATAAGATTGTGGGTTCAAATCCTGGTGGGGTGAGGTGTTGATTATATGTAGAAGTCCGCGTGCTTTAATGGTCTAATGAAATATATATGGATCCACGGGTTTCGAAGCCACATTTGGTAAAACGTTGCTCTGATCACCTAAGCGGCACGGGGGGTCCCCATTAGATGTTCACGGCGTCATAAGCTCGTTGAAGAGGCTTTGTGTGAAATATAGCAGAGTCTAGGAATGCTTTCAATGTCCTGGTGGGCCAGAGGTAGCGTTCCCCGGTCACAATTAGAAGATCGTGGGTTCGAATCCTGGTGGGGTGAGGTGTTGATTATATGAAGAAGTCTGCATGCTTTATTGGGCTAATGAAATATATATGGATCCTCGTGTTTCGAAGCCGCATTTGGTAAAACGTTGCTCTGATCACCTAAGCGGCATGGGTGGTTCCCATTAGAGGTTCTGGCGCCATAAGCTCGTTAGACAGGCTTTGTGTGAAATATAGCAGAGTCTAGGAATGCTTTTTAGTGTCTAGTGGCCCAAGTGGCGTTCCCCGGTCTGGTGAAAATCCTGTGGGTTCCGAATCCTGGTGGGGTGAGGTGTTGATTATATGAAAATCCCGCGTGCTTTATTGGGCTAATAGGCATATATATGGATCCTCGTGTTTCGAAGCCGCATTTGGTAAAACGTTGCTCTGATCACCTAAGCGTAGATGGATCCCCATTAGAGTTCATATAAGCTCGTTGAACAGGCTTTGTGTAAAATATAGCAGAGTCTAGGACTGCTTTTATTGTCCTGGTGGCCCAGAGGTAGCGTTCCCCGGTCACAATTATAAGATCGTGGGTTCAAACCCTGGTGGGGTGAGGTGTTGATTAAATGAAGAAGTCTGCGTGCTTTATTGGGCTTATGAAATATATATGGATCCTTCTTGTTTCGAAGCCGCATTTGGTAAAATCTTGGTCTGATCACCTAAGCGGCACGGGTTGTCCCCATTAGAGGTTCCGGCCATAAACTGCGTTGAACAGGCTTTGTGTGAAATATAGCAAATTAGGACTGCTTTTGTATCATGGTGGCCCAGAGGTAGCGTTCCCCGGTCACAATTATAAGATCGTGTGTTCAAATCCTGGTGGGGTGAGGTGTTGATTATATGTAGAAGTCCGCGTGCTTTATTGGGCTAATGAAATATATATGGATCCTCCTTGTTTCGAAAGGCGCATTTGGTAAAACGTTGCTCTGATCACCTAAACGGCACTGGTGGTCCCCATTAGAGGTTCACGGTGCCATAAGCTCGTTGAACAGGCTTTGTGTGAAATATAGCAGAGTCTAGGACTGCTATTATTTTCCTGGTGGCCCAGAGGTAGCATTCCCCGGTCACAATTATAAGATCGTGGCTTCAAATCCTGGTGGGGTGAGGCGTTGATTATATGTAGATGTCTGCGTGCTTTATTGGGCTAATGAAATATTTATGGATCCTCCTTGTTTTAAACCGCATTTGGTCAAATGTTGCTCTGATCACCTAAAGGCGGCAGGTGGTCCCCCATTAGAGTTCTGATTGCCGCAAAGCAAGTTGAACAGGCTTTGTGTGAAATATAGTAGAGTCTAGGAATGCTTTATTGTCCTGGTGGCCCAGAGGTAGCGTGGTCACAATTATAAGATCGTGGGTTCAAATCCTGGTGGGGTGAGGTGTTGTTGATTATATGTAGAAGTCCGCGTGCTTTATTGGGCTAATGAAATATATATGGATTCTCCTGTTTCGAAGCCGCATTAGGTAACACGTTGCTCTGATCACATAAGTGGCACTGGTGGTCCCCATTAGAGGTTCACGACGCCATAAGCTCGTTGAACAGGCTTTGTGTGAAATATAGCAGAGTCTAGGACTGCTGTTATTGTCCTGGTTGCCCAGAGGTAGCGTTCCCCGGTCACAATTATAAGATCGTGGCTTCAAATCCTGGTGGGGTGAGGCGTTGATTATATGTAGAAGTCTGCGTGCTTTATTGGGCTAATGAAATATATATGGATTCCTTCTTGTTTGAGCCGCATTTGGTAAATGTTGGTCTGATCACCTAAATGACCGTGGAGGTCCCCATTAGAGGTTCTGTAAGCCATAAGCCTCGTTGAACAGGCTTTGTGTGAAATATAGCAGAGTCTAGGACTGCTTTTATTGTCCTGGTGGCCCAGAGGTAGCATTCCCCGATCACAATTGTAAGATCGTGGGTTCAAATCCTGGTTGGGTGAGGTGTTGATTAAATGTTGAAGTCCGCGTGCTTTATTGGGCTTATGAAATATACATGGATCCTCGGGTTTCGAAGCCGCATTTGGTAAAATGTTGCTCTGATCACCTAAGCTGCACGGGTGGTCCCCATTAGAGGTTCACGGCGCCATAAGCTCGTTGAACAGGCTTTGTGTGAAATATATAGCAGAGTCTAGGAATGCTTTTAGTGTCTTGGTGGCCCAGAGGTAGCGTTCCCCGGTCACAATTAGAAGATCGTGGGTTCTAATCCTGGTGGGGTGAGGTGTTGATTATATGAAGAAGTCCGCATGCTTTATTGGGCTAATGAAATATATATGGATCCCCGTGTTTCGAAGCCGCATTTGGTAAAACGTTGCTCTGATCACCTAAGCGGCATGGGTGGTCCCCATTAGAGGTTCACGGTGCCATAAGCAAGTTGAACAGGCTTTGTGTGAAATATAGCAGAGTCTAGGAATGCTTTTAGTGTCCTGGTGGCCCAGAGGTAGCGTTCCCTGTCACAATTAGAAGATCGTGGGTTCGAATCCTAGTGGGGTGAGGTGTTGATTATATGAAGTAGTCCGCGTGCTTTATTGGGCTAATGAAATATATATGGATCCTCGTGTTTCGAAGCTGCATTTGGTAAAACGTTGCTCTGATCACTTAAGCGGCACGGGTGGTCCCCATTAGAGGTTCACGGCGCCATAAACTCATTGAACAGGCTTTGTGTGAAATATAGCAGAGTCTAGGACTGCTTTTATTGTCCTGGTGGCCCAGAGGTAGCGTCCCCCGGTCACAATTATAAGATCGAGGGTTCAAATCCTTGTGGGGTGAGGTGTTGATTAAATGTAGAAGTCTGCGTGCTTTATTGGGCTAATGAAAATTATATGGATCCTCGGGTTTCGAAGCCGCATTTGGCAAAACGTTGCTCTGATCACCTAAGCGGCACGGGTGGTCCCCATTAGAGGTTCACGGCGCCATAAGCTCGTTGAACATGCTTTGTGTGAAATATAGCAAAGTCTAGGAATGCTTTTAGTGTCCTGGTGGGCCAGAGGTAGCATTCCCCGGTCACAGATAGAAGATCGTGGGTTCGGAATCCTGGTGGGGTGTTGTGTTGATTATATAAAGTAGTCGTGCTTTGTGGGCTAATGAAATATATATGGATCCTCATGTAAACGCATTTGGTTAGCGTTGCTCTGATCACCTAAGCGGCACGGGTGGTCCCCATTAGAGGTTCACGGCGCCATAAGCTCGTTGACAGGCTTTGTGTGAAATATAGCAGAGTCTAGGACTGCTTTTATTGTCCTGGTGGCCCAGAGGTAGCATTCCCCGGCCACAATTATAAGATCGTGGGTTCAAATCCTGGTGGGGTGAGGTGTTGATTATATGTAGAAGTCTGTGTGCTTTATTGGGCTAATGAAAATTATATGGATCCTCGGGTTTCGAAGCCGCATTTGGCAAAACGTTGCTCTGATCACCTAAGCGGCACGGGTGGTCCCCATTAGAGGTTCACGGCGCCATAAGCTCGTTGAACATGCTTTGTGTGAAATATAGCAAAGTCTAGGAATGCTTTTAGTGTCCTGGTGGGCCAGAGGTAGCGTTCCCCGGTCACAATTAGAAGATCGTGGGTTTGAATCCTGGTAGGGTGAGGTGTTGATTATATGTAGAAGTCCGAGTGATTTATTGGGCTAATGAAATATTTGTGGATCGTCCTTGTTTCGAAGCCGGATTTGGTAAAACGTTGCTCTGATCACCTAAGCGGCATGGGTGGTCCCCATTAGAGGTTCACGGTGCCATAAGCAAGTTGAACAGGCTTTGTGTGAAATATAGCAGAGTCTAGGAATGCTTTTATTGTCCTGGTGGCCCAGAGGTAGCGTTCCCCGGTCACAATTATAAGATCGTGCGTTCAAATCCTGGTGCAGGGTGGGAGGTGTTGATTAAATGTAGAAGTCCGCGTGCTTTATTGGGATAATGAAATATATATGGATCCTTCTTGTTTCGAAGCCGCATTTGGTAAAATGTTGGTCTGATCACCTAAGCGGCACTCGTGGTCCACATTAGAGGTTCACGGCGCCATTAGCTCGTTGAACAGGCTTTGTGTGAAATATAGCAGAGTCTAGGACTGCTTTTATTGTCTTGGTGGCCCAGAGGTAGCATTCCCCGGTCACAATTTAAGATCGTGGGTTCAAATCCTGGTGGGGTGAGGTGTTGATTAAATGTAGAAGTCCGCGTGCTTTATTGGGCTAATGAAATATACATGGATCCTCGGGTTTCGAAACCGGATTTGGTAAAACATTGCTCTGATCACCTAAGCGGCACGGGTGGTCCCCATTATAGGTTCATGGCGCCATAAGGTCGTTGAACAGGCTTTGTGTGAAATATAGCAGAGTCTAGGACTGCTTTTATTGTCCTGGTGGCCCAGAGGTAGCGTTCGCTGGTCACAATTATAAGATCGTGGGTTCAAATCCTGGTGGGGTGAGGTGTTGATTATATGTAGAAATCTGCGTGCATTATTAGGCTAATGAAATAGATATGGATCCTCGTGTTTCGAAGCCGGATTTGGTAAAACGTTACTCTGAACACCTGAGCGGCACTGGTGGTCCCCATTAGAGGTTCACGGCACCATAAGCTCGTTGAACAGGCTTTATGTGAAATATAACAGAGAATAGGACTGCTTTTAGTGTCCTGGTGGCCCAGAGGTAGCGTTCCCCTGTCACAATTATAAGATCGTGGGTTCGAATCCTGGTGGGGTGAGGTGTTGATTATATGTAGAAGTCCTAAATATTGAATATGCTAGAAATTATATGGATCCTCGGGTTTGAAGCACTTTGGTTAAGCGTTGCTCTGATCACCCTAAGCGGCGAATTGGTCCCATTAGAGGTTCCGCGGCCATAAACTCGTTGAACAGGCTTTGTGTGAAATATAGTCTAGGACTGCTTTATTGTCTCAGTGGCCCAGAGGTAGCGTTCCCGGTCACAATTATAAGATCGTCGCGTTCAAATCCTGGTGGGGCGTGGAAGGTGTTGATTCTCAAATGTAGAAGTCCCGCGTGCTTTATTGGGCTAATGAAATATATATGGATCCTTCTTGTTTGACATTGTTAAAATCGGGTCTCATCCACTAAAGCAGCAATTGGTCCCCCATTAAGTTCTGGCGCCATAAGCTCGTTGAACAGGCTTTGTGTGAAATATAGTAGAGTCTAGGACTGCTTTTATTGTCCTGGTGGCCCAGAGGTAGCATACCCCGGTCACAATTATAAGATCGTGAGTTTGAATCCTGGTAGGGTGAGGTGTTGATTATATGTAGAAGTCCGAGTGATTTATTGGGCTAATGAAATATTTATGGATCGTCCTTGTTTCGAAGCCGGATTTGGTAAAACGTTGCTATCATCACCTAAGCGGCATGGGTGGTCCCCATTAGAGGTTCACGGTGCCATAAGCAAGTTGAACAGGCTTTGTGTGAAATATAGCAGAGTCTAGGAATGCTTTTATTGTCCTGGTATTGAGTGGCGTCCCCGGTCACAATTATAAAGATCGTGGGTTCAAATCCTGGTGGGGTGAGGTGTTGATTATATGTGAAGTCACTTATATATATTGGGCTAATAAATATATATGGATCCTCGTGTTTGAGAAGCCGCATTCAGTAAGCGTTGCTCCTGATCACCTAAGTAGCGCAATTGGTCCCCATTAGAGGTTCCGGTAGCCATAAGCTCGTTGAACAGGCTTTAATGTGAAATAGCAGAGTCTAGGACTGCTTTTATTGTCCTAATTATTTAAGTGGCGTTTCCCGGTCACAATTATGAGATCGTGGGTTCAAATCCTGGTAGGGTGAGGTGTTGATTATATGTAAAAGTCCGCGTGCTTTATTGGGCTAATGAAATATATATGGATCCTCGTGTTTCGAAACCGGATTTGGTAAAACGTTGCTCTGATCACCTAAGCGGCACGGGTGGTCCCCATTAGAGGTTCATGGCGCCATAAGGTCGTTGAACAGGCTTTGTGTGAAATATATTAGAGTCTAGGACTGCTTTTATTGTCCTGGTGGCCCAGAGGTAGCGTTCCCCGGTCACAATTATAAGATCGTGGCTTCAAATCCTGGTGGGGTGAGGCTTTGATTATATGTAGAAGTCTGCGTGCTTTATTGGGCTAATGAAATATATATGGATCCTCGGGTTTCGAAGCCGCATTTAGTTAAACGTTGCTCTGATCACCTAAGCGGCACGGGTGGTCCCCTATAGTGGTTCACAGCGCCAAAAGCTCGTTGAACAGGCTTTGTGTGAAATATAGTAGAGTCTAGCACTGCTTTTATTGTCCTAGTGGCCCAGAGGTAGCATTCCCCGGTCACAATTATAAGATCGTGGGTTCAAATCCTGGTGGGGTGAGGTGTTGATTATATGTAGAAGTCTGCTTGCTTTATTGGGCTAATGAAATATATTTGAATCCTCGTATTTCGAAGCCGCATTTGGTAAAACGTTGCTCTGATCACCTAAGCGGCACGGGTGGTCCCCATTAGAGGTTCACGGTGCCATAAGCCCGTTGAACAGGCTTTGTGTGAAATATAGCAGAGTCTAGGACTGCTTTTATTGTCCTGGTGGCCCAGAGGTAGCGTTCCCCGGTCACAATTATAAGATCGTGGGTTCAAATCCTGGTGGGGTGAGGTGTTGATTAAATGTAGAAGTCCGCGTGCTTTATTGGGCTAATGAAATATATATGGATCCTTCTTGTTTCGAGGCCGCATATGGTAAAATGTTGGTCTGATCACCTAAGCGGCACGGGTGGTCGCCATTAGAGGTTCACGGCGCCATAAGCTCGTTGAACAGGCTTTGTGTGAAATATAGCAGAGTCTAGGACTGCTTTTATTGTCCTTGTGGCCCAGAGGTAGCGTCCCCCGGTCACAATTATAAGATTGTTGGTTCAAATCCTGGTGGGGTGAGGTGTTGATTATATGTAGAAGTCTGCGTGCTTTATTGGGCTAATGAAATATATATGGATCCTCGTGATTCGAAGCCGCATTTGGTAAAACGTTGCTCTGATCACCTAAGCGGCACGGGTGGTCCCCATTAGAGGTTCTCGGTGCCATAAGCCCGTTGAACAGACTTTGTGTGAAATATAGCAGAGTCTAGGACTGCTTTTATTGTCCTGGTGGCCCAGAGGTAGCGTTCCCCGGTCACAATTATATGATCGTGGGTTCAAATCCTAGTGGGGTGAGGTGTTGATTATATGTAGAAGTCCGCGTGATTTAATGGTCAAATGAAATATATATGGATCCTCGGGTTTCGAAGCCACATTTGGTAAAACGTTGCTCTCATCACCTAAGCGGCACGGGGGGTCCCCATTAGAGGTTCACGGCGCCATAAGCTCGTTGAACAGGCTTTGTGTGAAATATGGCAAAGTCTAGGAATACTTTTAGTGACCTGGTGGGCCAGAGGTAGCGTTCCCCGGTCACAATTAGAAGATCGTTGGTTCGAATCCTGGTGGGGTGAGGTGTTGATTATATGAAGAAGTCCGCGTGCTTTATTGGGCTAATGAAATATATATGGATCCTCGTGTTTCGAAGCCGCATTTGGTAAAACGTTGCTCTGATCACCTAAGCGGCATGGGTGGTCCCCATTAGAGGTTCACTGCGCCATAAGCTCGTTGAACAGGCTTTGTGTGAAATATAGCAGAGTCTACGACTGCTTTTATTGTCCTGGTGGCCCAGAGGTAGCGTTTTTCGGTCACAATTATAAGATCGTGGGTTCAAATACTGGTGGGGTGAGGTGTTGATTAAATGTAGAAGTCCGCGTGCTTTATTGGTCTAATGAAATATATATGGATCCTTCTTGTTTCGAAGCCGCATTTGGTAAAATGTTCTTCTGATCACCTAAGCGGCACGGGTGGTCCCCATTAGAGGTTCACGGCGCCATAAACTCGTTGAACAGGCTTTGTGTGAAATATAGCAGAGTCTAGGACTGCTTTTATTGTCCTGGTGGCCCAGAGGTAGCATTCTCCGGTCACAATTATAAGATCGTGGGTTCAAATCCTGGTGGGGTGAGGTGTTGACTATATGTAGAAGTCCGCGTGCTTTATTGGGCTAATGAAATATATATGGATCCGCGTGTTTCGAAGCCGCATTTGGTAAAACGTTGCTCTGATCACCTAAACGGCACGGGTGGTCCCCATTAGAGGTTCACGGCGCCAAAAGCTCGTTGAACAGTCTTTGTGTGAAATATAGCAGAGTCTAGGATTGCTTTTAGTGTCCTGGTGGCCCAGAGGTAGCATTCCCCGGTCACAATTAGAAGATGGTGGGTTCAACTCCTAGTGGGGTGAGGTGTTGATTATATGTAGAAGTCCGCGTGCTTTATTGGTCAAATGAAATATATATGGA